>NC_060160.1:6471012-6487678 GCF_021292245.1 Micropterus dolomieu | reverse complement strand
GTCACAGACAGGAGAGCAACAACAGAGCTGGTAAGAATCCATCATGAGAAGAGTTGATGCCTCTGATAAATATTTATTTATTTCAATTACTGAGATAGAGATCTCTCACGAGAGACCTGAGAACAACATTACTGTGTTATTACAACAGCTACTGCTGCTTCTTGTATTTTTCCCATTACAAGTATTACTACAACTATTTCTACTGCTATTACTAATCCGCTGCTATAACATCAACCCTACTTACTACTTGCTCCCCTCAAGGTGGTGATTTGAGTTCTTTCATTCCATCAGCAATTGGCCCTTTAAACAAAATGAGATTGGGCCTGTGACTATCTGTAGATGGGTTTGTTTTGCTGCTTTTCTGATGGTGTCGTGGGTGCGAACTGTGTATGGGTTTATGCATGTATATAGTATATATATATGGCATAAATTCTATTTTTATTTATTATTGACTGCTGTTGTAAGACAAATAGCCTCTCAGGGACATTAAAGCTTAACTCTACTCTACAGTGCTACTAATACAACTAATACAACAATAATACAACTTTTGCTCTAGCAGGTTTTCTACAAGTGGTAGAAAAAGTAAAAAGTAGTTGTCTCTGTTGTGTATTTCTACGTCTACTATTTTTCTTTCACCACACCCAACTACATGAATGAATGTGGTATATTTGTCTTTTTAAAGTGGCTTTCAACAAACTGGTCTGGTTGGGTCCAGTCAGAGCGGTTGAATCAGGATTAGATAACTCTGGGTGAAAATCACAGCGATGATGACCCACTAAACGTCTGACCCGGTGTGGGGAACAGTGCGAGTTTAATTGTCCCCGCCCGTGAGCAGTATCAGGAGGACAGCGGGGTAACAAGTGACAACAGGGAACGTGCTGGCTGGCTTGTTAACCAGGGCCATGGGGTCTGGGAGGGGGGCCAAAGGGGAGCGGGGCATGGTGTGGTTGCTGCACAGTTCACTGGTGCAGGGGTATGCTCGACAGAAGTTTTGTGTTTTTGTTTTTGGTACTGTAGGGCATGCTCCCCATCGCCAAAGCTGGACTTGGGGGTTCATCGAGAGGTGAGCTGCTCTGTGCAGTCATGGAGACCACTGCAATGCCCCGCTGGTGGCGAGGACTTGGAGCATTCCCTTATCTACTGGTTCTGTAGTGGGAACCAGTCTGAAGGTGCCAAAGCCGTCATTCGTATACAGGAAAAAAATCGGATTTATTTTATAGTAAAATAGTATAATTAAACAGATTTCCGGGTTACTTATATTTTCTAAATAGGACTATCTGCAATTATTCACATTTTCTCTAAAATTAAACCCAATTAATCAGTAAATCATTTAGAAAGCAGTATAAGACATTAAACTAAATGTTTTTATTTTTTTGCAAATGTTTTGTTAAAAGTGTCTTTGATGAATATATATATATATATATATATATATATATATATATATATATTAAGCTGACAGTTTTTCCAAAGAAATCAGCCAAACAATTTTTCCTCTTTGGCTCCTCAAAACTGGATGCCTGTCATGTCGGTAAACTATAAGTTTATAACCTGATTTGCTGCATGAGAGCATTAACTAAAAACAGAGAATGTTAAAAGAAAAGATGATGGCTAGAAACAGTGAAACAGAAACAATAGCCAATAATAACAAATATAATACTTAATTTCAGTGCTTCAATAAAAAGTCGTTGTTAATGCAGAAGAGCACTCTGCTCCTGTGAATAACATCACAGTACAAGTACAAACTGATCAGTTCTCATAGTTTGAAAAAACTGTTGAAGTACTGGGAGATCTAGCAGGAAATGATTGATTAAGAAGTCTTACGTTGGAGTATCAAAGTGAAGGCAGTATTGGTGCTGTTAAGAGGATCTATGTGCCGTTCACTCCACTGAAGGAAGCCTATTCTTACACAGAGGCAACAAATGAATCCAGCCAAGAGATTACAGACAGAGAAAAACTCGGGGAACTCAGACAATAACCACTTTTGGCTACATGACTCGGCAGCCTCAGCTGAGATGAATTCACCCATTTCATCTCCCTTCAAGAGCCAGGTCTGATTTTTAGCTCTAAATGTGTGCTGAACTTTGACAAGTACGGATAAAGACATGGCAAACTCTTTCACAGACCTGGAAATAAAGAGGATACAGTCGGTCTCGGTGCATTTCCACCTCTCCAGAGGGCTACTGATTTTCCACATTATTATATTTTACTACTATTGTAATGGTTTGCGCCAACAGGACACTGTAGGGGTGTTCGCTCAGAGTGGAACATTTTTAGTGAGTGTAAAATGCTATTCAGACAAGTTCAGTGAACCATATGTGATCATATACCTTGGAATTTTTAAAAGACTTCTACAATGTTATTCATGTCTTTTTACATAACCAAACTGTTTCAGAGGGAGAAAATGTGAAAAATAAGACATAAATTACAGGCTGATATTTGCCTTTAAGATCTTTAATTTCTAATATGTGGGTATTTATGTAGGTTTTTTCTTGGCCTTAGCTAGAAAACTGCAGTGTGATAACATATTCAATTACACTGTAAATGAATTCTTCATTTAAAGTCTATGTATCTTTAGATGTCCTCCGCTATTAAAATTGTTGCAGTTTATTATTGACGTAAAATCATAATGTATGTCTTTAACATAATGGCTTTCCCATCCAGCCAATATAATTCTTTTAATCATAATTCTTAGGTCATGGATAAATGTATTGATTATTGGAACAAAATATAATCTTGTTCTGTTATCAGTAACAATTTATTTCTTGGGTTTGTAATTTCCTAATCATTTCAGGAACTATGTAATTTGGTATTGATTATGTGAAAATAGAGACATAGTTCTGAGACATTTATGTTAGTTAGACTATATTTAGCTGCATTGATTGATTATGTTAATTTCTGGAGATTTTTTCGACAATGTTAATAACTTCATAATGAGACTAAAACACAATAAAATATCAACTTATTATTGGAAACTTCATATATGTTGGACTGTAAAGCTGCAGACAAATAGACACATTTTACATTTTAGCATGTTCAACTGAGCAGTGATGGAAAGATTCTAGGTTACACAAGCAATTAAATTCTTAATTAAGTGAAAGTGAATCAATTGACCTCTCTATCCTCCTTATAACTACTACCAAATGATATACTTAATTTAAGGGAACTGCCCAGGAAATTATGGACCTGTAAAGTAAGGTGTTACTGTATTTTCCTTTAAAAACCACACATCTGACTCTAATAATTAATATCTGCGCTGCAAAATACAACAATAATAAAACAAAGAGTGTCACAAAAACAGACAACCAGATTGTGAGTACCACTCAAACAGTACTGTAGTACTGTAGGCTGAGGTTGTGTTTGTTCTCAACAATCCCGTCTTTTCACTCGCTCTGTCCTGCTGGAACTCCCTGGTCCTGTGAAGACTGAGACCTTTCGTTGCCCCCAGTTCACATATCCAGCCTCGGTTTGCCAACAGAAAGGGACACGTTTTCTGGGCAGTTTCAACAACTCCCCCTTCTGACCCTATGCTTTTTACAGCCACCAACCCCCCTCCTCCCTCTGCTCTGTCTTCTGTGGGATGGTACAGGGGTCCCATGCGGGTGTGGAATAGTCTCCCTCCTTGGTGGAAGGGGAAAAGGTCCCAGAGACAGAGCTGTTAATTCAATCAGGAGAGCAGTATGCTCAATTAGGCATCCATAAGGGCCCTGGATGGGTTCGGGGGCCCTGTAGAGGGCATGCAGCCCAGTCCCCACGAGGTATTAATTGTGGATGACAGTGTGTAAACAGTGGGGTGAATAGACAGTGCAGGTGCGGGACACCCCAGTCCAGACTCAATAGCCCTTTTCACACCCTTGGCTCTCTGTTGCCACTTTCTCTTTCATTCTCTCACTACGTAAAAATCCCTCACATCTCTGATTAATGTCATGGATAATTCGGCTTTGTGGGCTTATTTATTTGTTGCTGTGCGTTTCCGTTACTAGGCATGCTCCTACATCAGCTTCAGTGTGTGTGTGTTTATGTGCAAGTGTGTGTTTGAAGAGGGTAATAAGAGGCTAGGTTGCTGCTGTCCAGAACTCTCGGCCAACCAACTGCTATACACGGCTCCTCGTTTTCAGGAGCTAGTGAAAATTGCGGCCAGTTCATGTAAAATATCTGGAATTTATTAAATGAAAGCCAGATGACACTTTAAAAGGAGTGGGCTTTCTATCTGACCTCCGATTTTTATTTTTCCGTTCAGCCCACGACCCAGCCCCCCGTTCTTCGATCTGTCTTTCATTCAGTGCTGTAATTGTGTTTGGTCTTTATCATCTCAAAGTAACTGAAGCTGTCCGATAAATAAAATGGAGTAAAAACTACAATCTTTCATTCTGAAATGTAATGGAGTAGAAGTAGAAAGTCACATAATATGGAATGAGAGTACCTCAAAACTGTATGTAAGTACAGTACTTGAACAACTCCAGTGGTGGAAGAAGTATTCAGATCCTGTAGTTATGTAAGTTGTAAGTACCAATACCACAAGTAAAATTTTAAATGCATGACTTTTACTTTTAATGTAATAGTGTTAACATCTAAGCAGCATTTTTGTATTGTAGCTGGTCAAAGTGGAGTTGATGTTAATAACTTCATACTTTTATACTGTGCGGTTGTTTATTCTTTAACAAATTATCAAGTTTTATAATCACTGGCATTTCATTGTACATATCATTAGTTTTGAATCTATAATATTAATGTATTAATTAATCTTAAATATATCAATGAACTAAAGTACAGCTGTCAAATAAAGATGGTGCAGTAAAATGTAGGATCTCTCTAAAAAAGACAGTAGAAGTATAAAGTAACATACTGGTAAATGGAAAAACAAGTATCTACTTTAGCACAGTACAGGATTATTTATTAACTTCTACCACTGAGTGTATTATACTGTATGTAAAGTATGTCAAAGACAATACGTGAAGTAACCAGTAAATACAGATGTAAAAGGTACAATATTTCCTTCTAAAATATATTTTATTTTGAAAAGAATGTGGTTAATTTAGTATTATACTGTGAATAACTGTAAAAAAAATAAAATAATGGGAAAACTAACTAGTTTGTGCCTCCATTATTACTTCTTTTAACCCACAACATTCAGCATACCACATCTGAACTCTGTGTGTGTGTTCTTTTCATACATGTGACATCATGGTTGAACATCTGTGCTAAATCCGCCTCCCCTCCGGCCGTCAGATCTCTGGGTGGCCTCTGTCCTGCTCCGTCTGTTTCTGTGTCTACAGACACCTGCTAATTTTCGGGCGTATGTAGTTGGTGTATGCCGGCGGGGGCACAGCGGCTGGGGTGCCCTTGGAAGGGCCGCTGCAGTAATTGGGAAATACATTTCCTTTCAGCATGCCCATTCATTCATTTTTTTTTGTTGTTGTTGTCAGAGGTTTTCTTTCATGCTCGGCCAAATGACAACAGAATTAAAGTTTCGAGCCATGCTTTCCCTACAACAGCTTTACACCCACTTTGTCTTCTTTGTTAGGGGTGGAGGGTTGAAGCGAGAGGGAAGAGCAGATATAAATTGATCTCGTTAACATTCCAAGAGACACTCCTGTTCCCCCTCTCTGCTCCTCATCCTCACCTCCCACAGCATTTCTCCGCTCACACCAGGACATGAGTGGACAGGCTGGCACATAGCAGAGAAGAGGGGGGAAGATAATGGCCCTTGGGTGAGAAACAGCACTGGACTGAGGCGCATCCCACCTCTCACAGCTCTGATAATGATACTACACGGTCGCTTTGCTGAGTCTGTACGGTGGTCCAACAAAAAAGAATGCATTTTATTGACTGTCTCAAGTACGTTTAGGTCTCAATTTGTCTCCCTTTATGTTCAACTGCCCTCTTCCTTTTTCTTCTCTTGCATTTGGCCTGACCCTCTTCACAAATTCTCTCCATCCTTTCTGAGAAAATAGCCCTTTACTGAAACCGCCTGGTGCACACAGAAATCATTAATGCTGACCCTAATTGTGCCAATTCCAGCAGCTCAATAGCTCTAATTACAAGGCTCTTCACTGAGGCACTCAAAAAGCAGCTGAACAATTAAAAAATATCTATAGGGACAAAGACTGAGAGAAGGGGATTGGTGGTGGTGGTGGGGGGTTAGCCATTGCAGCAAAGGGTGACCGGCTGGCCCTTTTCAGTTCTTAAAAACCCAGTTTCTGTGGATTGAGGGGTTGCTGAACTGAAGCTGGACACCTGCACTCAACACTCAGCTTCCCTAGTTCACCCTCTTTGGTCTCGCCACCTTCTTTTTGAACTGGCTTTCAATGGGCTACACAATTTATCTGAAAGGGAAAAGATGAAGAAAGCGAGAGGACAGAGAGCAAGAGGACGTGGGAGCCAGAAGTTGAGAGTCTGTAGGACGACTACTGTGGGACGAGTTTTATGAGTCCATTTGGAAAGCTTTTCTGTCAAGCTAAACAATTATGCAATATGATCAGTGGTGGAAAAGAATTCAGATCCTTCACTTATGTAAAAGAAGCAATACTGCAATATAAAAATACTTCATTCAAGAAAAAGTCTTTAGATTGAAAATGTCACTTAAGTAAAGTATTATTAGCAAAGTGTATTTTAAGTAACAAAAGCATAAGTGCCTACAAAGCAGCAAAATGACACCCCACTCAGTGTGTATTATATTATATATTACAGCCTATTGGATTATTAGAACCGATGCATTAATGTGTAATTACCATTTTATAGTTCTATAAAATATTTTGTATGATCATCATATGTCTAATGTGTAAAATCTTTATCTGCAACACAACTAAAACCGTTAAGTGAACATAGTGAATTCAAATTACAATATTTTTCCAAGAAATTAAGAAGCATAAAGCAGCATGGAATAGGAATACTCAAGTACGTCAAATAAGGAATATAATGCATAACAGTAGTACACAGTTTGTATTCATCATACATTTGATTATTTTATATGTAATTTACATACATTTGCTTTATTGTGATATATATGTATATTTATAGTGGTTAAACATCTTATTAATAATTCAATATTAATTTAAGATTTATCCAGAGCCTTTCTCTTATTCAAAGTCCATCATAATCAAACATGGGTATTTTTAAAGATGGCACCCTAATTAAATTGTGCGTTGTAATGAATTAAAAATAGTTTCACTGCAACTTGTTAAGAAAGTTTTAAGAACTACATATTTATTTTGAATAATGTCTTAATGCTGAGTTTTTATTCATAATAGGATAGGATAATTTATGCACAATTATTAGAGATAAAGTGGCACACACAACTGTTCAATCAACCACTGAATTCACATTCTTCCAACCCACACACACACACACAGATCTACAAACACAGGCTGACCCCCTGCAGTGCTTGTGACAGCTATTGACTTTACTCAATAGATGTTTTCCATTCCAAGTACACAGGCTAAATGTCACGGCAGCAGGATACTTGGCTATTATAGAGCATTATGTGTCTCTGAATGGGGATGAGAACCTAGAATTTGACTTCACAATTGCTCGGTCATTGTCCCTGTTCTCAAAGACTGATGATAATGCACTGAGTGTCTCTGCAGCTGCTGAGTCTCCTGCTTCTCTCCCCTGACTGACCACAGCAGCCTTTTCTCCTCTGTGGGGAGTTTATCTTGGACCAGTTAAAAGGTGGGCGTGGCCTTTTAAACGCCATCCCTCGCTGCTATTGGACAGCTGGGAGTGTCAGTCAGCGCTGCTTCTCCTTCCTTTGCTTTTAAATGAAGTTGCAATGGATACAGGCGCGACTCAACCTGTGGAAGCCGCGATGAACAGCTGATCCTCCCGCAGTGGATAAAATCAATCACCATGGTCTCCGCCAAGTCATGATTTCTCATCCGACGCGTGACACTATGTGAATAGTTATTGGAGAAACAAGTAGACAAAAGGAAAAGTAGAGTGGAGAGAGTAAAGGAGTGTGTTTGGAGCGTTTTATTTTTCACGGTTTGGACCTGTTGATCATCAGTCTGACAGACGGACACACACAGTCTACCTGCCGCTACCTGCGCTGCGCTCGCCTAACATCAATTATGTTATTGTCAAGTTTTCTTCTTTTCACCTTTTCTCACTTTTTGGCGCCTCTGTTTCTGTGTTACCTGCCTCAAGTCTCCGCACAGAAGCCTGGTTCACGGGTGAGTTCATACCTGGTGTCTACCGAGCATCGTGCAAAAAGTGCCATGGCAAAATAAATGGTGTGCCAAATGTGATAATGTGTAATTATATATTGTAAAACTGATTAGATTACACATTAGCCCTAAACCTTACACCAACAATATACAAACTACAGGCTAATTTATAACTTTACTGTGTTTAGACGGCATGATTTATCGCTTTGATAAATTAACTGTACTTCCAGCTATCCTCAAGTGTTTCAACTGAAACCTATACAAGTGTAGAAACACGTGGATACATGGATATGAGACTATCCATGCGTTCAAGTGCAGACCAGGGGTACAACGAAGGTATAAGATGACCTTAATCTGTGATTTTATAGTAGCCTATAATAATAGTCCTACAAAGCAATCAATAAAGTCAATGGCCAGTCATATTGAATGAATTTTCAAACTGAAACACAAGGACTCCAAAATAACATGTCGTGTTAATTGTAATGTTGACAGTTTAAATGCTTTTGAGCATCATGTTGTTTTTCTTTAACTCACAAACTATAACCACTTAACTTTAAAGGCCTAGTACATTTAGTAGCTACATAGTTATACACATAGTTGTAAAGGGAAAAATTTATTTTTGCTTAGTGGGCTCAGTGATCAGCTTCCCGAAAAAGATATTTAAGCGGTCCATCATTTTAATCCAGAAGAGTTAGCAATTTGTGTACTTTTTTTGTGTTGAAACCTGAATTTATGATACTCCAAAATAGAGTGTAAGACATGATAACTGGCTGTTTATAAGGACTGGAATTGGAATAGGTTCTTCTGTGTACTGTGATCACTAACCAGCATTTCCTTCACCTCAGCATCCCTGCTTTTATCCCTTCTACTTTTCTAGGACAGATCTTTGTCACTGTTAGGTTTCGCCATCTCTTTTTTTAAAGTCTCTCTCGCACACACTGCTTTATTTGTTCCCCCCTCTTGTTGAAGCTTTTTCACAAAAACCCATGGCACTGCCCAGGTCCAGAGAGAAATAAGTGATGGGGAACAGCATTGTTTCACAGATGCAGTGTAATATTTGTGGTCGGGGGGTGACTCTGGGAGGGGGCGAATATGTAATACTCTCTAACATATTGGAACTATTTCACAATGTCTTTGAAACCATCCCTCCCTCCCTCCCTCCCTGCACAAGACACTGTGGTCAAGATGGCTCTATGGAGTCTTTGTGTAATGCCCTCTCTGTTACTTACTTTCTAATTGTTTTCCTACTGGTCAAATAAGGAAAAAGTCCATGCAAAGTGTATGATATGACTGTTAAACAAGTGAGTTTGGAGTTTGTTTTATTGATTTTGTGACCAATCCAGGTAGCAGATCTGTTGTTAGCCACAAAGGAGAATACATCAAGTGATTGGAAGTTTAGAGAATCAGAAGAAAGGTGATTTTATCTGACTTTTCTGTGACTAACAACCTATCTGAGTTGTCTTGTGGTAGTCCAAACTGCTTATTCTACTTATTTCTTTCTATTCTAGCTTTAGTTAAAATGATTATATGCTCCTCTGCAGTCTCAGAAACTCTATCAGCCTCAGCCTTTTCAAAACCACACTGGATAAACTCCAACATAGAGGCAGATTTGAAAACAAGGCTGCTTCTTAGTCCTCAAAAAGTTGACACTTCAAGAGACAAAAGCTTTTTCAGCAGTAGGAATAAATGCTGAAATGTGTCCAAGGCTTGTAGCATCTCTATCAACTTTATCCCCATAGGACTGAACACTGTCTCCGCATCCACTTTATCCTCCTCCTGGCCTGGACCTGGCACAGAGGAGGAGCTGCACACCCCCACCACAGTAGATACTTTTAACATTGCTCACAGCTGCCGTAATACCAGAATTCACACCCCCACTTTCCACATTGATATCAGGGGTGAAAGCCTGAGCTAACTTCACTGCATAGCACTGCTCCTTTCTCATTTCCCTGGAGGCTCCATGACACAATAAGTGCAAAAGTTTCTCAAAACTGGGGAATATGAGTAACTGGGACACTTACAAAGCGTTAGACAATATAAACCTTTTACCTTGTGATTGCTGCTGTTTGTGCAGTTCAGATAGGTCTGTCTGTCCCACTCCCTGTGTAAATTTGATGTCTCCTTTCGTGTTTTACCAAATTGTTCATCGGCTAGAGAGAGGGCAGCACCACTCAGAAGATGAGGATTGTGCGATGATGGTTAAGGATGGTGGTCAGGGGGGGGTGACTCAACAAAATGTGAAACCACCTTTATGATCTCATCAGCAGACTTTTTTTTAATTCTTAATGTGAAATTATGCTTTTTACAATCTAAGAAGATTAAAGTTCACATCTAATAAAAAGGTCTTAATGACAGCAACAACATATTTTGTACTAGGAATGATCTGTCTAACAAGCAGGCAGGTGGTGGGCAGGCTGACACAGTCTCATTTCCTACAATTTTTAAACTAAGAAATGTGTTTCGGGGGGCAGGGGCT
This sequence comes from Micropterus dolomieu, assembly GCF_021292245.1. Lineage (NCBI taxonomy): Eukaryota > Metazoa > Chordata > Actinopteri > Centrarchiformes > Centrarchidae > Micropterus > Micropterus dolomieu. Next base: position 6,477,040 of record NC_060160.1, on the reverse strand, counting down.
GTATTCAGAAATGAGGTGTAACAATCACTTTTACCCATCTATCCTTAATCCCCTTCATCAAACCAATCTGTTGAGTGCCAGGGATGGGATGAGATGAACAGTCAACCTGCATACTTTGGTGACAGCATCAGTGAAGACTCAAACTCATTGAAAAACAAACATAAACAGCTAGGCCTGAGCGGCAAAGCTTTCAAGACTGCATACCTTCAGCTTGGGAAAGCAGAGCCCCAGTTCAAAAGTAGGAAAGCCTTTTTATTGGTGTGAGGTAGATCATAGCCACAGTGCAGGTGTGAGTGGTCTGCATGTGCGTATGTTGATGCATGCAAGCATATGTGTAATTGTCGTAGGGTCAGCTAATGACTCCAAGCTAATGACTTTTAATTATGCTTACATTGCACAAAGGAATGAGGACTTTTTTAAGTGAGAGAACACTGCAGATATTAAAGTTTTATATTTAAAGGTCTAATTCACCCCAAAATGGCAATTAGTGGTGTACTAAACATGTTAGGGTTTAGTTTCAGTATCTTGTGATTCTTTATAGGCCCATTATTTTCACTTATGTGGAGAAATCATACGAGACGAAGGCATTGCAGTAGAGGGAGAGATAACACGTTTCTCCCTGCTGAATGCAATGCATTTTCTCACTTGTGCATTTTCTCACTTGTGTTTTCTCCTACGCTTAAAAGAAACAGCAAGTTCACCTCCCTTATGTGAAAGGGAGTTTGGCGTAATGAAAGAAATCAGGGAGTGAAGATGAAGCAGATGATTCAGTTTGAGAGAAAGCGGGTGCAACACCAAAGTAAATAGCAAACCAAAGAATAGAATAACAAAAATAGACAGAATGTGTGGAAATTCAGCAGACTAAGGACATAATTAAGAAATATCCAATCCATTCTTTGTAAGTATTTGGCTACTGGACAAAGATATGAAGATATGACAGATCAGAGATTTAGTATTTATTTATCAAACTGTACTGGGTTGATATTTTTAATCAGTAGCATCTTATTCTGCAGGCAACAGGCAAGATAGCAGAAAATTAAAACAATGATGAAGAAATGCAACAAATGGACTGGACTTTTAAGGAATCCTAACCATTCCTGCAATGTGCTGGGAATGTTTGTCAGTACGTGGGACAGCTGTTCAAATGAGAGCTCTCCAGAACAATTTAGATACAGTAAGGGCTAAAAGCAAGGATATTCCGAGCTACATACAGAATAGTCAATGCGAAAAGATCCACAACCAACAAACCATCTTGCCTTAATAAGAAATCTTTCTTACAGATCTTTGAATGAGGGAAAAGATGTACTGTAAAAAAAAGGATGTTATCCTGATTTTGTCATGACAACACAGGAGGCTTCTCTGTAATCACTGCCTTTCCAAAAGAAGTACAATATTCTGGCAAAGGTGTATCTAACTGGGAGTGAATGAAGTGAAGTAAAAGCAGAATTACTGATTTAGTACGCATGCACATCATAAGTATGAGAATTTACATACTCAAAGGAATAAGATATGTTACTTGTATCCTCTGGACACAATAAAGTTGTGTCAAGGAAGACCAGATAAAATGTATTTCTAAAAAAGTAAGTACAAAGGGCTTTGATGGAAATGACGGATAGCTTGAAGAAATAGACAGGAAATAAATAAGTTGAGCTAATGTGTACAAAACTACATAGAAGGATATGTATTATTAGAATAACTTTTACCTGTATTACATAGTAATTTGTTGACATTAGCATGAAACAGAGAGCAGAGATATAGAGAGTGAGAAGTTTGTCCCTTAATAATCCATAATCGCACAGATGTGCAGTGCACATTTCTCCATTTAGTCTTTATGGGAAAAAACATTCTTGGCAAAGTGATAAGGTCATAGTTTGGCATCACCGTCTTCTGTGAAGAGAAGTCATGAAATACAAACCTTTCAGATTAACTTTGTCCTGACGTTTTGTTCAGCAGCAGTTTCTGATTAGGCACTTAAAGGAAAACTCCCTAAAAACAGTTATTGGTGGTGAAGCTTGTGGTTTTGGGTTCTTTTGTTGTATGGTGGTGTGAGTTTGAATACTGATGGAACAACAAACATATGCATGATTTTGCTGTTCTTAGAACCTTGCTGGTCCTGCTTAGTATAGTGCAATTGAACTGATGAGGGAAACAGAAACTGAAAAGGTTTGTTCCTCTGGAGACCATGCATGTGCTCCACCACCAGCCTGTTGCATTATACAATTGTATGTGCACACTGAAATTATGGTGTAATGGTGGTGCTAGGAAAAAAGGCCATAGTATTAACAAACACAGACTTTCTATCCTATGAGGACCATGAATATCATGGCAATCTAGTCGTAACAATTCGATTTTTCTTGTTTTTAAAGTTTGCATAAGGGAGGCATACGGCTTCAGGGTGGTGTTAGAGGAAATGTCATATAATTATAGATATAGATATAGACATAGATAGATATATAAATCTATGACAATCCATCCATAAGATGACGTTTCTTGAGTAGAAGTGAAATTTTGGCAAGTACTACAGTAAAGGTCAGGTGGCCCCCAAATATTAGAATTAATCCTTGTTGGATTATGACTGCCACTGATATTTAATATCATTGAGGGTGGTGCTCTAGAGAAGCGAATGTTCAATCAAATGGTTTATCCTCTGGGTATCAGCACTTTGCTCAGTAAATTTCAGCATGTCCATTAGTAACTGATATTTCTTGTGTACAAGTGCAAATTTAGGCTCATTGATGGTGCTAGAGGAAAGGTTTGGGGTTTATCACATCAGGATTTGTCCTCTGGGGACCATGGATAATCACAGTCACTCACTTGAAGGTTAATCAAAGTTGGTGAAGAAGAATTTAGTGAAGCTGGACTAGAGATCCATGATAAACTAACTAAATAAGAACCATCCTTTGGTGTTCAGGGATATTAGCCAGATTTCATGGCAGTCTGGTGAGTTTTGAGATGTTACACTCTGGAGGTACTCAAGCGGCAACCTCCATGTCTGAAAAGTGTACGTGCCTTAAATCTGTATTCTTTGTAATGACCAGCAGGGGTGAGTCCACTGGTTGCAAAAAGACGTCCCATTGTATTGGACTTAATGACAAAAGAACCATAGTTCTCACTTGATTTATTACCTCAGTAAATACTTTGATACACACTAAAGATTTTATGGTCTTAATCACTAGTTTCAATTCTTCTTAAACATAGCATGATGTTCATTTTGCACATTATTAACCAAGCTAGCTAGCTCCACCTGCTCATCCTAATGTCCATTTACGCCTGGGTACAAAAAACCAAGATGGCAAAAGCCAAAATGCCAAACTCGAGGCTTCAAAATGGTAGTCCTACAAACCAATGGGTCCAATTGCAAAAAAACATATTTATATTGTGGGAGTTGTTAAAAGGCATTCTGGAAAATATAGGAAATTAAATTAGAATAAATGAGACAAGTAGAGGGAAATAGGGCACTCTAAGAAATTAAATGACAACTTTAAAGCCCCAAAGGAACCACTGAATTCCATTAAATGTCAAACAAATTTCCTTTACTGAAAAATTCAGAAAAACTTCAGGTTCACAAGCCAAGGACTGATATGACTAGACACCTAGGCTCCACTTATATTTCACAGGACATGGACAGTTGGCTTTAAGGCTTACTGCACCAGTGACCAATCAAATTGCTTACATATGTCAATTCCCTCTGATAACTGTGTAATCAGCAAATGCATTTCATGCTCAATTTTGGGGCTTTCTAATCAGTGTAATGAAATACAGTCAAAGTCCAGGCCTGGGATTTCAGGCCAGTGAGCTCCACGCATGGATCACTGCTCCTTCACGCAGCATTTCTTTTTCCTCCGCAGATCCTCCTGATAGCTGCAGTTTATGGGGTGCGTTTGCATTTATGTAATCGTCTAGACCCCTGTGGGACCTTGCTCTATGTAAATTCATTGTGTTAGTGACATGCACCAGCTCTTGTTTGAGAGGAATACAGCCTGTTGAAAGAGCTTTCTGTAATCCTTCAGATTATCAGGACGGCAGTAAAACTTCCTCTACTTGATCAAACTAGCTCAGCAGATTAGCCTCTGCTCCGCCGCATATTTAATCGTTTGATATGAGCGAGTGTGTGGTCTCAGCTTCAGTATGCAACTGTGGTAAGGAATCTATTGTAATGTGTGATGGACATGCACACATACTCACACACACTTCCACACTTCCTGAGACAGCTGACTGTTCTGTAGCCAGGATGTAGCATTAGTGACAAACAAGGAATGTTGTTAATCAGATTTAGAGCCATTTCCGAAAAGGAAGAACACCTCCCTCTCCCCCTTACTCACACTTTCACTTTGATTTCTTTACACCACTTCAAAAGAAAAGTAAGTCATCCTTCTTATTAATCTTGTATTTAATATCCTGACCATCATCTAAAGAGGAAATGTGATTACAGCATTGTGTAAAATAGTTTTTGTTTCAACTCTAACCCTTTATTAGATACTGTAAATCTACTGGAGTTTATACCACCTGCTTAAATTAACATTTTTATATTAACAATGAATGAAATGACTGTGTGTAATGTGAAAGGGGTCACTCACAAGTGGTAAACCCAAAGAGAATTATCACCCAACTCTGCAGTTCTACATAGCTGTCCGCAGAATTTTAGTGTCTTAGAGCTCATTGTTTTGGTTTTCTGACTCGCAACTTTACCGTATTGGTCCAGTCTCACTGTTCTCATCAGCACTGTTTCCAGGTGCTACCTGTACAGAAGGGACAGTTAGCAACAAGCTGGTGAACATAGTCGAGCATTTAGCAGCTAAGGAGCCAGACATTCCCCTCAGGAGTTAGTACAGACCAAAAACACAGAATATTGTAATTACATTCGCTAGGTGGCTAGAAACATGACTCCAAATAAATGCTAATGATGCGCTGCTGGATGTGTAAACATCAACTGTTTGCCAACCATCTTAAAAGGAAATAATATGTCAATGTTTACAGCTTGCTTAGACCAAAAATAAACCCTGTTAATTCAGGATTTAAAATAATAGTACAAATTAATTTATGCTTTGATGATTCTATTACATTAATTGTAAAAACCCAGATACCACTATAATGCAGCCTTTAAATTTGGGGGACTGTCAGAGTTTGTGTTTCAATCAGCAGTGTCAACAAAAGACTACTCAGTTCTTTGCAGTCCTTTATTTCTTTGTAGATTCAGCCCAGTGAAAGGGATGAAAGAAAGCTAAAGGTTATTACTTTGAACATAAGTGTTTAAGTCTCTATCCTCCTCGACTTTCTCCACAAGCCAACTTTAAAAACCACTTTGCCAAAATGTTACCTACCAAAACATGACAGTAATTACATAAAGAGGTCAAATTAAAAGATATAGTGGAGTAGGGGACAACGCTTTAATGTTTTAAGCCCAATCCCCACACTCCTGCTGTGAGCGAGACACACACTTTGTACCTCCTGTGTGAAAAGCTGTCCAGCTCCTTTAGGTCTTGCCAGTTCACAACATATTAGAACTGTGTTTTAAGGGTTTTAAAGGGTTACTTTGAAAATGTTAAATTACAGGTTTCTTTTTCAAGACAAAACCCAATTAGACATTTAAAAGGAATAAGTGGGAGGAGAAGAAGGGCACAGCTTTTCATACATTCCTTTTTATTTCTTCCACTTTTTTTATAACACGGTTAAGTAAAGTGTGTTAATGGAAACAGCATGAAGGATGGCATTCGCTTTATAGATTTCCTGAAAACTAAATGCTAATTAAAGCTGCAAGCAGCGTTGGGCGGGCCCTCGCACTTGTAGCGCGTCCGCGTGTGAGCCGGCCGAGTCGCATATTCTGGAGTTCTGCCGGTGCGGCTGTGAATTTCCTACGCGTTTCCGACGCCGCATGAATGTGCTATATGTCACTTCCTGTGTCCCCTATGTGGAGCTACATAGCACTTGCCGCTATGAATATAAATCGGTATTGACGTGTAGATGTCTGCGGGGTGGGAGAGTTATCAAGCACGTAAAGTTTGTTTCAGATGTGAACATGTACACTGAA
>NC_060160.1:6470070-6470992 GCF_021292245.1 Micropterus dolomieu | reverse complement strand
TTACTTTGAACATAAGTGTTTAAGTCTCTATCCTCCTCGACTTTCTCCACAAGCCAACTTTAAAAACCACTTTGCCAAAATGTTACCTACCAAAACATGACAGTAATTACATAAAGAGGTCAAATTAAAAGATATAGTGGAGTAGGGGACAACGCTTTAATGTTTTAAGCCCAATCCCCACACTCCTGCTGTGAGCGAGACACACACTTTGTACCTCCTGTGTGAAAAGCTGTCCAGCTCCTTTAGGTCTTGCCAGTTCACAACATATTAGAACTGTGTTTTAAGGGTTTTAAAGGGTTACTTTGAAAATGTTAAATTACAGGTTTCTTTTTCAAGACAAAACCCAATTAGACATTTAAAAGGAATAAGTGGGAGGAGAAGAAGGGCACAGCTTTTCATACATTCCTTTTTATTTCTTCCACTTTTTTTATAACACGGTTAAGTAAAGTGTGTTAATGGAAACAGCATGAAGGATGGCATTCGCTTTATAGATTTCCTGAAAACTAAATGCTAATTATCAGACAAAAGCGATTACCTCGGCCCGTTAAAAGCACACAACAGTACACAATTAGCCCCGACTTTGGTGGACAACTTTCATTGGCTTGTTACTTTGGTGGTTGGCTCACTTTTATTGTCCTTCGCCTACATTTGACTAATCCACTTGTTGGCTAGTGAGGGAATGCCAAAAACGCCTGGTGATTAATGACACGGATGAATCAGATGGCCATATATGTATGTATTTATACATGTGCTGGTGTTGTTGCATGGTTTGTTGTTGTTGTCCCCAAAGGGGATAATGAGCCCATCACACGTTAGCTCCCTCTCTCTCTCTCACACACACACACACACACACACACACACACGCTTGTAATGAATCTCCATCTGTGCATGAAAAAGCCTTTTCCTTAGAAGCAGTGATGTC
>NC_060160.1:6460047-6470050 GCF_021292245.1 Micropterus dolomieu | reverse complement strand
ATGTAGGTTGAACGTGAACGAGGGGCTAATCATTTCCAATTTTCAAGGTGGCGCTAGCGAGTCATTTTGCCACGCCCATGTGCGAAACTTGTAGAATACGAAATTTTTCACCGGTTCTGACATGTTTGCAAATTTTGGTGAGTTTTCGAGTATGTTTAGGCCATGTCATTTGGGCCTACTTTGCAGAAAAAAAAAAAAAAAAAAAAAAAAAAAAAAAAAAAAAAAAAAAAAAAATATAATCCGAGCAGATTCAATAGGGACCTCGCACGGTCGTGCTCGGGCCCTAATTATCAGACAAAAGCGATTACCTCGGCCCGTTAAAAGCACACAACAGTACACAATTAGCCCCGACTTTGGTGGACAACTTTCATTGGCTTGTTACTTTGGTGGTTGGCTCACTTTTATTGTCCTTCGCCTACATTTGACTAATCCACTTGTTGGCTAGTGAGGGAATGCCAAAAACGCCTGGTGATTAATGACACGGATGAATCAGATGGCCATATATGTATGTATTTATACATGTGCTGGTGTTGTTGCATGGTTTGTTGTTGTTGTCCCCAAAGGGGATAATGAGCCCATCACACGTTAGCTCCCTCTCTCTCACACACACACACACACACACACACACACACGCTTGTAATGAATCTCCATCTGTGCATGAAAAAGCCTTTTCCTTAGAAGCAGTGATGTCATTCATGTCAAGGTACATGTCCCTGTTAGTTAAATAGAACAGACATTTTTTTTCCACTACACAAGATCTGATTTAACCATCCCTTGTGATATCAAGTCAGGGTATGCGCTTCAGTCGACTCTTGTTAGAACAAAGTATCGAGGGTTGTCACTGCAGTGATTAAATGGATTTTCAGTATGCAAACATCAGAGTTAACTCCTTAAGACAGTTTATTTTTAACAGCCACATAATCTCTATCACAGCACTCTCCAAAAATAAGTCCCTGAAAAATCTCAAATTAACAAAGGAAATGTTACTGTGAAGCACAGATTAAATGTGATCTGGAAAATGATGCGTGATCATGCCGAAATGTCTTTTAAAATGTATGCACCACAAATGTTCTTGTGTTATTAAGTAATTACGATGTTTCATTTACAGTTATTTGAGATGAAAACTCACAGGGCAGTAAGATTTTAAAACTAACCAGAAGTATTAAGTAACTCTAATGGGTGTGGACTGGTATATAATTTGGGGTTTTAACAGTGACATCAATACAGCCGGTGATTTCCAAACGCAACATCAACCTCAAGTAAAACATGTAGCTTACTGGAAGATCTTGCTGCAGGCTTGAAACCTTATCTCTCTTTGCAGCTCATACAGCAACAACAGTAATGGACTAACCCTACAAAGGCACAGTTTACATTGTACACAACCTTCCACATAATAGAAAGAAACACACAAACACACCACGGCTTGCTGGTGGCTTTTGACAAGCCGCAACTGCCACCACAGCTATACTTATGAACATCATTAACTACTAAATCAAAAGGAACACACCAGTGTGTTAGCAAGTTTTAGCTTCTCAACTAATCATGTGGACTTTATAGGAGTGCAGGTGGCTCAGTCAGTGGAGTGCCCGCCCCATGTGGAAGGCTTAGTCCTTATAACTGCAGACTTGAACCTGGGGCCCTTTGCAGCACGTCTTACCCTCTCTCTAAAAAGCCCCCAAAAATATCTAAAATTACATTTTACATATTTGCTAAACAACAGAACGATAGAAATATAATGAAAATAAATTGATAGTGACAAACTCTTGACAAACTGTTGGTGGTTGAGCATTGTGGGTAATGCAGGTTTTAACAAGGAAGACAATACCTCTGGTTCTGCTACATAGAATTTGATCCCTTTTTTAAAAACTGTCCATTATGTGTGTGACACTGTTAGGATAGGCGAGCAAAGCTGAATCAGTGGAGTTGTCTTTTAAGCCACATACAGTGTTTGAGACATGGTTGGTTGGTAAAGGAAGAGATCATTAGTGGGATCAATTGTTTATATTGTGTTATACATTTGTTTTAATGCCCAAAAATGCCCAAGTAAATGTGCTCCACCCTATGCACACAGCCAGCTGAAATGTTGAACTTACCTGCATTTACTTTAGGAGACGCAATCCTCAGATTTGTTTATTTACTACCTTTGTTCCGTTTCACATAGCCTGCTTTTTCCCCCCTTCAGACCTTTAAGCGTGCATAAAAATGGTTATTATTATTTTCTAATCATATTGTTTCTTCTTGTTCCACTGTTGTGGCTCGGACTGGAACAGATTCCCTGCCAGTGATGGTAAAAAAAATAAATAAATAAAAGACCATTTTGCTAATGCTGTAATGGTTGCACAATGGGGGTTGCATTTCACTTATTTTATGAGTGGTGGAGAGCTCAGGGCTCTGTGCTTCTGGCTGAGATGTGTGTGAGATATTGTGTGTATTTATGTGAGTGCGTGTGTGTGTGTGTGTGTGTGCGCGCGCGAGCGGGAATTTGGCTTGTAAAATGTGAGAATCTCAGCGCTCATTGTTTCCTGGTAAAGATATCAGTACCAAACCATCGTGCAATTCCCCTGGTATTTTACCTTTAGCTCATCTTTGACTTCATCTCTTTTGTCGGCCATCGGGCAGAGGAGGTTACCGTCTCCTCATGTAAGGGGAATTATTTCTAAGCTGTCTCTCTGTCCATTAAAGAGATTTCAACTTGTTCTCCTCTTTGGAAATTAAAGAAAGGGCCTCTGAGTGTTTGTTAAAGTCAGATTATTCTCTCAGAGGTGCATCAATACTCCATTTTGTTATTGGGAGCATTTGTTTCTCTGTACAAGTTCGATGTGCTGCCTTCCACTATGATGTAAAACTTTGCAGAATGATCTGCAGAGTTTTACATCATAGGGAGTATGACAGGGAGTATGAGCAAGTTTCTCCTCACAGGTTTAGGTAATTAATGTTATTTTGAGCAGCACGTGTTCCTCAGCAGATCCAGCAATAGCTCCTGTTACGTGTTAGTGTGTTTAATTTGGATGTGTTTGTTTGGCTTTGGTTATGGGACGTCGGGCCCCAGCCATTATTGGCCTAACACAACAGGCTGTTTTCCCTCAGGAGATAATGCCAGGCTAATACTGTAGCAACTGATTGCTGTCAAACAGACCTGGGGTCAGACAGTAACTGAAAATAACGTTGGTTTTAACCTCCTTAAGTCACCAGATGGGTGGGGTTTACCACATCAGGACAATTTGGATAGTATTTGGTCAACTGGAAACCATATAAATGCTTTTCTGATTGCCTGCAAACTACTTTGTCTGGTGCTAAATGACAAACCTCACTCATCTAGTTGTCCCTGCTAGTTAAGAGAGTTGTTTTTCAAATACCACGTGATCCAGGCTCAGTGTCAGTCACTGCTGGTGTGAGTGAACTTTATTGTTGGCAGTTTTCAAATGTAAACCACATGCACATTTATTGTAGTGAGGAAACCATGTAAAGCAGTGGTCTTGTAGAAACTGCTGAGACTCGATCAGACCTCAGAGGTGACTTGGACACAGTGCAGAGAGTCTGAGTCAACATATTAGATTAGATAGGGTTTAGTTTACTGTCTGCTATTTGATATTCTCGCCAGGAGGCTTGATTTTTCTTTCTCCATTCATTTTGATGTTTTTGCCTTGGTTGTTTTAATCTGAAACAGTTCTTTTGCAAGTATGGCTATGCACAAGTAGGGTTTTGAAAATTATGCAAATAGTTATTGTAAATTACATTCTGGACAGTACATTACACAGCTCCTCATAAGGATTTCATCAATAACTGGCCAATTGCCATTAGCAGGAATAGTTTGACATTTTGGGAAATCCACTTATCTGCTTTCTTCACAGATGAGACTTAGATGAGAAGATCAATACAACTTTCGTAATTGTTTAATAAATATGAAGCTACAGCCAGCAGCCACTTATCTTAGCATAAACAGTGGAAACAGGGGGAAACCACTAGCATGGCTCTGTCCAAAGGTGAAAACATTTGTTTACAAGGACCTCATAAGCTCACTAATTAAAAACTTTATATACTTTTTGTTTAATCCTTAGAAAAAGTAAAAGTGTAAAAACAAGTTGTGTTTTTTCCCCCTACAAAATAGCCCATCACATAACTCCCTGTCAAACTGCAAGTTGTCGTTTTTGCACTTTGGTTTTTGTATGGGTTAAACAACAGTGATATAATTTGATAATCAGTGAGCTTAAGATGTTCAGATAGGTGGACTTTATTACCTTTGGACAGAGCTGGGCTATCTATCCTCCCCTCATTATTTATGCTAAGCTAAGTTAAGGGGGCTGCTGGCTCCAGCTTCATATTAAACAGGCAGATATGAGAGAAGTATCAATCTTATTCCCTAAAGTAAAACCTCTTGTTTTTGTTTTTTTCTGAGTGTATCTGATATAAATTCTCTTGTACTTTTTGTGTGTGTTGTTTGATCAAACACAGCAGTGCTCTTTGTGAAAGCGTAACCTTTAACTCTAATGCATGTTGAGTTTTATTTCAAGCAAACCTTCAGCAAAGTTACTTGTATTGAATAATAACTTGCTTTGACCAATTCAAATGCTTTTACATGTACACATCAGTGTAAATGACTAATGAGTAGGAGTATTTTCCATTTTTATAATCTTCAACTGAAGTGAAAGAACTCCCAATTATAAATTGAGAACGTTGTTCTGATCTGCTGGAGTCTCTGGTTACACCTTTACAGGAAACGAGTCTGTGGGTGGGACAGTGTGAGTAAGAAATTACTACATGTGGGAGTCTTGGTAGGAGTGTTTATTTCCACTTACCGGACAATGCCGTCTCAAAATCTGTGATTTAATGCTTTATTATGACAGTGGCAGAGGGGCTACATCCATTATGGTTGTGAGTCAGGGATGGGGAGGACGGGTCAGTCTGTGGGCAGAGGCCAGACAGACTCTGCCTACAGCTGAGGAGTGGCTGGGTAAACCTAAATCACTTTTTTAGATTTATTTTTGGATAGTCGTTTAAGGATTTTACAATTCATCACATAGACAAACTGCTTTCCAGCCACAGTACTTTGTCTCAGTCTAGTCCTTTCCTTTTAGCCACCTCTGCTGTGGAAGAAACCTGTAACTCCTTTCTTCTATTCTTATACTTTTTACACAGAAAGTTAAAATGGTGGTTATCTACACTACCTGTATAATGAAATAAATAAGAAACTAGCCACAGATACAATGCAGATACATGCTTTTTATTCCAACTACTGAAGTATTCCTGTCCTTCAGCGAAGCCAAGAAGAGGACATGCAAGTTAAAAACTAAATGATGTTCTATATTTTCCTCCCTGTCTGCACTTTCTCATAAAGAGGCGCATCATGATTTAGTTTTACTCTGAGCTGTCTGTAAAGAGATTTTCTACCATGCATCAGTGCCAAGGCTGAAATCACATTAAACTGTCTGACTTGTTTTGGACATATTGTTATGGCAAGGCAAGTTGGATTTATGTTCCATTGTATCCTTTAAATTCACTTTGTTATACGAGGGGTCTTTTGTATTTGCATTTAACATTGAACTTTAAAACAGCCAAAAGAGTCGCTCTGTGCTCAGAACCTGAATATTTTAACAGATACTTTGTTTTATGTGGGGATTAAAACTGTGACTCTCCAGTTTTAGGACACTTTCTTAAACTCTGGACCACCCTGTTACCATGTTATGTCACCTCCTGACGGATATTGAAGCTCCAGTATCTTTTTCTATTTTAGGAAAAGTCTAATCTCTCTCTTTGCTCTCTACAGATAATGTAGTATCTGCCTGTGCTGACAGCTGCGACAGCCGTGATAATTACCATGATAATTTCTCCACTGCAAAAAAACTGCCAAAACCTAATGTTGTCTACCTAATGTTATATTTAGTTGTAAAGATTTTGATTTTCAAGGATAGATAAGTTACTGTATCCTTCGTGTGGGGGGAAATAATTGCAATGAGGTCTCATTTGTTTCAGTAACAATGTTCAAACCAGAAAGAGGTTGTTGCATTCATATGATGAAAATGATCCAAACAAAGTCCTAAAAAAACAGTTAATCTGGTGATGTTAGCTCACCAGCTGGCAGATGTTTCACATTTTCATCTTTTAATTTAATTACTGGGATTTAGAAATTAATGTTCATAACTGTCAGCGATGACAGATGCTCTCTGGTATCGGTAAAGTAAAAAACCCACAAAGGTCTGAAAATAGATTATTTTCTGACCTGCGTCTCATTTTCCTTACCACATATTGGATTTGTTATTCGTGCTGAAACAAGTTTAAACTCCTGTGTTATTTCCAGAGAGAGAGAGATATTAGCCAGAAAATGACAAAGAGTATAAAATTCAAGTAGTAAGAGTACGCTGCCACGATGGCTGAGTGTATTTTTAGCAATGTGGCTCTAGGGATGCTCGGTCTGTCCACTACTTTAGTCCAGACTGAAACAGATATTGGATGTATTGGCACAAAATGTTGTTTAGACTTTCATGGTTCCCAGTGGTTGAATTATAATGCCTTTGGTGATTGCCTGATTTTCCATCTAGCGCCACCATGAGGTTCAAATTTCATTTAAGTCCAATACTGAATACCTGCAAAGCTAACAACATTCCCATCACCCACAGCTGTACTTTGCGTTTAGTGCTAATTATAGCAAATGTTAGCATGCTAACACACTAAGATGGTGAACATGGTAAACATTACAAGTGCTAAACATCTGCATGTTAGCATTGTCACTGTGAGCATTTTAGCATGCTGACATTAGCATTCAGTTCAAACAGCCGCCTCACAGAGCTGGAAGCTGGACTGTAGTGTGATTAGTGTCCACTGATCTATGAAAGTCAAATTGTCCAGGAAAGTAGTGTCACTGACAGATAATTAAAGTACGATGTATGTATGTCGTTATAAGGTGGAATGGCAAAGAATTAAAACAGAATGATGTTGACAGTTTTTGGAGCAGAGCAGTCTGACTAGTTAATAATAATAATGATGACAACACAAAGGCACATATGGATGTATGGTATTGCACTCACAGAGGAAAAAAAGAGATTGCCATGCAGTTAATCTGTTTAGAGCACGTTCAATGAAAAGTCCTGGTGATTCATTCGAATATGAGATCCAGTTGTACACCATTCATGACATCAGTGGTTTGGCTTTGTTACCATCTACACTTTGTTCAGGTCTGTCTGATTGCTCTTTATAAGTTTGGAAAAAATCTGTCTCCAAGCAACATTTTTGATGTTCAAAATACAGCTTTTTTGAGTCAAGCATTTGGGATGAGGAAAGAGTCAGAGAAATTGTCCTTGTGTACATGCAACTGTGGATCATACTGCCTCAGATCGTCTGATAGGATTTGGCAAGTGAAGGGTGGAAACTGTGCCTTTTCCTTCTGGCTGCGTCTTATTTTCCACCACCTTCTTGCCCCCGTACCTGCCCTTAATGAGATCTCCTGTGTCAGATTCAGAACACTAACGGACATAATGGTAATTGCTTGAGAGGCCTTGGGTGAAAAACGCATTGGAGAAAGGTTTTCACATGCAGTTTCCTACTTGGGAATTGCTTGATTTTCTCTTTTTTTGTCTTTTTTACGAAACAGGTGTTTGAGCAGCCACAAAGTTTACTCATCACTTGCGAGATAAGGGAAATCAAGAGCTCCTTGTGTTTTTTTCAAATACTTGAAACATTTTCAACAACAGTTGGCTCAGGTACGCTGCTGGGCCACTGTTCACAGCAAAGGATTCTGGTGCTGCTCAACACACACCTACTCTAACGCTCTCAACCCACCATCTTTTTGGCAAAGTTTGTGCTCCCCTAAATTCCTTTAGACTTCAAATATATGTTAGGCAGCTCCAAAGCCAAGAACCATTACTGCTGTCAGAGAGAAGGCCATTTTCCAACTATAGAGTAGAATTGACTGACTAATATATCATGAGTAAAGATCTGGGGAATGGAGGAGGAAAGAATCCCAATGTCCCATTACTGTGAATGAGATTTGGCTTCTTTGAAACTTAATCAAGTTTTAACCTGTCTTCAGCCAAAAATCAATTAGAAAAATTAACCTCTAGGTTGCGCTTCAGTGCAGAGCTGCTCACATCCTCGCTACAGTAGCCTAAACAAAGAAAGGCACCGGCTGACGAGAGCTTGAGAAACAAAGAAATGTTTTGAGCAAAATGGGCAAGTGACCTATGAGTCCAGTTTGTAGGTTAGTTTGGCATAATCTCAGATTCAGCTGAATGCAGCCTTTGTTAAAACACAGTGAAACTAGAAAGAAGGAAAAGGACCAAAAATGAAATTAAAAAAAGCTACAAATTCAGTAATCTTAGGATGTATCTGTCGTGTTATGTGAAACCTCAAGTGAGTAAAAAAATTTTAATGTATTGCACTATGCCAACATGTTGCCGTTTTGCTCATTGCAGTGGCTGATCGGAGACAGAGACAGTCACTGTGGGGTCATCTGCTCACGGACGCAGGGGAAGCCGGTGTGTGGCTCGGACGGGCGGAGCTATGACACCGGCTGTGAACTGCAGAGGGCGCGCTGCAAGGACAAAACACTGACATTGGCATACCGTGGCCGGTGTCGAGGTGAGAACTGAACTCAGTTACACTCGATGTATGCTACAAAAATCTTCCTGAATACACTTAAAACCTTTTTTGCAATGAGGACTCTCTCACGGTGCTTTCACAGAAACTCAGATTTCAGACTCATCTGCCACTTTTTGAATGCAAGAAACTATGGCATTCACGTTAAATGTTCATGATGTGCATGTTTGCACGTTATTTGTTGTATTTCCACACAATCTTGTTAGCAGCTGGCACTGGAAGTCTTATACGCTGGCGTTTCCATGAATTCACCAACATGGGTTTTCTAAACAGTCTATGCTTACAACTACATTACTGCTTGACAGTAATATAACTTTGAGGGATAAACAGATCATCTAGTCGTTACATTTTCACAACATACTGAAAAGTATGGAAAAGATGCTTCCAAGTAGGGGTAAACGATATGGATTAAATACTTTATCATGGTATATACACTGCTCAAAAAAAATAAAGGACAACACTTAAACAACACAATGTAACTCCAAGTCAATCACACTCCTGTGAAATCAAACTGTCCACTTAGGAAGCAACACTGATTGACAATCAATGTCACATGCTATTGTGCAAATGGAATAGACAACAGGTGAAAATTATAGGCAATTAGCAAGACACCCCCAATAAAGGAGTGGTTCTACAGGTGGTGACCACAGACCACTTCTCAGTTCCTGTACTTCCTGGCTGATGTTTTGGTCACTTTTGAATGCTGGCGGTGCTTTCACTATAGTGGTAGCATGAGACGGAGTCTACAACCCACACAAGTGGCTCAGGTAGTGCAGCTCATCCAGGATGGCACATCAATGCGAGCTGTGGCAAGAAGGTTTGCTGTGTCTGTCAGCTTAGTGTCCAGAGCGTGGAGGCGCTACCAGGAGACAGGCCAGTACATGAGGAGACGTGGAGGAGGCCGTAGGAGGGCAACAACCCAGCAGCAGGACCGCTACCTCCGCCTTTGTGCAAGGAGGAGCAGGAGGAGCACTGCCAGAGCCCTGCAAAATGATCTCCAGCAGGCCACAAATGTGCATGTGTCTGCTCAAACGGTCAGAAACAGACTCCATGAGGGTGGTATGAGGGCCCGACATCCACAGGTGGGGGTTGTGCTTACAGTCCAACACCGTGCAGGATTTTTGGCATTTGCCAGAGAACACCAAGATTGGCAAATTCGCCACTGGCGCCCTGTGCTCTTCACAGATGAAAGCAGGTTCACACTGAGCACATGTGACAGACGTGACAGAGTCTGGAGACGCCGTGGAGAACGTCCTGCTGCCTGCAACATCCTCCAGCATGACCGGTTTGGAGGTGGGTCAGTAATGGTGTGGGGTGGCATTTCTTTGGGGGGCCGCACAGCCCTCCATGTGCTCGCCAGAGGTAGCCTGACTGCCATTAGGTACCGAGATGAGATCCTCAGACCCCTTGTGAG
>NC_060160.1:6457595-6459947 GCF_021292245.1 Micropterus dolomieu | reverse complement strand
TCAATTTAGATTTATTGTGGTTTTAGCGATACTCAGGTACACAGCTTCTCCACCGTCTCATTCGGCATAACTAACATGAGCCACATAATATGACAACAACACAATGGAAGAGCCACTACAGTAAAGTTACTTACAACGGTGTCATTTATAATATTCAGTCCAGCTCATTAACCGTTTCGTTCTCATCCATTTAGCTGTGCTGACATTGCTGAGCCTCCGGTAAAAGATACACAAATAGTAATGTTAGTTACTGAAAAGCAGCAGGTGAGCTAACGCCAATGTATCACGTCGGCTTAATACAGTAAATATAAAGTTATCATGTGACAAGCACGGATTACTTCAACCGCAAGCTGCAAAATATATTACTGTAACGTTGCAGTAGGGGTTTACCTGAGTTTCCAGCATGTGGTGTGAAGATGCCTCCAGCTGCTGTCACACTGCCTTCTTTTACAAAATATTGTGCCAATATGCTGGCTCGCTGCGCTGTATGAGCTTTACGATTTCAAGCAAGCACGCGTACGAGCCCACATCTGGTTGCAATCTTAAAACCAAACCGCTAGTGTCTGCTGAAAACTACATATTGCCCCTTTAAATATCATCACAAAATACATCACATCATAAAATCTGTCTTGCTCAGTCTTGTCAGTGCTACAGATCTGAATTAGAGGTAACATTTATGACAGTGATGAACTGTAGGGGGACCTACACTTCCACTGATACTCCCACCTACACAGTGTTAATGCAGAGACACCTGCAACTCTTCATGTCTCTGTAACTATGAGACTCTGGCAGTCTCTCTCTGTCAGAACATGGATATCATCAAACAAGATCTCCTCATATTGTCAGTGTTTTTGCTGTGGATTACAGGTAATTTGCAATAAAATCAACTAAAAAAAGTTTACGTTCTTTTATTGTTTTATGTTTTTGCTCTTGTTGTAGACAATTATTCATTTGTTGGAAGTGATCTCAGATAACACACGGAATCTAAAATGCTGAGTAAAAGTTTCTAATCGATAACTTTTACTATTATAAACACAGGTCTTACTGATGGGAGTGATGTCACACAGACTGACATACTGTGGAAACACCAGGGTGAAAGTGCAACAATAAACTGCAGTCACACCAAGGATGCTACCTATTACGAGATGTACTGGTACAGACAGCTACCAGGGCAGAGGATGAATGAAATAGTTTTCACGACTACAACTCCTCCACCTAAGTATCAAAGTGGCTTCAGTGAAGAAAAATTCCCAGCAACAAAGAACAATGCTGAGACTGGATCTTTGACAGTGAAGAAGCTGCTGTCTGAGGACAGTGGAGTGTATTTCTGTGCTGTGAGTCAACACAGTGATACAGGTGACTGGTGACAGCTGTACAAATACCCATGTGAACAAAAGATAACAGTTTCTTTGATAGACTACAGAGGGAGCTCTAGACTAACACAACAACAAATGTTTTAATAAAGTTTTCAGTGGCAACGCTAAATGCAGAGGTAACACAGGGCAATATTATGAATTACTACCAATTGAGAAATACAAAAGTCCAAAATGGTTAGTCCATGTCAGGAAGTCAGTACCTACATACATGTACAACACATGCAGTTATTATGTTTTGTTAATGAGGTTAGAAAGAACTAACTGGACCTTTCATAAAACAATTACTGCATTATGAGGAACAGACTGTCATTCACATGAACAGTTAAAGAGGTCATATGATGCTTTTTGGGTTTTTCCTGTTACGGTGTGGTGTGGGGACAGAGTGGACCCAAACGCAACTCTGGGGAAGAACAGGCTTTATTGAAGGGGATACGGGGTTGAGGGAGTGGAGGTGAGGGAGCGACGGACGCCGGGGAAACACGAGCACGGGGAACCGAGGAGACTGAGACAAGGGAGCCAGGGGCGCTGGGGACCGAGGAAGCAAGGAGGCACGGGGAGGAGCCGGGAGGACGCCATGGAAGAGGTCCGAGGGGAGAGGGTAGGGTGGCGAGCCCAGCTGGCGGAGCGGAGGACGGAGGTGAGTGGACCTGGAGGGGAGACAGACAGACAGACAGGGTCAGACACAGCGGAGACAAAGCACAGGGATATAGAAAAGATACAGAATACGTGGGAGCTTGAATGGTGAAGTGGCACCGGGTAAGGAGCAACGATGATCAAGCAGGGGTTGACTGGAGAACCGGGTAGAAGTACTGTTGGAGATGAGGCTGATTGCTGGCAGGTGTGGCAGGCAGAGGAGGTGGCTGACGAGGTCGCTGGCCGGGCTCAGGAGCGGAGGGAGAGAGAGAGGGAGAGCACACGCAGGGGAGGAGACACAGGGAGGCAGGCAGAGTACAGGAAAACACCAGGGGAAAACAGA
>NC_060160.1:6443972-6457495 GCF_021292245.1 Micropterus dolomieu | reverse complement strand
AGCTACAGTTCCTGGGATACATATTTGTAACCAGTGGAAAACCAGAAACAGGAGTCAATGTGAAGATAGAAGGAAATGCAAACAAAGGCCAGACCTGCACATTAACAACTGAAGAACTCAGTCTGAACAGCAGTGCAGTTTACTTCTGTGCTGCTAGTTTACACAGTGATACATATCACTGCTCCTCAGTACAAAAACCTCATCACACATTTTTTATCTCTGTATTACAGCTCACAGCCTGATGCACCTGTACTCCTTCCTCTCAGTAGATGGTGGTATATCTTTACTCAGACCTTTATACTGAGCAAGTGGTGTTTAGTGGTAGTTGACATGATGGTTATATTTAGGAGGAGGAGGACACATTATGACACCGCCCACCTAAAGACTTCATGTTGATTCTCTGATAGGAGGGTTTACTCAAAGAGGAGGTTGGAAATAATCAGCACGACTGCTGATACACTGAAGAAAACATAGCGATTCAAAGCAACAAGATTATGATCTGATATTCTTCAATATAACCAAACACTCAAAGAACACAAAATGATCATCTTATATCTAAGCATTACTTTTAACACACTTCTGGTTTCAGGTAATAGCATAATAATTTTTCCATTTCAAGTTTTTAACAAAATCTGTTAATAGATTTACATGTGTAAAGTCAGTCTCCTGCTATTACAGTTGCATCACTGGATTATTTAACATCTTGTGTTATTCAGTTTTTATATTCAGCAATGTTTATGCTCATGTTGCCTGATGCTTTGTTAATCCTCTGTCCACAGGTTCCTCCTTTAGTGACCAAGTCCACCAGACTCCAGCTGACATTTACAAAGAAATAGGAGAAACAGCCCAAATCAGCTGTTCACACAGTGTTGACAGCTACAACCGAATCCTCTGGTACAAGCAATCAAAGGACACACAGCTACAGTTCCTGGGATACTTGTTAGCAAACAGTGGAAAACCAGAGACAGGAGTGAATGTGAAGATAGAAGGAAATGCAAACAAAGGCCAGACCTGCACATTAACAACTGAAGAACTCAGTCTGAACAGCAGTGCAGTTTACTTCTGTGCTGCTTGGTTACACAGTGATACATATCACTGCTCCTCAGTACAAAAACCTCATCACACATTTTTTTATCTCTGTATTACAGCTCACAGCCTGATGCACCTGTACTCCTTCCTCTCAGTAGATGGTGGTATATCTTTACTCAGACCTTTATACTGAGCAAGTGGTGTTTAGTTGAAGTTGACATGATATGTATGTTAGGAGGAGGACACACCATGACACCACGCACCTAATGACTTCATGATGATTTCCTGAAAGGAGGATTTACTCAAAGAGGAGGGAGGAAATAATCAGCATTTCTTGATAGCTACACGATTCTGATCTGATATTCTTCAATATAACCAAATACATAGAATAGAACACAAAATGATCATCTTATACCTAAGCATCACTTTTAACATTCTTCTGGTTTCAGGTAACATCAAAATAATTTCTCATTTCTTTTTCAAGTTGTCAACAAAATCTGTTAATAGATTTGCAGGTGTACAGCCAGTCTCATATGCTGCTGCTATTACAGCTGGGTTACTGGATTATTTAACATCTTATGTTATTCAGTTTTTCAAAACATCAATTTCCATTCTCATGTTGTCTGATGCTTTGTTAATCCTCTTTCCACAGGTTCCTCTCTCAGTGACAAGGTCCACCAGACTCCAGCTGACATGTACAACAAACCAGGAGAAACAGCCAAAATCAGCTGTTCACACAGTGTTGACAACTACAACCAAATCCTCTGGTACAAGCAATCAAAGGACACACAGCTACAGTTCCTGGGATACATATTTGTAACCAGTGGAAAACCAGAAACAGGAGTCAATGTGAAGATAGAAGGAAATGCAAACAAAGGCCAGACCTGCACATTAACAACTGAAGAACTCAGTCTGAACAGCAGTGCAGTTTACTTCTGTGCTGCTAGTTTACACAGTGATACATATCACTGCTCCTCAGTACAAAAACCTCATCACACATTTTTTATCTCTGTATTACAGCTCACAGCCTGATGCACCTGTACTCCTTCCTCTCAGTAGATGGTGGTATATCTTTACTCAGACCTTTATACTGAGCAAGTGGTGTTTAGTGGTTATTGACATGATGGTTATATTTAAGAGGAGGAGGAGGAGGCATTATGACACCGCCCACCTAAAGACTTCATGTTGATTTGCTGACAGGAGGGTTTACTCAAAGAGGAGGTTGGAAATAATCAGCATAACTGCTGATACACTGAAGAATAATGATTCATAGTAAACAAGATTATGATCTGATATTCTTTAATATAACCAAAAACAGAGAAGACAAAATGATCATCTTATACCTAAGCATTACTTTTAACACACTTCTGGTTTCAGGTGACAGCAAAATAATTTTTAATTTTTTTTTTTTCAAGTTGTCAACAAAATCTGTTAATAGATTTGCATGTGTAAAGTCAGTCTCCTGCTATTCCAGTTGCGTTACTGGATTATTTAACTTCTTATGTTATTTAGTTTTTCAATTTACATTTTAATGTTAATGCTTTGTTAATTCTCTGTCCACAGGTTCCTCTCTCAGTGAACAAGTCCATCAGACTCCAGCTGACATGTACAAAGAAACAGGAGAAAAAGCCCAAATCAACTGTTTACACACCATTCAAAACTATAACCGAATCTACTGGTACAAACAGATAAACGGACAACTTCTTCCTCTGGGATACATGGTAATAAACAGTGGAAACCCAGAGAAGGATGTGAATGTGAAGATGGATGGGAGCGCAGATAAAGACCAGAACTGCACATTAACAACTGAAGAACTCAGTCTGAACAGCAGTGCAGTTTACTTCTGTGCTGCTAGTTTACACAGTGATACATATCACTGCTCCTCAGTACAAAAACCTCCTCATCACACATTTCTGTATTATAGCTCAAAGCCTTTTACACCTGCAATAAGCCATTCTAACCAATATTGGTCTTTCTTGTGATTAAAATCAGAGATTATAATGGGAGGTCCTTTCTGTGGAGCATTGCTTTTCGCCTCCCACCTCCCATTATAAAAAGCAGCCTCAGACATTCAGTGTGTCTGCTGTGGTTGCATCTCACAGGATTACCAATATGACTCAAATTCTCATCACATTTGTAGTCTCGTCTCTGTGGCTTCAAGGTAACAAGAACTAATTGGTGTAATAGATGTGTAGAGTTTTTTATTATAATGGAAACTGAGGCTGATGGAGACCTACATGCAGACTCAAATTCTGACTATAAGGCTGGAACAATCTTTTAGTATCAGCAGACTTAGAAGTATAATATTTTTAAATGTTTTTCACTTTTCATGTCTACATGTAATACCTAAAGCAAAACACTTTTTTTAATCAAAAAGAGAATACAAATTATATTAAAATCTGTATTTTCTCCACACAGTTCACTGCCAGGGAGTGACCCAAGTCCCTGAAATAAGCTGGAGTTATGTGTCTAAATCTGCAGAGATGAACTGCAGCCACAACAAAGATGCTGGTCATAACCAGATGTACTGGTACAGGCAACGCCCAGGGGAGACCATGACCCTCATTGTTCACACAGTTGCAAGTGGAAAGCCAGACTATGGGGGGTTCTCTCAAACCAAGTACTCAGCCATCAAAGAGAACATTGAGACCGGGAGTCTTACTGTGAAAGACCTGCAGCCTGAGGACAACGGTGTATATTTTTGTGCCGTCAGCAAACACAGTGATGTGAGAAGCTGAGCAGCTGAACAAAAACTGGCTGACAATAAATTTGGTGAGTGTATTGGGAACCACACTTTGACTTTTATATCTTTCCAGGAGGTGGAGCTGGAGCACCAGAAATACTCTTCTGTTCAACACACGCACACTAAGGCATTTACTGTAGCTGGTTTGAAGAGAGCACAGAAGGAGCAGGAGGTCAACATGCAGTCAACATTATTCTTATCTTGGCTCATTGGTAATCACTTTAATCATTCAGGAATAATCACTTCACTATATCACTATAGTTTCTACACAGTTTTTTCATTTCCTTTATTTCCTTTCTTCCTTCCAGGTGTCTGTCTGGGTGTTGAAGTCTACCAAACACCTCGAGTGCTTCTCAGAAGACCTGACGAAAAAGTCCAGCTGGTCTGCAACCATGAAAAAACTGACTACACAGTCATGCAGTGGTACCAGAAATCCCCTGGAGACAGAGCTCTAAAACGCATCGGACATGTGTATTACAGCAACATAGAACATGAGGAGGCTTTTAAAGAACATTTTACCATCATTGGAGATATGAGTGGAGAGACAGCAAAGAACGGCTCTCTGTTTATAGCTGACCTAAAGGCACCTGAGCACAGTGCGGTGTATTACTGCGCAGCTAGCTTTGCACACTGACTGCTGATCCCGTCTCCTCTATACAAAAACTCTAAACCAACTTTTATCAACATTTATGGTTTTGAATAAGAACCCGAACAGACCCCTCCCAGCCAGCTGCTCTTGATGTTCCGCCATCATCTCTGCCAGCCATTTTACATTGATGCTGTTTTGTCTTCACTTCCCTTTCCTTTTCAAACCTCATTCAGCTCAGTAGAGGCATCAGTTGGATTCCCATCGCTCACAGACAGTCAGGAGGAGGGAGGAGGGGACAGTCAGGTTGATCTGATGACAGATCCCAGCAACATAAACCCCTAAAACTCTGTAATCTAAAGACTTTTAGTAAAGGTTTTACTGTTTAGGAAGTCAAAATGATCCGTTTTCTCTTTTTTTGTTGGCTGTCAGGTAATAACTTACACAGTTAGTTCCTATGAATGTGGAAAAGGTTTAATTTTAAATGTATCTATCACAATGTAAATGCGTTCTTTATTTCCTTTTTCTGTCCAGGTGTTTGTCTGGGTGTTGAGGTCCGTCAGTCTCCATCTGTTTGCATCACTAAACCTGGTGACAAAGTGGAGATTTTCTGCAGCCATGATAAAACTGACTACAGGGTGATGCTCTGGTACCAGCGGTCACCTGGAGACACAGCTATGAAACTCATTGGATATTTGCACTATAAAAATGCTACAATGGAGGAGCCATATAAAACATATTTCATTATATCTGGAGATTTGAGTGTAAATACAGAAAAGAAAGGCTCTCTAAAGGTCCAAGACATAGGACTTGAGCATGGTGCAGTGTATTACTGTGCAGCCAGCAAAGCACGCTGACAAAAATCCCCTCTGAACTTAACAAAAACTGCACACAATTCTTTATCATCAGTGGTTTTGAATAAGACAAGCTCCCAAGCACCTGCTTTTGTGGCTATGATTTGGTTTGATGCAATCAATCATTAACAAGTGACTGCTTCTATCTTATTGTTTTTAAATTAACAAGGCAAATAAAGAGTAATAGAGTAAAATAAGTGAAGCCACATCTTCCATTGCATTTCCTCAATGTACAGAGAAACCACTAACAGCAAAGGCTATCCTCCAGCCTTACAGAAGCTAACGTGTTCTCATTCCTGCCACCAGGAGTCGCCAAGACGCATTCTCATCATTACTTAACCTAAATGCTGTAAGGTGTCGGAGGTCAAGATCAATGCTTGAAACAGTATTTGATCGATCCTGTAGGGTCTAAATAATCATAATCTGTTAAACACATCGGTGCAGATATTCAGTCAAAGTTTTATTTATATCTGACACATTGTTTGTTTGGTAGCTTACCAATAAATCTATTTTGCATTACAGTGTGTAGATTTGAACACTCAATGCAGAGCCACACGTCACAGAAACATTATTCTTTACTCAGCGGGAGAGCTCCTCCCACCAAACTGCATTTACTCACCTTTGCCACCTACTTTACAGTGACAGCGTTTCTTCATCACTTCCCTTTCCTTTTTAAACCTCAGTTATTTCGGTATAGTCCTTAGTTGATCCTTATCATGAATAGTGACAATAAGTGTGATCTAATGTCATATTCCAGAAATTGACATCCACAACTTTGTCACAAAGTTTTGTCATCTAAAGACTTACAAATGTTGACAAAAGACAAAATGATCTGCCTTGTGGTTTTCTGCTGCCTGTCAGGTAATAACTTGAAGAAAACATGAAATTTGAACTGCTCCTTTGAATGTGAAAATGTTTTCATTTTAATATATCTTTCTATCACAATGTAAATAATGTCTCCATTTTCTCCGTCCAGGTGTTTGTCTGGGTCTTGAGGTCCGGCAGTCTGCCTCTGATCTCATCACACAACCTGGTGACAAAGTGCAGATTTTCTGCAGCCATGATAAAACTGACTACAGGGTGATGCTCTGGTACCAGCGATCACCTGGAGACACAGCTATGAAACTTATTGGACATTTGTACTACCAAGCTGTCACAATGGAAGAGCCATATAAAAAGGATTTCAATATCACTGGAGATTTGGGTGGAGATGCAGCAAAGAACGGCTCACTTATTTTGCAGCTCTCTGGATTTGAATACAGTGCTGTTTACTACTGTGCAGCCAGCTATGCACGGTGACGGTTCTTTTTTCTCCTTCATACAAAAACTATTCTAACCTTTATCAACATGTATGGCTTTGAATTAGAACATGAACAGGCCCCTCCCAGGCAGCTGCTCTCGATTTGATGCTATTGTGTTCGCCAGCCCATATACAGAAATAGTGTTATTAAAAGACTTCCCTTTCCTTTTTAAAACCTCAGTTAGCTCAGTAGAGGCATCATCTTATTGAGGAAGTAAACATGATCTGCTTTCTATTTTTCTGTTGCCTAGCAGGTAACTTGTTCAAATCCAATTAGTTTCTATGAATGTGGAAGTGGTTTCATTTTAAATTAATGGGCTCTTTATTTTCTTTCTCTGTTTAGGTGTTTGTCTGGGTCTTGAGGTCCGCCAGTCTGCCTCTGATCTGATCATAAAACCTGGTGACAATGTGCAGATTTTCTGCAGCCATGAAAAAACTGACTACAGGATGATGCTCTGGTACCAGCAATCATCTGGAGACACAGCTATGAAACTCATTGGATATTTGTACTTTCAAGATGTCAAAATGGAAAAGTCATATGAAACAACTTTTAATATATCTGGAGATTTGGGGGGGAATACAGCAAAGAATGCCTCTCTTATAGTCAAACATGTACGACAAGAGCACAGTGCTGTTTACTACTGTGCAGCAAGAGAAGCACGCTGACAAAGAATCCCTTCTAACTTCACAAAAACTCTACATGATCTTTCCTCATCAGCGGTTTTGAATAAAGACATGAAATAAACTGCTCCCAGACACCTGCTTTTGTGGTTGTGTTTTGGTGTGATGCCATCATATGATCATTAGCTAATGCAACTGTTTCAGTTTTATTGGTTTATTCTAATAAACCAGACAAGCACAACTTCTCCTAAAATACAGTATAAAAAACATCTCAAAAGCAAAGTATTTGTGTGAGAATCAGGTTTAAGGTAGAGCATAATAATGCAACTACATGAAGCCACTCCTCCTTTCTACATCACACTTACTTCCTATTTAAGAGTGACTCAACATAGTGAGAAAGCACTACAGCAGACACCCTGTCATCAGTTAACTTATACTGCCTTTTTCCATGCCTTTGCAGTAACTCATTGCTCCATGTCAGATCTCTACATGATGATTAGACTTCTCTTTTGCCATTTCCTCACAGGTAAAAACGGCCTGACTGTGAAATAAGATGTACTGCATTTATCTTCACATCAAATTTATCTGTCACCAATAATGTGTCCATCTCTGCTTACAGCAGGTATTTCTCTGGGGGTTCAGGTCCGTCAATCTCCCACTGCTGTAATCAGAAAGGCTGGTGGTGAAGTGCAGCTTTTCTGCACCCATGGACAAAGCGACTACAGAGTGATGCTGTGGTACCAGCGGCCACATGGGGATAAAGCTCTGAAACTTGTTGGATATGGATATGCAAACTTCGGAAATGACAGCGTTGAAAAGCCGTTTAGAGAACATTTCAAATTAGCAGGGGATTTGAATGCAAACCAAAAAAATGGTTCACTTTCCATAATCAATCTAAAAGCACTTGAACACACTGCAACGTACTTCTGTGCAGCTAGTAAGCCACAGTATATCAAACACCCACCTGCTCTTGACAAAAACCTCCTCCCCCTGTCTGAAAATGGGTTAAAGAGTAAATTATCCTCCAATGAGCCTTGCGGTTTGACAGATTTTTTGACAACTTATCATTTTGATCATTCACTTCACTTCCCTTTCCTGGTTTAGACATAAACAGCTCAAAGCCAAGGTCTTAAAAGCTCCAAGTCACTAGGTGATATGGCTTCCCCTTACTTCTCTAGAGGAATATCACTCAATAAAAGTAAAGTTTCCAGTGAACCTGAGTATCGGGAAACGACAATAAATCTAAATTGAACATTACAAAAGCAACAGCGGCAGGTCAGAGCTAATGTAGCGTTAGCTGGCTGCCCTGCCTTGCATCACTAGGACAGTAAACAAATCGCTCCACATTTGCTTTTTACCATTACATCCTTTCTTGCAGGCTAAATCAACACTTTGACATAATAGTTGTGGTACACAGGATAGTAATATGAGTCACGTTAGTTGGAAAAGTAATGTGGTATACAAGCGATACAACTTTGCACCGGATAACTATGACAACTGCTTGGCCAGCTAATGTGACTCTCCGTGTTTCTCCAGCCTTTCTGATGTTCACTGCTTTCACCAGACATCATCTGATGGGCTAACCTCAAACCTTTATCGTTGTTTTGTTTCATTACTTGAAGTTTATGTTGTCTGTGTTGTGCTGGAAGCCGGTTGTTTTTGTGGTGTTAGTGTCAGAGAGGCTCCGGAGCGAGCTCAGGCCTATATCCCGACCTGGTGTCCTCACATTAAAAGCAGAATAGCGGCTGTTGCAAGCAACAGAGAAAACAGGCGTGTGCTTCATTTCAAAGAGAGGTTTGAGTACACTGACAAAAAGGAAATCAAAATTTGATCTATTAATAAGTGATTTCATTGAAAAAGTACATATAGCCTGTATAATTTATTGAAAACGTGTATCAAGGTCATTACAATGAGTGAGTGGTGAAGAAAGAGAAACGCCACCCTTCATATTATAGAACTGACACACCCTAAAGTCAGCAGGCAGTATTTCTGTGCAGCAACCCTTTATAGCACACCATGGTAGAAAGGCCTCCTGCGTATTTACGCAGCAAATACCGAACAGGTTACTGTTATATGTTCGTCATCGTCCTATTGTTCAGTAGGAGGAATTGACACAAATAAAGGCAATTTTTTTTCTCCTAAAAACAGCCAGGGGAACGTTTCTTGAGATCTGATTTCTCTACATCACTTCCTGCCCCTCCTTCTGATCCACAAAAACAGCAGAGACTCTAGCTGGTTCTTCACATTTAACATGATGCCATCTCATTTTATCATTTGCCTCATCACCGTCTTCTGCTTGAAAGGTATTGTAAATTCATGAAGCCATTTTTTCTATTCAATGTGGAATTAACTCTCCAAGTACTAGTGAAGGAGTCAAGGTGTAATATATTATATTGTGATCAAATCATAATACACAGTGATTTAATTGGGTTTCTATAACTTTGTAATTTATAAAATAGAGCTAAGAACTGCTAAACATTATGTCTTGATCTCTTTACAGGAGTTTATCTCAGTAAAGAAAAACAAGTGTCTCAGACTCCACGTGAAATGCTGGTGAAACCAAATGCAGAAGTCAACCTGAGCTGCACACATGGAATCTCCAGCTATGACACTATTCTCTGGTATCAGCGTTCACCAGGAGACACTTCCCTGAAGCTGATTGGCTATGTGTATTATGCAACTCCTAAAGTTGAGTCGGCATTTCAAAACCATTTTAATGTGAGTGGAAACGGAGCGAAAACCGCTTATCTTCACATCCTGAACCTGAGCCCCTCTGAAGACACGGGAGAATATTTTGGAGCAGCAAGTATGCACAGCAATAAAGACTTCGTATCCTCTCATACAAAAACCTCCATAATAATCCAACAGATAACAGCACACAACAGGAAACCACTGAAACCATGTGACACAATATCAAAACTAATTCATTACTGTTGGATAACATAATAATACACTGTGAACATTACAGAGATGTTTGAGAAAAGGAGTATATAGTATATTTTGTAAAATATATATTTTTTATTACTACAATGCACGAGCAGCTGGCCTCTGTTAACATGCAGACCAATTTACCATCAGCAAGCAATTTTGTCTTCAGTGGTCCAAGAGAAAGTCACTTATTCTTAAGTCCAGTCCTCTACATGTCACCTGGATCTGGTCCCCGCAATCCTAGAGTAAGCATGCTATCATTTCCCTGAAAAGCTTCATTATCAACTCCTCTCTCTCCACTGGTACAGCCCCCCCGAAAGACAGGCAACAGACAGAAACAGGAAATACAAACACTCTAGATATTCACTACCTAACAGACGTACGCAACCAACAACAAAGCGAACTGATCACTGGCTCAGTCGCTGAAATGTGGGCACACAACCTATTTGTAGTCCAGCGGTGTTGATTGGAGAGTCCTGGTTGGCAGGGTCAGTTGAGTCACAGCCACACCAATCACAGACGACGCCAGAGAACAGCAACCAGGAAGTAGGCGGCCCCAGCTCCAGAGGAACCAATCCTCGACAGGGACTCACACAGCTGGGATTTGCATGACAGCCAGAAGCACTCAGGAACACAATTACTTTAAGGCAGCCAGCGGTGGCCATAACAAGGGTCATCACATGCTCAAAGCCCAGAGAAAATGTCCCTCCCCAGCTCATTCAATTACACTGGCTCCCTGTGTTACAACAGACCTCCTTCAGATGTACACTCCTTCTCACCCCAGTGTTCTTCATCAGCAAGTCTACTGGCATTACCAGCCATCAACGTCAGCACAATGGGGGCCAGGGCCTTCTTCTATGCTGTACCCTCTTCCCCCTCAAATTCACATACATTACAGAATTCAAAACTGCTCTTAGTCCAGTCTTTTTAAACTACAGTACAGATGTTTTGTTACTGATGATTTGTTGTTTATTGTAGGTTTTTATAACGGATTTAATATAAGATACAATGTGACTTACAATTTAAAATACAATAACTCCTCACAGTAATAGATCAACACTATGTTTTGCTGTTCAGCTCTCTCTATAGATAAAAATCACAGTTTACTTATTTTATAAACAGATTCCTTCACCTGACTTAGACAACTGTCTGATCATTGTTGTATGAATCAGAATCAAACCACTGAACAGCAGTGATAACACATCGGCACGAAGATGATTGTGAGCTCCTCCTTCCTCATCATAAATGCACAATAAAGGACAATTTCAGACCGATGTATTTTCATAAATGCCTTTGCACATATCTGTTTAAGTCAAAGCTATGATTTGAGCTGCCACAGAGATTTTCTCTATCTAGCAAAAAGAACATTTAAAATGTTTATCATTCTGTTTTTTTCTCTTTCATTGCTCACAGGTAAGACTCACAACATGTGTTTAATTCTCATGACACCAATAGCCTTTCTGTTTACCTTCTTTTTGTTCTCTAGACATTGCATTATCATCGCTCATGATACAACAAACTCCTGAAAAACCTTTGATAAAGCCTGAAAAAGAAGAAGCCAGTCTTGGCTGTTACCATGGAGACAACAACTATCCCTACATGCTTTGGTACCAGCACAAGTCAGCAGCAGGAGGCCAAAGGGCCATGGAGCTGATCGGACTGCTTCATTATGAAAAACCAAACCTTGAGACGAACTTTGAAGCACGTTTCAACATAACGGGCCATTCAAAGGGCCGAGCTCAGCTGGTTATCTCCAACATAAACCCAACAGACAGTGCAGAGTACTTCTGTGCAG
Organism: Micropterus dolomieu; assembly: GCF_021292245.1. Lineage (NCBI taxonomy): Eukaryota > Metazoa > Chordata > Actinopteri > Centrarchiformes > Centrarchidae > Micropterus > Micropterus dolomieu. The sequence goes on along the minus strand of NC_060160.1, from coordinate 6,445,639 downwards.
CGAGGTAGCACAGTGTTTCAACTCCCCTGGCTCCTTTACAAAAAGCTGGTCGCACACAGTTACAAACATGCACCTGCATCAAACCTAAACCGCTTGATATAAAGGCAGTGAGACATTTATATTTGAGGCCCAAAAGTCTGCTTTCACACAGCAGCATATTTCAGCTGCTATCGCTTTTTTAATCTCTGCTCTGAGAGGACAAACAAGGTATAAAGTAATGTGGGAGACGAACTAAAACACTTGGTCTTCTGTTTGATTCATCATTAACGACTGGATGCTTATAAACACTGTTGTAACTCCTCCCATGACTGTCTAAGTCTAATGATGTCAGAGATTCTGATGTAATTTCCTCTATACACATCTCATGTGTCTATTTTCAGTCATTTCACTTCTTTCTAAATCAAAATGATCCCAGTCTTCACTACTTTGGCTTTCTTTATGCTTTGGGCTGCAGGTAAAGTTCACATCTGTAAAGATAAAAACTTACACAGACACCCGTCAAACTTGTGCTGAACATATTTCTGGTGTTTAATATACATTTCCATAATTTGTTGCTCTGAAGCAAACTGTTGATTTCACCTATTTTAAAAAGATTTTTTTTTGAATGTGTAAAGAGGTATTTGTTTACCATGCTGGCATGAGCATTTGTTTTATTTCTCTGTTTCAGATGTTCAGTCTCAGTCTGTGCTGATCACTCACTGGCCCCACTACATCTCCAGTCTTCCCAATGGCTCGGCAGAAATGCACTGCTACCAGAATAACACAGATTATGAATATTTGTACTGGTACAAACAGCTGAGAGGAAAAGGTTTTCAGTTAATGGTAACTATAGTAGTTGGCAATCCAAACTTTGAAGAAGAATTCAAATCTTCTGGTTTTAAGGCAGTGAAATCGAAGGAGAAGCAGTGGTCTTTGACAATCCCCAGTGTTCAGATGAAAGATGAGGCTGTTTATCTGTGTGCTGCCAGTCTACACGATGCTGTGGCAGACCTCAGGTCTATGACAAAAACATACAGCAGAGAAGCCGTTTTCTGTTCTGACACCTGACTCACATTAATAATCAAATGAAGGAAGGAACTTAACCACTGTGGAGAAGATATCAGTGACTTTTACCTCACATTTGGTTTCATTTAGAGAAAGTGAATAAGGAATAAACTGGTCTTTGAAAAATTAATTGTATTTTCTTGATAATCCACCACCTGCAGTTGTGCAAATTACTGTCCTGAATAGATTCAACCAACAGGTGGAGGCACAGCACATGGCATGATGTTTTAAATCAAGAGAATATGGCGCTGAATTAACCCACACAGACACCTCCCTCATTACTCGGAGCATTCGTTTTCTTAGGGCAATGCTTTTTCTCAAATCAGTGTGTGACAATGTCTTCACCCATGCACACATTTGGTTTTCTCTTCATTTGGTTTTCATGTAAGAACTCAATAGATCTCAAAATTATATAAAATAAATATATATATATGTTTAAAACGCTCAAAAATTATGTTATATGAATACTGTCTCCTTGTATGTTGCTTCAATAATTGTTTTGACAAAAATCTGCTTCTTCCACAGGTCAGGTGAGCGCTGCAACATTTAACCAATCTTCCCCCCAGACAGTGAAGGAGAGCAGTGAGGTCCACATTAAATGCAGCCATGATGATACTTCCCTC
>NC_060160.1:6431943-6443872 GCF_021292245.1 Micropterus dolomieu | reverse complement strand
TAGTGTGACTCCATCAGACTCAGCTGTGTATTTCTGCGCTGCCAGTACACAGTGATGTGGTTTAATGTCACCCCATCACTAAAAACCATGTTCTCTTTATTCTCCGTTGTTTTCCAGTTTAAAACCTGAGAGGCAGGCTGGTGGAATTTGCCTCAATGCAGTTACTGGACACCTGTGAGAAAGTTGACTTGTTATTCTTTGGATTTTTGTTTTTCCCTTTGACTGATAATCTATAAATAAAATTAATCAGTCAGCTATTATAGCTATGCACAATGCAGGTCAGATTGTTAGTTACTATGTACCGTTATTTCATGGTTGTGTAAACGTATTGCAAGAGTGCAAGCATTGAAAAAAAGTTGTACGTAATAACTTTTGTATCAATAATAAATTCATCTACACAAAGGGTTTTTTTCTGTGTATATATTGAGTAACTTTATGTACAGTATGTTCATCCTGACTCAGAGACCCAAGTATGGCAATGAAAGGCTATTACGAACATACTACACAGTGTGTTAAATTATATGGAAAAAATGGGATACAAAACCAATTCAGCTCAAAACACTTTAAATACTCAAACATTAGTGTTCAAACTCCAACATCAGCATCCAAACCCAGTGAAAAATATGTTCAGCCATGACAAGAAATTAATTCACAATCAGTGGCACTTCCCATAATACACACAGGTGGACAGTGTGAGTAAATATTTACAGCCAACTCCAAGTCATCAATTACACGACAGCAGTGGAGCAAAAGAGTTAGCCAGCTGCCACACAACCGTTAGCCTAGCCAAATGTTAGCTTAGGTAAGCATACACCAAGTGAACAAAGTCCAATCATCAACTCATGATATACATATTAACACAAGAAACAAAGGCTTACTTTGGTAAGGCCTTACATTCAGCATCTTAGAGAAGTAAAGGAAAAGGGTCCCAATCATATACAGCAGGACAGAAAAACTGTCCGACTTCAAATGCGAATTCATGGCCACCCGCTGACGTGAAAAACAAACTACAAAGGGAGTTCAGAAACCCAGTCATTGACATGACTGAACCAGCTTATGAAATGCAACACAAACTGCAGCAAGTGTTTAGGGCAGTGTTGCTGGAGGTTTAACTCACGTAATTATTCCTTATTTGCTCTGGTGAAGGCTTGAATGGTCAGAACTTGTCAAATAAGCATGAAAGAGTGGGCAGAGCATGGTCAATTTAAATAGACCGCCTAAATCAAGGGAGACCAATCACGTTCCACCAAGGCTCAACACTCATGTATGTATTAAAGCTGGGGTGGGCAATTTCTTTCAGAGGTACGTATTGTTATATTTGTTGAAATTCTCTTTACATTCCGACATCAATCAATAAAACATATTACTGTCCTGAATAGATTCAACCAACAGGTGGAGGCACAGCACATGGCATGATGTTTTAAATCAAGAGAATATGGCGCTGAATTAACCCACACAGACACCTCCCTCATTACTCGGAGCATTCGTTTTCTTAGGGCAATGCTTTTTCTCAAATCAGTGTGTGACAATGTCTTCACCCATGCACACATTTGGTTTTCTCTTCATTTGGTTTTCATGTAAGAACTCAATAGATCACAAAATTATATAAAATAAATATGTTTAAAATGCTCAAAAAATATGTTATATGAATACTGTCTCCTTGTATGTTGCTTCAATAATTGTTTTGACAAAAATCTGCTTCTTCCACAGGTCAGGTGAGCGCTGCAACATTTAACCAATCTTCCCCCCAGACAGTGAAGGAGAGCAGTGAGGTCCACATTAAATGCAGCCATGATGATACTTCCCTCATAATAATGCTCTGGTATCAACAAACAAAGGACAGTCTGTCTATGACCCTAATTGGGTATGGATATGAAGATTCCCAGAACTATGAGGGTCAGTTTGAAGAACAGTTCAAACTGACAAGAGAAGGCACAACCACAGGAACACTGACTATTCACACAGCAAAGCTGTCACACTCGGCCGTTTATTTCTGTGCTGCCAGTACACAGTGATGCGGTTTAATGCCACTCCCTCACTAAAAACCCCTGATCTTTTCCCTGTGAATGAAATTTGCATTTGCACAGGAGGCAGTCTCTCTCGATACTCTCACTGAAGGAGGCCCTTTCTCCTGCAGCAGAGCAAACCTGGGAGATGGCTCAAGCTGTGATCGGATTACTTCTCATCTTGCTGCCAGTGCCATGTAATGAAATTAACTGCAAAAATAACAATTGGCCTACTTGTCTTGTTCATTTGTTACAGCAATTATAAAGTAGTTTTGTTCCCTGCATGGCTTCTATATCATCTGTTCTTAAAATGTGTTTTTCCCACAGGTCGAGCCAAGAGTGTGATGTTTCAGCAATCTCATCCAATAATAATCAACAAAAATGCCAGGGTGGATTTTAAATGCAGCCACAATGATAGCGATCTTGATGTAATGCTCTGGTACCAGCAAACAGAGATCGGTCTGATGAATTTAATTGGATACAACTACATCAGCAGTGAACCAAACTATGAGAAGCAGTTTGAAGGCCGGTTTGAGATTATAAGAAGAGACATCCAAACAGGAGGTCTGAACATTAGTAGTGTGACTCCATCAGACTCAGCTGTGTATTTCTGCGCTGCCAGTACACAGTGATGTGGTTTAATGTCACCCCATCACTAAAAACCATGTTCTCTTTTTTCTCTGTTGTTTTCCAGTTTAAAACCTGAGAGGCAGGCTGGTGGAATTTGCCTCAATGCAGTTATTGGACACCTGTGAGAAAGTTGACTTGTTATTCTTTGGATTTTTGTTTTTCCCTGTGACTGATAATCTATAAATAAAATTAATCAGTCAGCTATTATAGCTATGCACAATGCAGGTCAGATTGTTAGTTACTATGTACCGTTATTTCATGGTTGTGTAAACGTATTGCAAGAGTGCAAGCATTGAAAAAAAGTTGTACGTAATAACTTTTGTATCAATAATAAATTCATCTACACAAAGGTTATGTGTATATATTGAGCAACTGTATGTACAGTATGTTCATCCTGACTCAGAGACCCAAGTATGGCAATGAATGACTCCCAAGATCAGCATCCAAACCCAGTGAAAAATATGTTCAGCCATGACAAGAAATTAATTCACAATCAATGGCACTTCCCATAATACACATAGGTGAACAAAAATTTACAGCCAACTCCAAGTCATCAATTACACGACAGCAGTGGAGTAAAAGAGTTAGCCAGCAGCCCCACAATCAGAATCAGAAGGAGCTTTATTGCCAAGTAGTGTTTTACACTACTTTTGCTGTGGTGATCAGGTGCTACACGTAGACAATCATACAGTCAACATAAATAAATGTAGAAATATAATAAATATGGAATGGAAGAACAACGTTACAGATATATACATGAGCATTATTCTGGGTCTGTGCTGTGCAGAAGTAACGCAACGGAAGAGAATACTGTGTACATATAAATATATAAACTGACAACATAAAAATATACAACAACAAAGATCAACAATCAACAACAAAGATCAACAATCAACCGTTAGCTTAGCCAAATGTTAGCTAAGACAAGTATACACCAAGTGAATAAAGCCCAATCAACAACCCATGATATACATATTAACACAAGAAACAAAGGCTTACTTTGGTAAACTAAAGCCGTTACATTCAGCATCTTACAGAAGTAAAGGAAAAGGGTCCCAATCATATACAGCAGGACAGAAAAACTGTCCGACATCAAATGCCCTAAGGTCAGCTAAAGCTACAGCCCAATCCTCGGTTCTTATCCTGCTTGACCTATCAGCTGCCTTTGACACAGTCAATCACATGATCCTGCTATCCCCACTCTCAGCAATGGGCATCTCCTGTGGTTCGAATCCTACCTCTCGGGGTGTTCCGACAATTTTTTGTGGCAAGGACAATTATCCTCCTCCCACTGCCTCTCCACAGGGGTACCCCAAGGCTCAGTGCTAGGGCCACTTCTCTTGTCAATTTACACCACCTCACTGGGGGCGATCATTCGCTTGCACGACTTCGCTTACCACTGCTACGTAGACGATACGCAACTACCTATCCTTCCCGACTCACTATCTGCATGGATGAAGGCTTGCCACCTTCAACTAAACCTCTCTAAGACTGAACTGTTGGTCATTCCAGCCAAGCAATCTATCCACCATCACATCAAACTACAAATAGACTCCTCAACCATCACTACAACCAGAGAGGTGAGAACAGAGGCACGTATTGCTATATTTGTTGAAATTCTCTTTAAATTCCGACAGCAATCAATAAAACATATCACCTGACACTCAAATGAAATGATAGGCTAGCCTACCTGCCTGTCTACCTATCACCTGCATGCACTTAGCACATGCACTCATTACACATGAAAATGTGTTTGGCAAAATGACCCTACAACCTAATTTATTACCTTAGTAAACACTTTCCTAATGAGTTTATGGTTTCAGTCTTTAAAAATTACCATCCCGGTCAAAATCACAGGTGAAGTTAATTACAGATGCACCTAGCTAACCAAGCATGCTCGCGCCACCATCTCGTCCAAATATGATCATGCCAGGTGCCTGGTTGCAAAAAAATCAACATGGCGGCAGCCAAACTGTCAAACTCAAGGTTTCAAAACGGCAACCCACAAACCAATGGGTGATGTCACGGTGACAACGTCCACTTCTCGTACACAGTCTATGGTTGAACACTTTCAAATTCTAGCTCTCTCATGGTTACATTGATTTATTTCTTCTGGGTTCCAGACTGTTTGAAATTAAGAAATTTCACCCCTGACCTCAAAGCATTCAGGTACATGACGCCAAAAGTAAACAAAAAACATGGCTGACCATGACAAAGTGATGTTTCAAGAGTGCACACAACTGAACCCTCAACAGCCCTTGGTGTTAATTAAAAGGTTGGCTGTTTTAATGAAACAAGTGACATAAATATAAGTTACATGTTAACCTGTGTGTCTGTCTTGCTACATCAATTGGTAATCCTCAAAAGTCAGTAAATGTTGTAGGCTATATTTTCCTGACATTTTTTAGCTTGTTTAAATGTTTTCCTGATACATTTCTGTGCAGACAAGATGACTTTCAGAAATTATTTACTATAACCAGCTACCTAATAACAGTGGCAAAATATTTCTACATCAGTTTCCATGTAGAACAGGTTTACTATATCATAATATGCATTACTTTAATTAAATACAGAATAATATACTTTGTTGCCATTTAGTTTATGGTTTACAAGTTACAATATGTGCATCCACGGGGGTTGCCATTGTTGAGTGACGTCATTCAGTTGCTTCTCGTGAAGTCAGGGTACATATTTCTCTGAATTCGCAAGTAAGAACTCGGACTTTAAATAGCGCTTTTTCTAGCTGGAAATGTCCAATTACTAAGTTGCTTGAAATCCAACATTACTAGTTTCTCATTTATTGCCTCTACCAGTTTGGTATATATAAAGAAAGCACCACAATGAATCCAATGAAAGTTGCTTACAGCTGCTTATATGCTGTAAGGGTAAATTAGTAAATAATTGTCATAATTACATTTTTTAATATACCGTTTACAATGGTAAAAACCTGCGATAATATGTAAATACCCGTGTTAGAGAAGCTAGGACCAAAATCTTTTGAAATTTTTGCTTGTTAATTTAATACACATATCAAAATTGATGATTCTAATCATTTGATTGTTTTAGCCACACATTTACTGGTTAACAGCTGCTACTAATGAATATTTCTATTATAAAATAATGTATAAATCATCCAAGACAGCATCTTCAGACTGCTTATTTGTCTGACCAACACTCCAAAATCTCAGTGATAGAAAACAGAAAAACAAACTCTTCACATCTGAAGCACTGAATTGACTAACAATTCATCAATTATAAAAGCTGAGGTCAATCATTTTCCTGTTAATCGACAAATAAATTAATTGACTTTATCTCAGCATAAAATGAAGTGATGCTAACTGTAATTACATTATAATTAAAGTATATCAATAGATTCCTGGAGCTACGTTATTACTTCAACTGATAACAAATATTTAACTAATGACATAATTGCAGTGGCTAGTAATGCAGCATCATTTACAAATTAGAAGAACATGACATTGTAAATTGTTATTCTACATTACTTTTGAATCACAGTATTATGTAAGAACATTATCCAGGGAGCACGTTTAATAGATTAGAATTTTTATGGTCTTATTTTGTGTTAAACGTTTACTCCTATGTGAAAAGCATTCATACATTCAAGTTTATCTTACTACTGAATAGCAGAGAAGCATCACACTACTAAAAACATTACTCTCAGTTTTAATGTTGAATTTAGATGATGGTGTAAATGCTGTTTCAGAAGCTTTTCCGCCCTGACAGAGATAAACTTTGGGGGAACGTTTGCAGCATTAATTTAACTCATCTGAAGATCAACACAAAGTACTGGCAAATTCAGTCTAAAAACCTCAGTCTACATAAGAAAGGAAAATCAATCTTTCATGTGCATCAGCGAATGAGAATTACAGTCAGTCTTATGTTCAAATGAAGACACCATGTGACCTTATGGTTTGTTTGTGCTGAACAGATTGACGTGTGCCTCACTCACCTGGAAGGCGGCTCATCGCTGACATGCTTATCATAGCTCTTTGTCTGGTGCTACTTTTAAACTCAGGTGGATTTTATAATTATAATGGATGCACTTAACTAACTAACTTCTTGAATGGCGGAGTTCACATCACATTTTCACATCAAATATGTGTGTGTGAATTTCTTGTTCTGTATATCAAGGTAAGACACAATGAAACATTATCTTGTATTTGCTGCAGGTCTCACTGTTGTGATTCTTCAGACTGGAGATCAAATGTCTCACCCAGGACTCACAGCAGACTTTGAGTGCAGTATGGGACCAGGGTTAAGCATGGGCAGCTACACTATGTTCTGGTACCGACAAAACCACTACGGAGCGCCAGTGGAGTTTCTTATGAAAGAGTACGACAAAACTGTGGGGCACTTCCAGACGTCTATCGACACATCCAAAAACCACTTCTCTCTTCAAATTACTGAGCTGTTCCTGAATGACAGCAGCACCTACTACTGTGCTGCCAGTCACAGTGATGCACACAGACCAGACAGTCATACAAATAACAGGTCTATCTGTCACAGATGGCACCCAAGAAAAAAGAAGCTGTGGCTTGTTTGGTTTTTACACTAAATTGGCAACTGCTCCACAGTTGTGCACAGTAAAGGAACAATAAAGACATTATATCATTGATATAGTACTGAAAGTAGGGTAAGATACACAGGGCCAATACTGGGCTCCAAACAATGATAATAGGCAATGATGACAATGATAGGGGTCAGTATCTTACAACTGCTATTATCAGTTCGATCACTTTACACTATCCAACAATATTAATACACAACTCGTGATCTAATCCAAAAAATCAAAAGCTTGTTAAAATATTTTGTTTTCAAATTTATTTTATGCTTGCAAGTTTGGCAAACTTTTAAAGATAATGTGATAAAAAGAGAAAGATCTGAGAGGCTATTGTCCATTTGTTGCAGCGACATGCCTTTTGTAAAAGCAACAATTACTCCAAACTATCCTATAAAGAACTCAGTCTTGTTAAGAAAGGAGCTCAAAACCTGCAGTTGCCACTCAGTGTCCACTAAGAGATTGTGGCTGTACTGAAAAACATGCATGAACCTGCGAAACAAAATGAAAGTGATGGCAAAGAGTTCCTGGCAAAAGAAAAACAGCTAGGGGGAGGATCACAGCTTATTTCAGGACTTTTGACTGTAGCAGTACATAAGTTACTCCAGCAGCTGTTTAGTTAGAATCGTCAGTGAAGATGGGCAAACCGCTCTGATTTTTTAAACTCTGAATAACCGTATAATTGCTGCGACAATGAACATCTTCTTGGTTGCAGTTCTAATCTTCTCCAGTAAGAAAATTTTAATTCAGTTAAAACATTTTTTTTTTTTTACATATTTTCTTGCTGAATTTATTATTTATATCTGGTTTACTGGTCTTTTCTTTTTTTCCCCTCCAGATGTCTCCTTCTGTGTAAAAATTATCCAGCCTCCGTTTGTATTCAGCCGTGATGGAGACCTGGTTGTAACTTTGCAGTGTGAACAAGATGATGATGAATATTACTACATGTACTGGTACAGACAAAGCAGCATTGGAAAAATGCAGCTAGTAACATTTTCTCCTGGTAAAGATTCGTCAAGCATTGAAGCTCCTTTCCACAAATCCAAGTACACCATGTCCCGGCCTACAGTGCTCAATTCCTCTCTGCAGATACACCCTGTTAAAGCTGCAGACTCAGCTGTGTATTACTGTGCATCCAGTAGAGCACAATGGTTCAGAAAACCTCAGCAGCTTAACAACAACCCCAAAAATATATTAAAAAGGAAAGACAGGGAGGAGGGATGAATGAGGATAGTTAATTTTAAAGCATGATAGGCAACTTAAGATAAATGTAACATAAAAAAAGGAATTGGGAAATCAACTAAAAAAAAGGTGTTTAAAAAAAACAGCACAATAAACTCCCCTAGTTCATTAAAAAAGGTACAAGAACTGCCTCCCCACAGTTCATTGATGTTCCTGCAACACCACAAAGCTGATCAGTTCAGATAAGTAAGCAGGTGTCAACACTGTAAGGTTTCCACATCCCATTTAACATTATTACCCTGTACAGTGTCTCATCTAAGTCCTTCTGTGCTCAAGTCTGCATTTTCTTATAATCACTTAATTCTGTGTGAAGCTCAACAACATGAATATCAAGTTTTTGAGAGATTATCATACACTGACCTCTACAGGGTTCATGTGGGATTACGCTTAGACGTGGTCGTTAACAGTCAGGTCTATGCACAAAGTAAAATGGTCCAAGAGTTTCGTCGGCAAGTCAAATAATTTAAGTGTTTTGAAATCTATTAAACTGAATCGTATAGATGAGAAGTGTTCTGATCTAAATATGGCACTGGTTACATGAAAGTAAAAAAAATAGTGCAATGCTTATGATGCCTCATACTGTGAAAAAATATGAAGGAATGGACATGGACTATGCTTGCATTTCATGTATGTTATTAATAGTATTAATGAAAAGGACACAGTTCCCTGCGATGGACTGGCAACCTGTCTGGAGTGTACCCCGCCTTTCGCACGATGTCAGCTGGGATTGGCTCCAGCCCCCCGCGACCCTGTACGCAGGATAAGCGGTTGACGATGGATGGATGGACAGTGATAAGTTATGATTGTTTTTTAAATTCAGGGACAGATTACACAGTGAAAAGTGACACCTTTAACATTACAACTATGGTTGATTTGAAGTAATGTTACTCAGTAATGTGTCTCCTCAGTTCACTGACAACTGGGTGGATAAAGAGGTGTGACCAGCAGTGATGTCACTTCCTCTCAGGAGCAAAACACACAAACAAAGACCAGCTTCTCCTTTTCCTCCCCTCTGTTCTTGCTTCTTTTCTTAGCTGTCACAGAAATAGCAGCAGTCAGGTTGGAGCCCTAAAACGAGTCAGTCAGCGCGACCTGTGCAGCTGCTCTCACAGACAGAGAGAGATGGAGGCTGAGATATGGAGAGGCTGGGTGGGGGGAAGGAGAGACGGGTGAACGAAAGAGTGTTCAGGTTTTTGTGTGACGCTTTTTCATCGTGGGGACAGGGGGCCACGGTGATACAATCCTATAGAGCCGCCGTACAAAAACCTCCTCCCATTAAAACACATTGTGTAAACTGCTACATGCTACCTGGGACACTTGAAAGAGCAGGAAAATCAAAAATCTGAAGGCCGATAGGATGGCAGGACACTTTGGCATCAAAAAGTCAAATTATATACAGAAAATCTGCTGGAAAAAAGTTTTAAAAATGACTTTCAGTTCATATGTAGAGCTTTTGAATGCTTCTTTAACTAAACCAGAATAACTTTGGACATTGTGAAGCTCATCCTGCAGGTTTAAACCTTCTTCATCCTCTGGATTATTAGACCGTCTCAACATGCTGATTATGAAACATTTTGTGACTTTTTGGTAGAGGAGACATTCAATGTGACACTGGATCTGAAGCTCACTTTGGAAAGGGAACAAAACTCACTGTTTTGGGTAAGTCGGAGCGTTTTCACCTTCAGTTCACTGCAACAAACGTAAAATAGATGAATTGTTGGTGTGAAAGTGAAGGAAAAAACTGTTGTTAGGAAAAAGCTGAAATATTGAGCTGAAGTGAGAACACTGTGACCTACAATCAGCCTGCTTACTTTGGCCAAGGAACCAAACTGACGGTTTTAGGTAAATATTTCAGTTTATTACTGTATTTTGGTGAATGTCACTTTGGTTTAAAGACTTAAAATATGCAGAAGTATTAGTATAAACATTCCAAAGATAATTATGGTGGAGAAAGACAAGAGTTTCATGCTCAGTATTTCTGCACTGTGACAATGTAAACGAAGCTTACTTTGGAAAAGGAACAAAACTCACTGTTTTAGGTAAGTCAGAGCTTTTGCACCTTCAGTTCACTGCAACAATCTTAAAATAGTCAAAAGGTTGGTGTGAAAGTGAAGGAAAGACTTTTAAAAAACCTGAAGTTTTGAGCTGAAGTGAGAACACTGTGACCTACACTGATCCTGCTTACTTTGGCCAAGGAACCAAACTGACCGTTTTAGGTAAATATTTCAGTTTATTACTGTATTTTAGAAGATGCCATGTTGCGCATTAGAGTCAGTGTTAACAGAGTACTAGTAAAACCTTAAAACTTATACAAGGATAATTCTGGTAGAGAAAGACACAAGAGTTTCATGCTCAGTATTTCTGCACTGTGACAGTGGAAACGAAGCTTACTTTGGAAAAGGAACAAAACTCACTGTTTTAGGTAAGTCGAAAACTTAACATAGCAGAATTGTTGGTATGAAAGTGAAGGAAAATGGTTTTAAAAAACTAGAAGTTTTAAGCTTAAGTAAGAACACTGTGACCAACACTCAGCCTGCTTACTTTGGCCAAGGAACCAAACTGACGGTTTTAGGTAAATATTTCAGTTTATTATTGTATTTTGATAAACATCACGTTGCTTTAGAGTCTTAGTGTAAACAGAAGTATTAGTAAAAACGTGCAGAAGATAATTCTGGTAGAGAAAGTCTTGTGAGTTTTATGCTCAGTATTTCTGCACTGTGACAATGCAAACGAAGCTTACTTTGGAAAAGGAACAAAACTGACTGTTTTAGGTAAGTGAGGTGATTAAAATTGGAAAAATGTAATAACCTTTGTAATTGGAGCAGTGCATTAAGAATCATCATGTACTCGGGTCTTCATACTTAAGTTTCAGCCAAGTACTTTTTTATGTCAAGCTTAAGCGCTGTGCTAATGCTGAAGCCTATTTCGGCCAGGGAACAAAACTGACTGTTTTAGGTAAGTAAAGGGTGATTAAAATTTAAAAAATGTAGTAAGCTTTGTAATTGGAGCAGTGCATTAAGAATCATCATGTACTTGGGTCTTCATACTTAAGTTTCAGCTAAGTGCTTTTTGATGTCAAGCTTAAGCGCTGTGCCAATAGAGAAGCCTATTTCGGCCAGGGAACTAAACTGACTGTTCTTGGTAAGTAAAGCATTGAACTTTCTTCCGATTGATTCACCCCTTACAAAGACAAAAAGTAAAAGCTAAAGACGTTAAAGTAGGTCTGTTGTCAGGGGAAAAAGCTTTGTGTTGCTTAAAACCAGACTGCAGAGCAGCAAATGTTTTAGATTTAAACAATAGTGAAATTTATTACAGTAAAAACTGAAAAGCAACTAAATGTAAAGAAGCAAAGTAAAAGCAGCATCTTAAGATGTTTTGAGCACTGATCAAGTGCACCGTGACACTGGTGCTAATGAAGCTTACTTTGGTGGAGGAACAAAGTTAACTGTTTTAGGTAAGAAACACATATTGT
>NC_060160.1:6400854-6431843 GCF_021292245.1 Micropterus dolomieu | reverse complement strand
GTTTAACAGGTAACATTACATTAAATCCTAAAAATCAGATCTAAATACTTTTTGAAAGTTTATTTTCATAACTAAAGATGATTGTTTTGTGTCTCTTGCAGAACTCTCTAAAAACAGTGTTCAGCAGACTCCCACTGCCCTGATCAAACATCATGGAGATGAAGTCCAGATTAACTGCAGCCATTCAAACACTAATTTTGAGATGATCCAGTGGTATAAACAGTCAGCTGGGGAAAATGATATGGCTCTAATTGGCTATGTGCGATTCACTTCTGCAGCTGTTGAAAATCAATTTAAAGAAACTTATAATGTGGCTGGTGATGGAAAAAGTCTGGCACATCTTCATATTCCAAAGTTGAGTCGATCTGAGGACAGTGCAGTGTATTTCTGTGCTGCCAGTAAAGCACAGTGCTACAAAAACCCTCAGTCTTCAACAAAAACCCTCCCTGATGCAGCCAGATACTCTTTCTCAATCATTCACCTGCTAATTACCACATGAACGACAAATAAAACCACATTGCAAATGACTGATGGTTCAGTATGAGACATTTTTATTCTTATTTTATCCATTAGGCTGCAGTGTTTCCCCACAGATCTTTTTATCTGACAAACTGTATTTGGGAAAACAATCCAACACATTCATGTAAATTAACACTCCTGTCCATAGCTAAGTTTTGATAAAGCATGCTTTTTATAATTTGAATTTGATATAAAATATGTGCTAAATGGAATTAAAAAATTGCTTTCCTTTGTGGTGAGGTTGGAGTGTGTTTTTACCTCTTATATTAACCGAGTTGTGCATAGCAGTAGTTGACAAGATGGTTTTAATGTTGAGAACAGGAGGATGCAATATGACACCTCCCACTGTGGTTTTCTGATTGGAGAACTTACTCGGAAAAGGAGGAGGGAATCATTAGTGTACCTGCATGTGCAGTCATGAGAAGAGTACCAGACACAAGACTGACTTTAAATTCAGTCAGGAAACACAACATGATGATATTTGTCTGCTGCATAACCTTGAATATCATACTGGTTTCAGGTAATGTACTGCAAAGTATTTTCAGACATTGTTCTTTGTCTTTGCAAATAGGTTGCTGTTGTGCTCTGACATGTAAATTAAATTACATTCAGTAAAGTGACAGTAAAGCCATGTACAACCAGATATTCAAGAAAGCATTGAAAGGAACTGGGAAGACAACTGTCCTTTCTTTGATTACTTTAAAAACTCAAAGTTAAACCTCCATTTATGAGAAAGTTTATAATTACTGTGATTGTGTGTGTTGTGTTTGGTGACGGCTTTTCCACAGGTTCCTCTCCAAGTGACCAAGTCTACCAGACTCCAGCCCACACTTTCAACAAACCAGGAGAAACAGCCAAAATAAAATGTTCACACAGTATTCAAAGCTATGATCGAATCCTCTGGTACAAACAATCAAATGACAGAAAGGTACAGTTCCTGGGATACATGATAGGAAACAGTGGACTTCCAGAGAAAGAAGTGAATGTGAAGATAGACGGAAATGCGAACAAAGACCAGACCTGCACATTAACAACTGAAGAACTCAGTCTGAACAGCAGTGCAGTTTACTTCTGTGCTGCTAGTTTACACAGTGATACATATCACTGCTCCTCAGTACAAAAACCTTGTAATAACTCTCTGAATTACAGCTCACATCCTGTTGCACCTGTACTCCTTCCATTATATAGACATTTGTACTGAATCAGTGGTGTATCGTGGTAGCTAACATGATGGTTGTATTGCCCCTTTTCCACTTCCTGGTACCAGCTCAACTCGCCTTTTTTTTGGTTTTCAATTGTGGAAAAGTTTTACTTGTGCCTGCTACCAGGTACTTTTTTTTCGCATCACCTTTGTCGACATTCAAAGCGAGTTAAGGAGATACTAAAATGTGACTACTGATCGGTCACTATTCACTGCATCATCATTGCGTGCGCCAGACAAGAGAACAGCAACAGAAATTTTTATATTTTACAATTTTCATACGTTATTTCATCACTAAATCCACTTCTGAGAAGTTTGGAGGTGAGAAATCAACTGTGTAGAAATATATTTGATTATCATACTGCATTACTCAATATTGAAATAAATCCATGTCAGAGGCATTGTTCAGTTTTAAAGTAGCCTAATTAATGTTATCATTGTTAGTATAACACCACATAAATAGTAAATAAAATATTGATTTATGGATTAGACATGCTTTTGATATTTATTTTGGATAAATTGGTATGTTAATCGAGTATTAGGCAACATTTTCTTTCTGTAGTTGATTAATTGAAAAAATAATCGTTATTTATAGCAGATACATATCGCTGCTCCCCAGTACAAAAACCTCCTTATCACACATTATTTATCTCTGTACAGCTCACAGCCTGTTGCACCTGTACTCCTTCTTCTCAGTAGATGGTGGTATATCTTTACTCAGACCCCTTTATACTGAGCAAGTGTCGTGTAGTCGTAGCTGACATGATGGTTGTATTTAAGAGGAGGAGGATGCAAAAAAAAAAATACACCACCCACCTAATGACTTCATGTAAATTTGCTGATAGGACAGTTTACTCAAAGAGGAGCTTGGAATTTATCAGTATAACTTCTGATACATTGACAAAAGACAACATGATCAACCTTTTCCTAAGCATTCTTTTTAATACTATCCTGGTTTCAGGTAATGTCAAAAGTCTTTTTTTTTAACATCTGTAACATCTGGTGTATTTGTGTACAGCCAGTTCTCCACGGTGCTGCTATTCTAGCTGCAACTTAATTTTATTACATTGCTGAATTTACCAGTGCTCATTCTTATACAGTGTCTTCTTGTTTTTGGTCTTTTCAACAGGTTCCTCTCTCAGTGACCAAGTCTATCAGACTCCATCTGACTTATACAACAAACCAGGAGAAAAAGCCCAAATCAACTGTTTACACACCATACAAAGCTATAACCGAATCTACTGGTACAAGCAGACAAACAGACAGCTACAGTTCCTGGGATATGTGTATTTAAGCAACGGATCTCCAGAGCCTGGGGTAAAAGTAAAAATGGAAGGGAATGCAAACAAAGACCAAAACTGCACATTAACAATTGAAGAACTGAACAGCAGTGCAGTGTATTTCTGTGCTGCTAGTTTACACAGTGCTACATGTCGCTGCTCCTCAGTACAAAAACCTCCCCATCACACACTATTAATCTCTGTATTACAACTCACAGCCACTTACACCTGGAATAAGCCAGTTTAACCACTGATGGTTTTGCCTCTCACAAAGATCAAACTTCATAACAGTGAGCTCTTTGCTATGCAACAATTAACCCACCACCTCCTGACAGCAGCCTCAGACATTCAGCATGTCTGCAGTCTTACTTCAGGATCACATTGACTGAGATTTAGTGAAGCTGATGTTAGTGAATCATTTTAGAAATATTAACCTTCATATTATTGTAACTTTACATTAAAGACAGGACTGTACAATTCAAAACACTTACTTGAACTTTCTATTACTTTCAAATAAGTCAGATTATTTTCAAAACTCAAAGAAAGTACTATTAAAAAGGTTTACAAAACAAATAATTTCATATAAGGAGAAAAACTTTAGAGTAACTGTTTCAATGTAGACTTCCCATAGCTACAGTGTATTTCTGCACTTTGACTCTGCACTTTGATTGTTAATGTGAATTTGAAGTGAAAGTATTTTTAGCACATGTGCTCCTAAATGAAAAATTTAAGAGCCTTGTGTGCAATTAAAATGTGAACCCAGTGGATGACTATGGAAGTGAAGACCCTGTTATCTGGACACTTTGCATGGGCCCAAAAAATGGATTTTTTCAAATTTGATAGAAAACAGCTTTTAAAAACACTGACCACTTATGTTTTTGTATAACAAGTTGTCAAGCGGCCACAGATCGACCCGCACACCGAGGTTGGCTTGTCCGATTATGTTTTAAAAGGATAGGGGCGGGGCGGGGGGGGGATTGTAACACTGTGCTAGTAAATATTTTTTCCCAGTTGGCAAGCATCTATTTTTAGGGGCATATGCGACTAAATTGGTCGCATGTAAAGCCCTGACACTGCATTATCACTTCTGACAAATGATTTTCATTAGTTTATATGGAGAATAAGAGGTCTTTGTTGTTCTGCTTCCTTTCATAAGATGATGCATGTTTACTGAGGCAGTGGTGAGTAGGGCTGAATGAGTAATTGCATTTGCGATATTATCGCAATGTGAAAACAAGATTTTCTAATCGCAAAGGCTGCGATTACACTCTGGTCACTAGACACTAGGGGTGTCCTCGACTAAGGATTTACATAGTCGAATCAGAATCGCCAAGTCCTCATGTGTGCTTTTTGTACGCGGCAATTGGGGGGCTGGCGGGGGAGTAGGGTTTTACACACGGTTGTGAGTTAATCTTGAGAAGCTGCAGAGCTACAGTCTCTATTCATTCAACTTACACTGTAAATTTCCAGCTAAACTGAGGCGCTCTCTCTCTCTCTCGCCTGTCATTCACCAGTCTTGTGCAGAGTTTTACGTTCATTACTGCTGCCGACAACTGTATTGCTCGTCGGGGTTCCTCGCAGGTCTATTTCAAACCAAACTCACAATCCAAAAGAGGCCCAGTCTGTCCAGAGTTACAGCCAGCGCGCTAATTACCAGCATCAGAGGCTGTGGGGGTGGGGATCTCCGGTGCTGTTGGAGAAATACTAAGCTTGTCTATTAAACACAAGAGGCGTAACTTGGTTTTATTTTTGTTGGCCAAATTTTTAATTGAACCTCAAACTGAGTATTTTTTGTTTGCTTACTCAGATATAGAAAGATGGACACCTCGGAGATTAGAACTGAGATAATGACTCATTAATTGGTCGTTAAACTGTGGGTTTTGTATTGAGCGCTTACTATAATACACTGTGGTAAACTTAGTTGTTCTTGTGATCTGTAGGTAGGCCTACCTGATATCATAAATTTAATACCATGACTTTACACTCAAATTATTATCATTAAAATATGGTATTTCTTCTCCATAGCTCATAATAATAATTCATGAGTGATAGTAGTTGACATGAGGGTTTTAATGTTAAGAGGAGGAAGCACACCACCACCCACTAAAGAGGTTGTGTTTGTTTTCCTGATAGGAGTGTTCACTCAGAAAAAGGAGGTGGAAATGTATCAGCATAATAGCACATACTGTGGTGAAAACAGTACCAATAACTCGACTGAAAACCTTCAGAAAACATCATGATTATTTTCTTCTGTATAACCTTTAACGTTATACTAGTTTCAGGTAATGAAAAGTATCATTTGTTCTTTTGAAACACATATTTACAGTTATTTTTCACAGTCAGCCAGGTTGCTTTGGCTAATTAAGTTGTACTCCATTTGCTCTGAAATGTAAATTCTGTGATTAGTGAAACAAGAGATTTAAGAACTTTAAAATAATCAAAGAACAGAAATCATTTTAACAAGTTATTGTCTAAAACTACTTTGTTCCATTTATTTGCATTCATTTTTTCTTAATGTGACTGATTTATTTTTTTTAATACCTTTTTTAAAAGGTTCCTCTCTCAGCGATAAAGTCAAGCAGACTCCAGCTGACATATACAATGAACCTGGAGGAACAACCAAAATCCGCTGTTCACACAGTATTCAGGACTACACCCGAATCTTTTGGTACAAGCAAACAAAGAACAATCAGATGCAGCTCCTGGGATACATGAATGTAAATAATGCATATCCTGAACCGGGAGTAGAAGTGAAGATGGAAGGGGGTGCAAATAAAGACCAGACCTGCATATTAACAATTCCAAGACACAATCTGAGTTGTAGTGCGGTGTACCTCTGTGCTGCTTCCACACAGTGCCACATATCGCTGCTCCTCAGTACAAAAACCTCTTGACAGCCCCTTGCACCTGTATTAACCCATTCTAACCAACGTTGGCCTTCATTCTCATCCAGATTAGATATTAATGGGAGGATCCTTATTTTAATGAATGAAAATCTTAACCTGCTATCTACTGCATTTATAATTTACAATGTCTGAAGTTGCTGCATCTCATATTAACAAGGTGACTCAAAATCCTGCCACACATTTCAGATTATAAGTTTTAGTTTTTTTGATGACTATCAATACTTCATAATGCAATTTTTTTTGGTTATGGTACAGTAAATTAAAGGCAGAATTGTCTCAATTCAAAAGCAGTGTAACTTCCTTTGACTGTCTAAATGATTGAGAAATGTTTAAATATGCAGACCAAGTCTGTGCTGTTATCCTCTGGTCCTATTAAAGGCATTTTCTGCAGCAATACTGGCAAACACAGGAGTACAAGAGGGAAATATTTTAAGTTATAAACACCAGTGAGACACAAAAATGTTATATTATCCAAACTGATAGGGTTTAACAGGCAGATTGTCATTGTCATTATTTATTGTTTTACTTTTAGATCAAAGATGTAACTTTGCTGAATGTCTCTTGTGGTATTTATGGAAAAATCAAAAATGCTACCCGCAGCACAAGAAGAAAAGAATCTTAAAGCCAGAAAACCGACTCAGTAATGTCAGGCACACAGCAATATCTATCTAAAGTTTGCTAACATTAGCTAGCATTGGCTACCATAAGCTACAGATCTTACCAGACCAAGTCAGGCTGTAGCAGCAAAACCTGTCAGTGCATTGAATTGAGGAAAGTTCTGTTTTATTGTTTAGAAATTTAACATTCCATTTGTGAAAAGATAACATGTTGTATCTTATTGCAAAACTTATTCTCACTTTAATGTTTAGATAAGGCATTAATTGTTGTGACAACAGATATGTGCAAAAAAAATCAAAGATGACTTAATTAAAAAAAAAATAAAAAAATTACTTAATCAATTAAGGCCCATAACCAAACAAATTCAACTCTCTTCTATCGCATTATTAGTCAATGTCAACTTTTTACAAATGGGTTGTTGTGTGTCTTTGTTGTTTTGCTTCCTATTATAAGGTGGCAGTATCTCTCTACTAAGGCAGTGGTGAGTGGGGGTTACTGATGTGATGGTTTTAATGTTGAGATGAGAAAGCACTATGGTACCACCCACCTTTGAAAGTATGTCTTTCCTGGCAGACTGGTTTGCTAAAAAACGAGGAGGAGGAAGTAATCAGTATAACAGTATATTCTGTGGTGAAAACATTGGTTCCAATGACTAGACTGAACTTAAATTTTGTCAGAAAACACAACACGATGATAATTTTCTTCTGCATAACCTTTGATCTTTTTCTGCTTTCAGGTAATAAAAAATAATTTTACTGTATTTGTAAATTTTGCAAACTGTCAGGTTGCTTCAGTTTTTCTAATTCAAAGCTAGAGAAGAAGATGAGATGTAGATTTTGGAATTAGAAAAAATGAAAATTAACCGACAAAATTCAAGAAATGTAAAAAGGTTTTTATATAAATCAAAGAAATTACACTTAAATGTTTTTTACATTTGTCTTCACTCTCTCTGATTGTATACTGTTGATATTGTGATGATGCTTTTTCCACCACAGGTTCCTCACTCAACGTACACCAGACTCCAGCTGACATGTACAGCAAACCCGGAGGAACGGCCAAAATCCACTGTTCACACAGTATTCAGAGCTATGATAGCATTCTCTGGTACAGGCAAATAAATAATAGGCAACTACAGTTCCTGGGATACCTCTATATAAACATGAAAAACCCTGAGGATGGAATGAACGTGAAGATAGATGGGCAAGCAGAAAAAGACCAGAACTGCACATTAACAATTGAAAAACTCAACAGCAGTGCAGTTTACTTTTGTGCTGCTAGATACACAGTGCTACAGAACACTGCTCCTCAGTACAAAAACGTCCTCAGACATTTTTATCTCTGTGTTACAGCTCACAGCTCCTTGCACCTGTAGTAACTCATTCTCATCAACATTGCTTTTTCATCTCATTAGGGGCAGAGGTTTTAATGGGAGGTTCCTTATGTGGAGCAATGCCGTATTTAACCTCCCTCAGACATTCATTATGTCTGCTGTGGCTTCATCTCATGTTAACAGGATCACGATGATGACTCAAGTTCTCGTACCATTTGTAGTCTCGTATTTGTGGCTTCAAGGTAACAAGGATGAACAAAACATTTCAATTTAAATATATTTTCAAGTAGTAAGAGATTACATGTATTTATTGACATGGCAGCATGCTTATTGAAACCTACATTTCATTCATTTTGTTTTTCTTTACTATCCTTTCTAATGTCTATATGTTTATGTCTTACTCAAAATTGAAATCAGTAAATCTTACAAAACATAAAGTATAATTTGTTACATTGTGGTAATACATTTTTTAAAGAAACACAAATTATAATGAAAACTGTTTTCTCCTCACAGTTCACTGCCAGGGAGTGACCCAAGTCCCTAAAATCAGCTGGAGTTATGAGTCCAAATCTGCAGAGATGAACTGCAGCCACAACAAAGATATTACTCATAACCAGATGTACTGGTACAGGCAGCGTCCTGGGGAGACCATGACCCTCATTGTCTACACAGTTGCAAGTGGAAAGCCAGACTATGGGGGGTTCTCTCAAACCAAGTTCTCAGCCATCAAAGAGAACATTGAGACCGGGAGTCTTACTGTGAAAGACCTGCAGCCTGAGGACAACGGTGTGTATTTTTGTGCCGTCAGCAAACACAGTGATGTGAGAAGCTGAGCAGCTGAACAAAAACTGGCTGACAATAAATTTGGTGAGTATATTACAAACCACATTTTGACTTTTATATCTTTCCACTAGGTGGCACCAGGGCTCAAGAAATACTCTTCACCTTAACACACGGCAGCACTATGAAATATAATGCAGCTGGTGTAGATGTGATAGAAGAGTTGACAGTAAACAGAGTGTTCTTCAGACAGGAACTCAACATGCTCACAATATTCGTTTTATCTTGGCTCATAGGTAATCATCTTTAATATTCAGGAATACCACTGTATCTATATTTTCTGCAATGATAATTGATTTTCCCTTTTCTAGGTATTTGTCTGGGTCTTGAGGTCCGGCAGTCTGCCTCTAATCTCATCACAAAGCCTGGTGACAAAGTGCAGATTTTCTGCAGCCATGATAAAACTGACTACAGGGTGATGCTCTGGTACCAGCGATCACCTGGAGACACGGCTATGAAACTTATTGGATATTTGAATTTCCAAGCTGTCACAATGGAAGAGCCATATAAAAAACATTTCAATATCTCTGGAAATTTGGGTGGAAATACAGCAAAGAATGGCTCACTTACAGTCCTAAAAACTGGACTACAGAGTGCTGTTTACTACTGTGCAGCCAGCTCTGCACAGTAACTGTAGTTTCCTTCTCCATTATACAAAAACTACTAACCCCTATCAGCATGTAAGGTTTTAAACTACACCTTGAGTAGACACCTCCCAGCCAGCTGCACTGTCTTTGAAGCTGTCATCTTTGCCAGCTAATATATAGTGATGTTGTTTCATCATCACTTCCCTTTCCTGTTTAAACAAGTGTCAGCGCAGTCTAGTCATCAGTTGCATCTTCTCCATCACTAATAGAATCACAGTAATCGTGATCTGATGAGAGATCCAAGCGACTTACATCTGCAAAACTCATATGTAGTCTGAAATGTCATTTTGAGTAATTGCTTTATTTTGAAGACATAATGATCGGCATTCTCCTATTCTGCTGTCTGGCAGGTAAACACACTTTCAAATAAAATTAGCTCATGTGTTGGTGGAAACATTATTTTCTCCTTCATAATTATCATAATATATATAAGTTTACTCTATTCCTACTATTTTTGTTTTTTGTCCAGGTGTTTGTCTGGGTCTTGAGGTCCGCCAGTCGGTCTCGAATCTCATCACACAACCTGGTGACAACGTGCAGATTTTCTGCAGCCATGATAAGACTGACTACTGGGTGATGCTCTGGTACCAGCGATCACCTGGAGACACAGCTATGAAACTCATTGGATATTTGTACTTAAAAGATGTCACAATGGAAAATCCATTTAAAGGGAAATTTGATATATCTGGAGATTTGGGGGGGAATACAGCAAAGAATGCCTCTCTTATAGTCAAAAATGTAAGACAAGAGCACAGTGCTGTTTACTACTGTGCAGCAAGAGAAGCACGCTGACAAAAAAATCCCTTCTAACTTCACAAAAACTCTACACGATCTTCTCTCATCAGCGGTTTTGAATAAAGACATGAAATAAACTGCTCCCAGACACCTGCTTTTGTGGTTGTGTTATGGTGTGATGCCATCATATGATCATTAGCTAATGCAACTGTTTCAATTTTATTGGTTTATTCTAATTAAACCAGACAAGCACAACTTCTCCTAAAATACAGCATTAAAAAAAAATTGTTCAAATCAAAGCATTTGTGTGGGAATCAGGTTTAAAGGTAGAGCATAATAATGCAACTGCATTAAGACACTCCTCTTTTCTACATCACATTTGCATCGTACTTAAAAGCAACACCGATTTGTGAGAAAGCACTACAGCAGACACCCTGTCACCCGTTAACTTATACTGCCTTTTTCCATGCCTTTGCAGTAACTCATTGCTCCATGTCAGATTTCTACATGATGATTAGACTTCTCTTTTGCCATTTCCTCACAGGTAACTACAGCTTCACCGTGAAATAAGATGTACTGCATTTACCTTTACATCTAAAATCAATAATATGTCCATCTCTACAGCAGGTATTTCTCTGGGGGTTCAGGTCCATCAGTCTCCCTCTGCTGTCCTCAGGAAGGCTGGTGGTGAAGTGCAGCTTGTCTGTACTCATGGAAAACCTGACTACACAGTGATGCTGTGGTACCAGCAATCACCCGGCGACAAAGCCCTGAAACTCATTGGATATGTAGAATATAGCCGAATAAGCCATGAAGAGTTATATAAAAATCATTTTAATATCACTGGAGATTTAAGTGGAAGTACAGCAAAGAATGGTTCTCTGTTTATAGTGGATCTAAGAGAGTCTGAGCACAGTGCAGTGTACTACTGTGCAGCTCGATATGCACGTTGAGACAGATCTCCTTTCAACTACACAAAAACTAAAACACCATCCTTTATCAGCTGTGGTTTTGGGTAGTCTCAGAAAGTCCTGCACAAGCCAGCTGCAGTCAAAGTCTCTGTCATGTGATTTATACCTCACTTCCTCTTGTCTTTGCTGAGTTTCTTTCATATTCAGTCCAGTCATATAGACAGAGTAGTTGCCTCCTCACCTTCATCACAATTATCCTTTTATGAAGAATTAAATCTGCCATCACCAAAATGATTTGTTTTCTACTTTCTTGTCATCTTATAGGTAATGTAATCAGTTCTTTGGATCAACAGTTTGTTTTTATTTTCAAGCAGATAAAGTTCTGACTCTTTTTGTAGGTTTTTCTCTGGGGGTTCAGGTCCATCAGTCCCCCACTGCTGTCATCAAAAAGGCTGGTGATGAAGTGCAGCTTTTCTGCACACATGGACAAAGTAACTACAGAGTCATGCTGTGGTACCAGCAGTCACCAGGGGACAAGGCTCTGAAACTTGTTGGATTTGGATATACGGAGTTCAAAAATGACATGGAAGTGTCATTTAGAAAACATTTCAAATTAGCAGGGGATTTGAATTCAGACAAAAAAAATGGTTCACTTTCCATAAGCAATCTAAAAGCACTTGAACACACTGCAACATACTTCTGTGCTGCCAGGGAGGCACAGTGGATCAAACATCCATCTGCTCTTGACAAAAACCTCTTAACACCTCCACTCTCAGGGCTCTACAGTGCGACCAATATAGTTGCAGATACCCTAAAGATAGAAGCATGCAAACCAGAAAAATTATTTACGAGCACAGTGTGCAAGTAAAGATTACTACTGTACCCGCCCTGCCTAGCTGCTATCCGTTCAAAACACAGTCTGATTGGCCAACGGCAACACCGGGAGAAATCCAGGTGGGTGGGTTGCTCTGCAGCCACTTGAGTAGCTAGTTATACAAAAACATGAATGATGAGTGTTTTAACAGCGGTTTTTAAAATGTGTGAAATAAAATAAAATAAATATCTGTTTCAATGTTTTAAAAAGTTCTGACAATATGTTGGGCCCATGCCAAGTGTCCAGATACCAGGGTCCTACACTGGTTTCATGGCATAATTGCACACAAGCAGAAGGAGCACGTAGTATAAATATGAAAATAATACACTGCTTGCTAATAAACTCTGTGTAACTAAAACATTTTTCACTGTGGTCCAACATTTCTTCATTTAGGAGCAGCATAGAGCCCTGATTCTGAATGTAGCTTAAAGAGTAAATGGGAGGTCTAAAGCTACATTTTAATTATAGAAAACTTAAGATCTGATTTATCTACATCACTTCCTGCCCCTCCTTCTGATCCACAAACACAGCAGAGACTTTAGCTGGTTTTTCACATTCAACATGATGCCTTCCTGTGTCATCGTTTCCATCATCACCGTCTTCTGCTTTAAAGGTAGTGTCATTCATTACATTTGGAATTAATCCTCAAAAATCTTAATAGATGGAGTAACTGAGGTGAAATATTTACATCCACTAACCACTGATTGCTATTTTTCCAGTAGCTTAATAAAACCACACAATAAGGTTTTAACCACTAGTGGAAAGACATTATAGCACTCCTCACATTGTGTCTTCATTTTTTATTTTTTTAACAGGAGTTTATCTCAGTAATGAGAAAAAAGTGTCTCAGACTCCACATGAACTGCTGATGAAACCAAATGATGAAGTGAACCTGAGCTGCACACATGGAATCTCCAACTATGACACTATTCTCTGGTATCAGCGTTCACCAGGAGACACTTCCCTAAAGTTGATTGGCTATATGAATTATAGGCGTCCTTTTGTTGAGCCAGCATTTAAAGACCACTTTAATGTGAGTGGAGATGGAGAAAAGACAGCTTATCTTCACATCCTGAAACTGAGGCACCCTGAGGACACAGGAGAATATTTTGGAGCAGCAAGTATGCACAGCAATAAAGACAGTGCATCTCTCATACAAAAACCTCCATAATAATCCAGCAGATAACAGCACACAACAGGAAACCAGTGAAACCACGTGACACTGAAAAAAAGTCTTCATTATAACTGGTTAACTAGAATACATCCTTATTGATCCTTTTATTTCACAGCACTGCACTTTAGAGGTAGATGTTTTCCAAGACAATGATAAAGATTCACAATAATACATATTTCTAAAATGTAATAATTGAACACACAGGATGAGGATCGTTTTTACAGACTGGGCAATCTTCGAAAAATGGTCAAATATTTCCCAACGACTATCGAAGAGTATTTTTGCTTCCATCCCTAATAGCGACAGCCCTCTACTGGTTGAAACGCTGCTAATTTAGATTAATTGTCATTTTACTGATACTCGTATACACAGATACTTCATCAGTCTCAGTAACTTATGTGACCAACATATAGACACAATAATGCAACCCAATGGCACAGGGCAACTACACAGTGGACCCATCCCGTAAGCCAGTGATAAAACTAGTTTTTAGGTCGAGACAATGGTGAAAAATGTTGATCATTGTTTTCCAGAGCTCAAGGTGACATCCTCAAATGTCTTTTTTTGTCCATAGCCCACATATCCTCAGTTTACTGTCATAGACAAGTAAAGAAACCAGAAAATATTCTCATTTGAGAAGCTAGAATCAGAGAGTTTTAGACGCTTTTTCTTTAGAAAGGACTCAGAACGATGAATCAATTATAAATTTAGTTGGCGATAAATTTAATAGTTGACAACTAATTGTCTTATTATTGCAGCTCTATCGGGGACTGTCCTCTTGCATCATCAGCACAACGGGGACCCACATGGAGAAGTTTTGGAATCTACACATTATGGATTTATTTATCTTCTCTGATGTTAAAGAGCCTGCCATAAATAAATAATGAGCATTATTGTTTCGGACTCCCACTGGAACTCATTTGTCATGAAAGACTTGTAGGAAAAGCAGGGAGAAAAAAAAATGTCATAAATTATTATGTGTTTGTATTTGAGACAGCTGACCTTTTGCAGTCATGCAAATGATGACTTCTCTCAGTAGCAAAGAGAGGAGCTTGATATACTTGGGTAGGAAGTTGGGTGGTGGTTGGGCTACCTGGCCATAAAAGAATCAACCAATAGGTGGAGGCACAGCACATAGTATGCAACTTTTATCATGAGGATCTGGTGAGGAATTAACCTTCACACACAGCAAACACCCTATTCACAATGGGCCTTATTTTGTCAGTGCAATGCTTTGCTCTCACATCAGTGCCTGACAATGTCTTCATCTATGCAAACCTTTGGTTTTTTCTTTATGTGTTTTTCATGTAAGACATCAAATTTCATCCTCAATTACATGATAGTCATTACTTGTATTATTATTTATATAACATGCTAAACATGTTAAAAATAAATATTTTCTCCTCATTTTTGTTCTGCGTCAATAATCAATTTTCTAAATCTGCTTCTTCCACAGGTCAGGTGAGCGCTGTTACATTTCAACAATCTCCTCCCAAGATAGTGAAGGAGAAAGTTGAGGTCCAGATTAACTGCCGTCACGATGATAATAGCCTTCTGTTGATGCTCTGGTATCAGCAAAGAAAGGACAGTCTGTCTATGACGCTCATTGGGCATGTATATGGAAAAAGTCCCCCAAACTATGAAGGTCTGTTTGAAGAACAATTCAATCTGACAAGAGAAGACACAACCAGAGGAACGCTGATTATTCACACAGCAAATCTGTCACACTCTGCTGTTTATTTCTGTGCCGCTAGAGCACACAGTGATGTGGTTTAATGCCACTCCCTCACTAAAAACCCTTTCCTTTTCCGTGTAAATGATGAGATATGTGCATTTGCACAAGTGCGGAGTGTCTCTTAACACATCACTGGAGGGAGCGGTGTCCCCCCTGCAACAGCACAAACTTGAAAATGTCTCCAGCTGTGTACGGATTTATTCTCATCTTGCTTTTATGTAATGAAATTAGCTGCAAAAACAGCAATTTAATAGTGTTGTTAATTTTATAAAGCAATTATATGAATGTTCTTTCACTGTTGCTTCTGTATCAACCACTTTTAAAATATGTGTTTTTCCTACAGATCGAGCCACGAGTTTGACGTTTGAGCCATCTCAACCAAGAATAATCAAAGAAAACACCAGGGTAGAAATTAAATGCAGTCATGATGATAGCAACCTCTATGTAATGCTCTGGTACCAGCAAACAGAGAGTGGTCTGATGAATTTAATTGGATACAGCTACAGCGGCAGTGACCCAGACTATGAGAAGCAGTTTAAAGGCCGGTTTGAGATTACAAGAAAAGACATCCAAACAGGATCTTTGATCATTGGCACTGTGAATCTGTCAGACTCAGCTGTGTATTTCTGCGCTGCCAGCACACAGTGATGTGGTTTAATGTCACTGCTTCACTAAAAACCTGCTACAACATGGAAACTAGTAACAGCTGTTACTCAGGGGTTTAGTTATTTGAGAACTGAAAATATTATGCTGTTAATTGGGGCATGATTTATGTATAGTATTACTAATTAATGGGACCTTAATTATATGATGAAGTAACTGAACTTGTAGCTTGCATTTTTGCAGTAAATAAAATGTAAATATTTTTATATCATATATATAACAATGTACCAAAAGCTAATCATGTTTGTGTTGATACAGGTGACCATAACAATCACACCTTAATCATTTAAATGTTTTTCCAATGAAAAAATTGTCACTCCCTCTAGTTGGCAAATCATATCGCAATTGTTATATCAGTCATAATAATAATCTGTATTATAATATATAATAATTAGAATATTTTTCTAAATCGAAAAATGTTGCATAGAACTTATGTAACCTGAGCGTTTATTTCACCAAATCAAAAGCATGAAAACATCTTACAAGTGCCAAACAACAACTAAATGAAAAAGCTCAGCCACTCAAAGAAATTAATCGCACTTAAATTAATCCTGAATCCAACACAATAATTAGCAGCCCAGCTAGCTACTGTCATAGTCCTCAGATCACTTAAGTCCTAAAGTCTCTAAAATGTCTCTGCTACTGTGCAGTCGTTAATTAAACACAAGACAGCAGGAAAGTATCAACATTAGCCAGCAGCCAACCTTTAGCTTAACCAAGCCCGCAGACACTGAACAAAACCAACAAAATCAACTCCTAATACACATAGCACAAGCAGCAAATGTTTACCTTGGTGAGGTGACGCTGAAACTTTAATTCCTGGCGTCTCGAAGAAGAGCAAACTTTTATTAAGAGCCCCAAGAAACCAAAAGCACTTCAAGCACATAACTGTGGACGACCGTTGAAACAACAACCGCAGCCATCTATCGCTAGTTACCTTTACCTCTGTTAGCAAAAAGTCATCGCCAAGATGTCAAACAAGATATGAGTAGAAAAAAGGCAGGTAACTTGGACAGTTAGGTATCGCACTGTTAGTTTCACAACTGTTAGCTTTCGCACTGTTAGCTTCACAACTGTTAGCTTTCGCACTGTTAGCTTCACAACTGTTAGCTTTCGCACTGTTAGCTTCACAACTGTTGCCGTTAGCTAGCTCCAATTGACGGTTTATGGTCATGACCTCAGCTAAGCCAAGGACACAAACTCGACTTAAAAGGCAAAACATTCACTCACAAAATACATGTTAGCAAAATCAAATTCTTACCTTGGTGAGGCGAAGCTGTTATTCCGAAGAGAGTAAATCTTTTCAGGAGTTTCAAAAGGAGTCAAAAGCATGACAAGAAAACTCAGGTTCAGACTTCAAGCGCGCATTTGTGGCCAACCGGTGATGTGAGGAACAGCAGTTGATGTGACAAAGAAACTACAAATCAGCAGTGTAGAGAATCATTGTTAAATATTGGCAGTAAACTTGCCTACAGTAATTTAGTAAATTTTTTAACTTATTTGTCACAGTGAGAGGGTGGCTTGTATTAATTTTCAAACACTGTAATAAGTGGGCGGAGTGAGTTTAAAAAGACCGCCTAATTCAGTTTTGACCAATCAACAATAAAACAGTAACTCAAAATAATCATAAGGGGTACTGAGAAAATCAAACCAAAGGCAAAACAGCCAATTGAGACTTGGACTAACATTATTCTATTATATTCTAATCTAAGACCTGATTTTTTTTTTTTTTTTTTTTTTTTAGGAGAAATAGGTTATACATAATACACATTATTCCATGAAAGTAACTGCAGTCATCATCAAGGAGAAATTGGTATTAAGATTTTTGAATGTAAGCTGTCAGTTGTCATATGTTTCTCAACAAATTGCCCCTAGTTATAGTGCTTGAATCGGGATTAATTGTGATTTCTTTCTTTTCTGTACAATTCTGTTAAATGGCAACAATAGGTGTTCAGTTGCCTTTTTTTTTTTTTGCAACCTTGCAACCTTTTCTCACTGCATTGGAGTTGTCTGCTTGTACTTTTCAAACAACCTTATTTACAAAACTGGCTTTAAATTGACAAAACAAAACTGCAGGCCTTAATGCTCAATTCCAATTTTTTCCCAGATCCGATTTTGTTTGTTTGATAGTTCACATTAGTGGCCGATATCAGACTCCAGTGTGAACTGTCCGCGGCCTGAATGTGACCCCCATGTGCAGTGGAACAACACAATGTCACAAGCAGTAGCAGCTGTTCCAGGCTACAGAAGTAAACAAGGAGCAACAGAGGTTAGGTTAGCTCAGGTTAGCTCACGGGACACTCCCATTTTTTTGTTCTCTCACGGGTCACATTTATCCCAAATTATGACAGTTGTTCTTTTCTTCAACTTTCTGTTCTTTTCTTTACGGTTTCTGGCGCTGTACAACACAACTGCCCCACAGCTCCCTCCCTCTCTCTCCCCACTGTGTCAGCTTGGAGAAATGGCATGCACATAACTCAGAAGAGAGCTCGCGGTCCGGTGGATTTCAGGTGTAAGCAAGGGAATTTGTGAGCAGATGATAGCGAGGTAGAGGAGGAAGAGAACCACATGTTTAATAATGGCTTTTTCATTCACAGCGGCTCTGTCTGCAGCAGAACAACAGCTGCTCTAGAGTGACATCAAAGTCGAGTGTCCAGACTCAGGTCGCATTAAAAAAGATCCGATCTGTATCGTATGGAAGTGGCCCAATTACGAACTGGAAAAGATCAGATTCCATGTGACTTGGGCTGTTCACTCTGTTATAAAAGGATCAGATCTGAGTCACATATGAGCAAAAAAATCGGATTTGGGTCACATTGGCCTGAAATCTGAACATAGCAGTTTAACTGTCAGCCACTTCGGATGACTTAAAACCACTACCTTTTTTTTCACAAGATCAGCTGCCAGCACAGCAAGAAGGAGAGGAGGTGAGGAGGTGGGAGAGGAGGTGTGATAGACTATATAGAGAAGGGAAGAAAGCAATCTACCATTCAATCTGTAAAGAATTTGTCAGACTGGAGCACCAAATAAATGCTCCACTTCTGATGCCTCAAATTTCAGTATGCTGTTATTGTAAATTTGATGTGGAAACAACTGTACATGTATTTTTGTTATTGATTTAAGTTTACTTTCCAGGATGCCTCCAGTTTTACACACATTTGGATTTTTACTGCTTGTGCTTTCAAGTAAGCCTGACTCAATGTTATCTGACTTTACTCTATAACGTCTGTGCCACATTGTGTTTTTCGTACAACTTTGGTATTTTTTCCAAAAAAATACATTGCTTGAATTTAAAACTTTACCTCCACAATGACATGAACTGACTTTCTTCACAGGCAAAGTGGAGAGTGTTACCTTTAAACAGTCCTCTTCTCAAGTTGTGAATGAAGGGACTGAGGAACTCAGGATTACCTGCAGTCATGATGACAGCAGTCTCCAAGTTATGCTGTGGTACCAACACAAACAGAGCAGCCGGTCTATGAGCCTCATTGGATACACAGTCCTCACAGGTGAACCAAGCTACGAGGACCAGTTTAAAAGCTCCAGATTCCAAATAAAAGGAGAAGACACAGGGAGTGGATATCTGATCATTAGCATGGTGAATCTGTCAGACTCAGCTGTGTATTTCTGCGCTGCCAGCACACAGTGATGTGGTTTAATGGCACTGCTTCACTAAAAACCTGCTCCGACATGGAAACTAATAACAGCTGTTACTCAGGGGTTTAGTTATTTGAGAACTGAAAGTATTATGCTGTTAATTGGGGCATGATTTATTTATAGTATTACTAATAAATGGTACCTTAATTATATGATGAAGTAACTGAACATGTAGCTTGCATTTTTGCAGTAAATAAAATGCAAATATTTTTATATCATATATATAACAATGTACCAAAAGCTAATCATGTTTTGTTGAAAGTGCACTAACAGACAATTGTGTCACCATAAGAACTGTAATATGGTGTAACTAATAATGTCAAAATTGCATTCACTAAAAATGTAACATCTTGTAAGATAAGAAAAAAGCAATAGCTGTTCAGCTGCATTTCATTGCTGTGTTTCTTCACTGCATTGGAGTTGTCTGCTTAAACTTTTGAAAGAACCTTATTTACTAAACTGGCTAAAAATGAACATAAAACTCTAAATCTTAAAAATCCAAATGAGAAATTATGAAAGAGGTTGTATGCTGGCCGCGACCCTGTACGCAGGATAAGCTGTTGAGGATGGATGGATGGATGGTTGTATGCTGGAGGTAATGTACACAAACACTTAAAATTCTCAATTAACAGTTTAACAGTCAACCACTTCTGAAGACTTTATGGCTTAAAATCACTACACCAAGAAATCCATCATCACAAAATGTCAGTATTGTTCATTGGTGAATAGAAATAAAAGTGCAGCAAAGAAGAAGAAGCATGCAGATTTTTTTAAGGAAAAGATCAGCTGCTAGCAGAGGAGGTAGGTGGGGAGAAGAGGTGTGATGTATAGAGAAGGGAAGTTCACAATCTCTTGTTCAATGTGTAAAACGTTTGTCAGACTGGAGCACCAATGTATTTTTGTTATTGATTTAATTTTACTTTCCAAGATGCATCCAGTTTTACACACATTTGGATTTTTACTGCTTGTGCTTTCAAGTAAGCCTGACTCAATGTTTACTCTGTAACATCTGTGCCACTGTGTGTTTATCATACAATTTAGGTATTTTTTCTAAGATTGCAAAAAAATGCATTGCTTGAATTCAAAACTTTACCTCCACAATGACAT
This sequence comes from Micropterus dolomieu, assembly GCF_021292245.1. Lineage (NCBI taxonomy): Eukaryota > Metazoa > Chordata > Actinopteri > Centrarchiformes > Centrarchidae > Micropterus > Micropterus dolomieu. Next base: position 6,411,646 of record NC_060160.1, on the reverse strand, counting down.
GAACTGACTTTCTTCACAGGCAAAGTGGAGAGCGTTACCTTTAAACAGTCCTCTTCTCAAGTTGTGAATGAAGGGACTGAGGAACTCAGGATTACCTGCAGTCATGATGACAGCAGTCTTCCAGTTATGCTGTGGTACCAACACAAACAGAGCAGCCGGTCTATGAGCCTCATTGGGTACATAGTCGGTGTAGGTGACCCAAGCTACGAGGACCAGTTTAAAAGCTCCAGATTCCAAATAAAAGGAGAAGACACAGGGAATGGATATCTGATCATTAGCGCGGTGAATCTGTCAGACTCAGCTGTGTATTTCTGCGCTGCCAGCACACAGTGATGTGGTTTAATGCCACTGCTTCACTAAAAACCTGCTCCGACATGGAAACTAATAACAGCTGTTACTCAGGGGTTTAGTTATTTGAGAACTGAAAATATTATGCTGTTAATTGGGACATGATTTATGTATAGTATTACTAATTAATGGGACCTTTGATTAATTAAATGTTGAAGTAACTGAACATGTAACTTGTGTTTTTGTGGTAGATAAAATGCAAATGTTTTATATCATGAACATGACAACATACCAAAAGCTAATCATATATTAAAAGCTTCTTTAAAAATATAAAAGAAAGCACATTGTTTATTAAATAAATACATAAATGCAGTTTCTTTAGTGCATTATTAGACAACCGTGCCACCATAAGAACTGTAATACGGTGTAACTAATAATGTCAAAATTGCATTCACTAAAAATGTAACATCTTGTAAGATAAGAAAAAAAACAATCGCTGTTCAGCTGCATTTCATTGCTATGTTTCTTCACTGCATTGGAGTTGTCTGCTTTAACTTTTGAAATAACCTTATTTACTAAACTGGCTAAAAATTAACATAAAACTCTAAATCTTAAAAATCAAAAATCAAAATTATGAAGATAAAATTAAAAAAGAGGTTGTATGCTGGAGGTAATGTACACAAACACTTAAAATTCTCAATTGACAGTTTAACAGTCAGCCACTTCTGAAGAATTTATGGCTTAAAACCACTACACCAAGAAATCCATCAACACAAAATATCAGTTTTGTTCATTGGTGATTAGAAATAAAAGTGCAGCAAAGAAGAAGAAGCATGCAGAATTTTTTCGGACAAGATCAGCTGCCAGCAGAGGAGGTAGGTGGGGAGAGGAGGTGTGATGGACTATATAGAGAAGGGATGATAGTAATCTCTCATTCAGTCTGTAAGAAGTTTGTCAGACTGCAGCAACAACTGAATGCTCCACCACTGATGCCAGTTATGAGCATACTGTAAATGTAAATTTGATGTGGAAACAACTGTACATGTATTTTTGTTATTGATTTAAGTTTACTTTCCAGGATGCCTCCAGTTTTACACACATTTGGATTTTTACTGCTTGTGCTTTCAAGTAAGCCTGACTCAATGTTATCTGACTTTACTCTGTAACATCTGTGCCACTGTGTGTTTATCATACAACTTTGGTATTTTTTTAAGATTCCAAAAAAACACATTGCTTGAATTTAAAACTTTACATCCACAATGACATGAACTGACTTTCTTCACAGGCAAAGTGGAGAGTGTTACCTTTAAACAGTCCTCTTCTCAAGTTGTGAATGAAGGGACTGAGAAACTCAGGATTACCTGCAGTCATGATGACAGCAGTCTCCAAACTATGCTGTGGTACCAACACAAACAGAGTAGCCGGTCTATGAGCCTCATTGGATACACAGTCCTCGCAGGGGAACCAAGCTACGAGGACCAGTTTAAAAGCTCCAGATTCCAAATAAAAGGAGAAGACAGAGTGAGCGGATATCTAATCATTAGCATGGTGAATCTGTCAGACTCTGCTGTGTATTTCTGCGCTGCCAGCACACAGTGATGTGGTTTAATGCCACTGCTTCACTAAAAACCTGCTCCGACATGGAAACTAATAACAGCTGTTACTCAGGGGTTTAGTTATTTGAGAACTGAAAATATTATGCTGTTAATTGGGACATGATTTATGTATAGTATTACTAATTAATGGGACCTTTGATTAATTAAATGTTGAAGTAACTGAACATGTAACTTGTGTTTTTGTGGTAGATAAAATGCAAATGTTTTATATCATGAACATGACAACATACCAAAAGCTAATCATATATTAAAAGCTTCTTTAAAAATATAAAAGAAAGCACATTGTTTATTAAATAAATACATAAATGCAGTTTCTTTAGTGCATTATCAGACAACCGTGCCACCATGAGAACTGTAATACGGTGTAACTAATAATGTCAAAATTGCATTCACTAAAAATGTAACATCTTGTAAGATAAGAAAAAAAACAATCGCTGTTCAGCTGCATTTCATTGCTGTGTTTCTTCACTGCATTGGAGTTGTCTGCTTAAACTTTTGAAAGAACCTTATTTACTAAACTGGCTAAAAATGAACATAAAACTCTAAATCTTAAAAATCAAAATGAGAAATTATGAAGATAAAATTAAAAAAGAGGTTGTATGCTGGAGGTAATGTACACAAACACTTAAAATTCTCAATTGACAGTTTAACAGTCAGCCACTTCTGAAGAATTTATGGCTTAAAACCACTACACCAAGAAATCCATCATCACAAAATATCAGTATTGTTCATTGGTGATTAGAAATAAAAGTGCAACAAAGAAGAAGAAGCATGCAGAATTTTTTAGGACAAGATCAGCTGCCAGCAGAGGAAGTAGGTGGGGAGAGGAGGTGTGATGGACTATATAGAGAAGGGAAGAAAGCAATCTATCATTCAATCTGTAAAGAATTTGTCAGACTGGAGCACCAAGTAAATGCTCCACTTCTGATGCCTCAGATTTCAGTATGCTGTAAATGTAAATTTGATGTGGAAACATTTGTACATGTATTTTTGTTATTGATTTAAGTTTACTTTCCAGGATGCCTCCAGTTTTACACACATTTGGATTTTTACTGCTTGTGCTTTCAAGTAAGCCTGACTCAATGTTATCTGACTTTACTCTGTAACATCTGTGCTGCTGTGTGTTTATCATACAACTTTGGTATTTTTTTAAGATTCCAAAAAAACACATTGCTTGAATTTAAAACTTTACCTCCACAATGACATGAACTGACTTTCTTCACAGGCAAAGTGGAGAGTGTTACCTTTAAACAGTCCTCTTCTCAAGTTGTGAATGAAGGGACTGAGAAACTCAGGATTACCTGCAGTCATGATGACAGCAGTCTTCCAGTTATGCTGTGGTACCAACACAAACAGAGCAGCCGGTCTATGAGCCTCATTGGATACACAGTCCTCGCAGGTGAACCAAGCTACGAGGACCAGTTTAAAAGCTCCAGATTCCAAATAAAAGGAGAAGACAGAGTGAGCGGATATCTGATCATTAGCATGGTGAATCTGTCAGACTCAGCTGTGTATTTCTGCGCTGCCAGCACACAGTGATGTGGTTTAATGGCACTGCTTCACTAAAAACCTGCTCCGACATGGAAACTAATAACAGCTGTTACTCAGGGGTTTAGTTATTTGAGAACTGAAAGTATTATGCTGTTAATGTATCGTATGATATATGAATTGTATTACTAATAAATGGGACCTTTGATTAATTATATACTGTTTCGTCACCCAACCTAAAATACTTACAAGGTTTCACTTTCAATATTGAACCTTTTTTTCTCATGATGGTGTAAAAGCTGTTCCAGATGTGTTGACAGAATATTAAATTGGGGTAATCACTAACTGTTTGACATTTGCAGTATTATATTCATGCAGTTAAATGTCACTGAATAACACCACCAAATACTGGCAAACTCAATTTAAAAATATCAGATCAATTGAGTCTCACTAAAGATGAGCTTCCATGCACCTGAACGTGTCAGATGAAAATCAGTGAGTGAGAGTTATTGCTGCACTTCCCCTCTAATCATGTGATCATGGGAGCATGTGACCTGGTGTTCCTTTGTGCCCAACAGAGTGATGTTTGCATCACTCGACTGGAAGAAGGCTTATCGCTAACATGCTTGTTATAGTCTTTTATCTGTCCCTTCTTTTATACTCAGGTGGGTTTTTCTGTATAAACTCATACGCTCACCACTTGAAGCATCAGGTTACCATCAAATGTACATCTGAGTGAGCTCACTGTTCACAATCAAACATTATCTTTCATTTGCTGCAGGTCTCACTGTTATGATTCTCCAGACTGGAGATTTAATTGCTCACCCAGGAGTCAAAGTGGACATTCAGTGTAGCATAGGTGCAGGCTTCAGCATGAGCAGCTACACTATGCTCTGGTACCGACAAAACCACTACGGCGCGCCAATGGAGTTCCTCCTTACAGAGTACGACAAAACTGCGGGGCACTTTAAGTCGTCGATTGACGTATCCGAAGACAACTTCTTTCTTCAGATTACAGAGCTGCAACTGAATGACAGCAGCACCTACTACTGTGCTGCCAGGCACAGTGATGCACACAGATCAGACAGTCACACAAATAACATGTCTGTCACAGATGGCACCCAGGCAGGAAGGAGCTGTGGCTTGTTTAACGTCAGATAGTTAGTTAATGCTCATTGTGATGTATTCATGCACAAATGATAAGCAGGTAAAAAGATTGTGCTGTCAAGCCTTTTTTAGGACGTGGTATCTGGCCAGCTGATAAATATGAATGTGGGCAAAGACCATGAGCAGAGAGATTGGACCATGCAGTAAGTAGCTGAGACTGTCAAGTCTATTTGTATAGCCAAATCAATCAATCAATCAATCAATCTAAATGTCCCTCTCTTCTGCCCTCATGGTGCATGTAGCTGCACAGCTATGCATCGAGATAAACACACTTCCAATAAAGATTGAAGACAGCAGATTGCCTTAAAGTTTTTATTGGAAGCAACTGTGAAAACAGTATCAGACAACAAATTAAATGATAGTTATTACAAATCTATTTTAAGCAGTTTATTAATAAATATCAGATTAGGAAAGGGTTGAGTTGGGGGGAAAGTCCAGAGCAGTGTTGGAGTGGAGCTGATCCTCCTAAATATTACACACTGGACCTTTAACTGGACTTGACGGACGGTGTCGCTTCAGCTCAATGACATCATGATCTAATTGATAATTAAGGTCATTGGCAACTAATTTCATCATTAATTTTTGTTGATTAATCTCACCCCTACTGTGTATGACTCAACAGTCTGGTGTGGACTGGAGGTGAGGCCTGGATTTATGAAGGGGAGCTGATTGGCTTGATCACGGTCAGGCCAGGTGTGTAGACTGCAGATCTCAGGCAGGTGAGGGAAGACTCCAAACCAAGAGAAACATAGGTAATGCCCACAGCTGCCAACTGGGAGGGATAGATAGAGGAAGAGAGAGAGGGAGGGAGAGAGAGAGGGAGAGAGAGAGAAAGAGAGAGTCCATCCATCCATCCATCCATCGTCGACCGCTTATCCTGCGTACAGGGTCACGGGGGACTGGAGCCAATCCCAGCTGGTATCGGGCGAAAGGCGGGGTACACCCTGGACAGGTCGCCAGAGAAAGAGAGAGTCATATATCCTATATCTCCGATAACAGTGGAGATAAATCTGACCCCAACAACTACAGAGGGATTCAAGTGAGCTGAAATCTGAGGATTCTGTAGCATTTTAAACAACAGAATATTAAACATCCTAAATTAACACAGTATCTTAAGTAAAAACTAAATTGTTTTCTTTCCAAATCATCACATTACAGATGTGATGGCCCCAGGGCCTCTGCCAGGTTGTTTGTGTGTGTGGCCCAATCCCAATGTCCCCCCTAAGCCCTGAACCCTCACAGACTTTACTGACGTCACTTGGAAAGTGATTGAGTGCAAGAGGCTGCAAGGGCTCAAAATGCTGTTAACAGGAACGGGACAGCACTTTGCCACTTTATCACGTTACCTTGACGACGCTGAATTGATAGATTGCATAAAGCCCGCCCCTTCCTGATTGTTGCGGGCCTTGACTGCTTGCTTTTTCCTGGTCCCCAGCACCACCTCCTGTTGCTTTGTTGTGCTTTCATTCATTTAGTTAATCTGACACTATGTTTTGCCAGCCACATTTGTTAAGCTTTAAAATGACTTGTTATATTTGTTCAATTTAACTACTTTTGTTAATAAACATCCTTTTCCGGTAGTCCCTTAAGTATGGTTTCCTCTATTTGTTGTGGCCTCTGAGCCACAGACCAAATTTTTACCCTTCACACCCTCAGAGAAAAACATGTGCATCAAACAAAAAATGGAAAAATATATTTGCCTGTTATTTGGCATTTGATTCAATTTGGCACAATGAAAAGGTGTACAACATGATCAAATCAATATACACGGAAAACAAGTGCAGCATTAAAATTGGTGACACACTGATGTAAAAACATCCAGAGGAGAAGCGTAAGGCTGTAATTTGAGTCCCACACTGTTTAACATCTCCATAAACCAATTAGCATTGCAGTTGGACCAATGTACAATGCCAGGATTCCCACTCCAAAATGGAGTAGCCAAGTCTCTGTTTCATGCAGATGACCTGGTGCTGCTGTCCCCCACAAAAGAAGGACTACAGCACAAGTTTGACCTCTTGGAACAATCCTGCCATATGTGGGCCCTGTCAGTATACATCCAAAAAATTGCAAATGAACAAAATGAAAAACAAAATGCTATGAAAGCACCATAGGTAACACCACCCTAGATCACACAATGAACTATACCTAGCTGGTCCTAAACAGAGATTAAAAGGCTGGATGCCTCTGTACTGTCAGAGCTCTCAAGCAGAGGCAGCTTTTTACCAAGTTCAGACTCATTTACCCTTGCAAATGAAAAAGGGAGACATAAAAAGGCCTGGTTACCAAGAGAATATAGAGTCTGTGAGCACTGTGCGACAGGTGAAGTGGAGACAGAGACGCATTTTCTCCTGAAATGTTATAGATAAAAGCAGAAGAGAGCAACTATTATGATAACTGATTAATGCAAAATGTTTGCTGGTTATGACTTCAGCTTGGACTGTTTTATTCCATTTCATAGACTAAATGATTAATTGATAAAATTATTGACAAAGAAGTTGCCAATGAAAGAAATTGTTGCTATCCTGAACCACAGTATAGGACAAAATAAAAATTTGACCTTATAATGGTGCTAGATAAAAGTCGGGGAATTACCAACATTTGTGCAATGCATCCAGTGGGGACATGAATATCTGGAGAAAACTTCATTGTAATCCATCAAGTAGTTGTTGAGATGTTTCACTGAAACCACGAATGTCAACCTGATTGTCACATAAGAGGGAAACTACTACCACTACTTTTTAAGGTACATCATTTGTAAATCATGTACAACATTTCCATCCATTCAATAGCAGATATTCTGCTAGGGTGGCTAGAACGGTGAGATATACATTTTAATTATCTTGCAGAAAGTACAACACAGTAAAATCATTTTATTGTACAATTTTAATTGCTGATTTCTAAGTCTGAGTCAGCAGTTCAAAGTCTGACATTTGCAAGTGTTGCAGTAGATTTGTTGTAGGTGCAACAATTACTATAAACCCTCCTCTAAATTCTGCAGTCACAAGCTCATGCTTGAACAAGAACCTGCAGTTGCTGTTCAGCGGCCACTAGGAGATTGTAGCTGTAGACTGTAGTCTTATTTCAGAAGTTTTGGCTGTAGCAGAACAGTAACATCCACCAGCAGATGTTCGAGCTGAAGACAGAGCTGTGATTGTGAATGTAGATGATTTTTATTGACACTAAACTGTATGATCAGTGTGAAATGAGGCCACTCTTGGTTGCAATTCTAATCTTCATCAGTAAGAACTTTTAAATTCAGTAGAAAAGAAATCAAATGTTTTTTGTTGTTTTAAAAAAAAAAGATGTTGTGAAGTTGTTATTTACTTGTTGTCTTCATTCTTACCTTACAGATTCCACCGCTGGTGTTAAAGTTCTCCAGCTTCCATTTGTATTCAGTCGTGAAGGAGACCCAGATGTAACTTTGCAGTGTAGACAAGATGATGATCAATATTACTACATGTACTGGTACAGACAAAGCAGCAGTGGGAAAATGCAGCTATTAACATATTCTCTTAATAAGGATTCGGCCAACACTGAAGCTCCTTTCAACACATCCAAGTACACCATGTCCCGGCCTGCAGTGCTCAGTTCCTCTCTGCAGATACACCGTGCTGAAGTGGCAGACTCAGCTGTGTATTACTGTGCTTCTAGTATAGCACAATGTGACAGAAAGCCTCAGCAGCTTAACAACAACCCCAAAAACAATCAGTGAGGAGATGAAAGGGATCAAGAATGAATGAGGAGGCTTATGGTGTTGAACTCTGAGGTGCTCTGAGCTGGATATTATTGACATGACAACATATTACCTTAATGATACATGAAAATATATTTAAAAAGTTGTTAAATAAAACAATAAGATTAACAGTTAATTCATTTAAGGTACAAGAACTGCTTCTCTACAAGTCATGATGTTTCTGCTACAATACCACACAGCTGATCAGTTCAGATAAGTGAGCAGGTGTTAACATGGTAAAGATTACTTGTCACATTCAGTATTATTGTCGTGTACAGTTTCTCTAATCTGTGTCATTTAGTGCTTTAGTCTCTGCTATTTTATTTCTATAATGTCCATCCTCACAAGATAAACGCATGTCAAGTTTAACAGGTTATCATACACTGACCTCTACAGGGATCATATGGGATTACACTTAAATTGAAAAAAAAAAGCCAGCTAAATAATTAGTTGTGTTAAAAAAGTAATTGTTGCACGACATATAAGTGACCTGTGCAGAACCACTGTGACATAACATTATAGAAGTTCTTATGTCTCATAATTACATACATTTAAAAAAACATAAAAGGTTTAATTTTAAGGAGGAGCACAGTGGTTGTACTACAAATCATTTGGTTAAAACATTTCTCTAATTTATATTCTTATATTTATCTATCTACTGTTACTATTTCTATTCCTTATTCCTTTGACAAGTGTGCAGTTGTGACAAAGAATTTCCGCTCAGGTATCAATAGTAAAAAAAAGTATTTCTGATTCTGATTCTGATTTTAAGAAATGTAGAGTGTAACCAACAATCAGTACTACCCTATGGTTCTTTAAAATTAATTCAGTATGATCAATTTAATTTGTTTATTTTATAGCAACGTAGAACATCCAAGAATAAGCATAGAATATACATTGAATGTATAATAATGTCACTCATTTGCAGTGCTGGAGTGTACCCAAGTACATTCATGTAAGTAAAAATTTGAGGTGAGTATTTTCATTTACATAAAGTAAATGAAAATAATGGATTTATTCCTTTACTCCACCACATTTCAGAAGGTGATATTGTACTTTTTACTTCGCTCTATTTATTTGGAAGCTTTATTTCGTGTGCAGATTCTCTTTATTATTACAAAATAATCAATAAATAAATTGTGATGTTTTATTGAGTTTGTAAAGTAGTTAAGATTAGCCCACCTTTGCCAGCTGCAACATTAAAGTGATGTTTACATATTGATGCAGCAGTTGTTATGATCCAATGAGATCATATATTTCTGATTCTGAAATGGGCTGTTCTGCATACAGAGTAAATGTATGTATATTTGATGGGAATACTAATACTTTTGCTTAAGGAAATTGCTTCACCATGGATAATATGCTCAGCTTGTCCCTGACTGGATTTTTTTTGTGTGAAAAGTTTCAAAAAACGGTGAAAGAAAGAAATATTTCTGTAAGAGAGAGTTAAGGGGGTTTAGAATAAAGAATCTACTACAAGTATCTTTGAAAAAACATCATGCCTACAGTGTTCTTATCCTCTGATAATGTTGAGCCTGAGAGATCCTGTCATAACTTGTCAAAATGTTGTAAAACTTATATATAAAAATGACACATGCTCTTCTTCTTATCAGTTATGAAAGGAACATTTTTTGCATCATAACTTAAATATACACCAGTTATGATGTGATAATAAAATTCGTTGTGAAAATTTGTTGAGAAGGAATAAATTGCTTTTAAGACATTATTTAAAATAAAGAAAGGAGTGAAGGATTTGTTACACCATTTTCTTAAAGACTTTTTAACTTCAAATAAAAATTTAACAATTTAAGGATCACCTGCACATCAGTCACATCTGCCAGGGAACATGAACTCAGTAATGTGTCTCCTCAGTTCACTGACAACTGGGTGGATAAAGAGGTGTGACCAGCAGTGATGTCACTTCCTCTCAGGAGCAAAACACACAAACAAAGACCAGCTTCTCCTTTTCCTCCCCTCTGTTCTTGCTTCTTTTCTTAGCTGTCACAGAAATAGCAGCAGTCAGGTTGGAGCCCTAAAACGAGTCAGTCAGCGCGACCTGTGCAGCTGCTCTCACAGACAGAGAGAGATGGAGGCTGAGATATGGAGAGGCTGGGTGGGGGGAAGGAGAGACGGGTGAACGAAAGAGTGTTCAGGTTTTTGTGTGACGCTTTTTCATCGTGGGGACAGGGGGCCACGGTGATACAATCCTATAGAGCCGCCGTACAAAAACCTCCTCCCATTAAAACACATTGTGTAAACTGCTACATGCTACCTGGGACACTTGAAAGAGCAGGAAAATCAAAAATCTGAAGGCCGATAGGATGGCAGGACACTTTGGCATCAAAAAGTCAAATTATATACAGAAAATCTGCTGGAAAAAAGTTTTAAAAGTGACTTTCAACTCATATGTAGAGCTTTTGAATGCTTCTTTAACTAAACCAGAATAACTTTGGACATTGTGAAGCTCATCCTGCAGGTTTAAACCTTCTTCATCCTCTGG
>NC_060160.1:6331800-6400754 GCF_021292245.1 Micropterus dolomieu | reverse complement strand
TTTTTCCAATGAGCAAAACTGAGAAGTGACTCAAGTTTCACCAGTGACATTTGATTAATAAATTAAATTCCATCACCAAATCTGTTTTTCAACATCTTTAAAGAAATCATTTGACCAGATTAAAGTAAGTTCATTTAATTCATATCTAGTTTTTCCACTTTGCCCAAATGAGAGCAGTTTTTTACAGTTTACATTCTCTTGATGAATAAAGAAGTCATTCCTTTAGTTCAAACACTGTCACAAGGAAAGTAAATGTGAGAGAGTGAGTCTACCGCAGAATAACAGGAAATCAACATTCTCGTCTGTGTACAGAAGAAGGTCAAAGCTGTTGTTGGAGAGGAAGACAAACTGGGGCTCGAAACCCTGCAGAGGAGGAGAGCAACAGCAGAGCAGAGGATGTGGTCACAGAGCAGCTTGCAGATCGTTCTGTGCTGAGAAATGACAAAGGTGCAACCTTCCAATTTACCACAACCTCCGGCTTGCAGGGTGCACCTGCATCTCTGCACCAACCTCCCTGCACTGCACATCTCTGAGCAAACAGCTGGGAAAACTTCCATTTCTGTGTCAACTGAAGCTACAAAATGAACCTATATGCGTATTATATTACATACAACAGCTGTTTACGTTGATCTGGTGCAGAACATTTAAGCAGAGCATGAGAGTGATTAATGTTGTTGCAATTACCAAGATTAAAACATTATCGGCAGACTTTAGAAAATCTTTAAAAACGTGTGTAAACGAGTGTTTAATAGTTTTCTCATAATTTTTAGTGAACCACTGAGATATTATACGGACTATATGTGAAGTAGTCAAACATCAGAAGTGTAGTTGGTCATTTACTAAATGCTTCTGTCCAAACAGTCTCTCATTAATACTGGAGGAAGAAGAACTCAGATCCTTAATTTAAGTAAAAGCAATACCACAGTGTGGAAATATTAAAAGTAAAAGTTCTGCATTAATAATTTTACTTAAGTACAAAAGTATTATCATTAAAATATATTTAAAGTACCTGAAGTAAAAGTACACAATATATAGAATAGACTATTTCAGAATCACGTATACAGAATCACATATTATAGATTATTATATATTAGATTATAATTATTGATGCAGTAATGTGTTCATCATTTGCAGCAGGTAAAGGTGCAGTGAATTTGAAATACTTTAAACACGGACTAGTTTATGAAATAATCAAATATTTTTTGTTGATTTTATTTTGTTGAATTAATCTGAATCTGCAAAATAACTCAAGTCAACAAATAAATGTATTGGAGTGAAAAGTACAATATTTTCATCTAAATTGTAGGGGAGTAGACAATAAGGTAGCGGCAAATGGAAATACTCAAGTACCTCAAATTGTATTTAAGCACAGTACTTGAGGAAATGCACTTAGTTACTTTTCACCACTGCTCATAAATATTTTTTTACCAGTAAAGACCCCAGTGGGATTCAAAATGACGAAAAACACTTTCCACATTCTCCATTTGTTGCCTTAAAAAACATGTTTGTGTTCGCTGGTGTCAGATAAACAGGAAATAATGTTGGTGAGACCGCAATAGAAACATGGTCTGACATCTGTGAGCTACATAATTATATAATCACATACAAAGCAGTATTTGTGTCATGCAATACTGATGGAGACGCAAGTGAGTAGGCTACTTTTTCAAAGTTAGATTGAAACTGCAAACTTTCTAATTAATTAAAAAACACCAACTATGGAAAAATCAATTTGTATTAACAGGACTACGTGCAGTGCAAAACAGTACACATTATTTGTTACAAACCACATTATGTGATGCAAAAACTGCATTATATGCAGTCTGAGACACAGTAAATGTTCTCTTATAAATCTGAGAAGTTCATATAGGAATTCTGTATTGGAGCAGGATTAGAACTGTGGTTCTGTACGTAGTCAACACAGCACTGAGCTTAACCAGCAGAGTCCAGGATGAAACACCAGACTAGTCTTAATGCTAACCTTTTACTTCTGGTATAGATCAGGGTTTTCAACAACTGCACAAAACAAGAAGAGTGAAGTTTCCACAAAGACAGGCATGTTTAAATCTCCAGTTTCACCTTAAAATGATGATCATCACATTTATATCTACAAACCTGCAACAAAACAACAATATGTAAATATAAAGCTTCTATGTGACATTTAACTTTATAGACTCTTCTTGATACTTGGCTTGAAACCTTTGAAAAAAATGTATTCGCTTATACACTCACTGGCCACTTTATTAGGTACACCTTGCTAGCACCGGGTTGGACCCCCTTTTGCCTTCAGAACGGCCTTAGTTCTTCGTGGCATACTTTCAACAAGTTGTTGGAAACATTCCTCAATTATTGCATTACACAGTTGCCACATCCCAAAGGTGCTCTACTGGATTGAGATCTGGTGACTGTGGAGGCCACTGGAGTACAGTGAACTCATTGTCATGTTTAAGAAACCACTTAGAGATGATTTGAGCTTCGTGACATGGTGCATTATCCTGGTGGAAGTACCCATCAGAAGATGGGTACACTGTGGTCATTAAGTGATGGACATGGTCAGCAACAATACTCAGGTAGGCTATCATGTTTAAAGAATGCTTTATTGGTACTAAGGGGCCCAATGTGTGCCAAGAAAATATCCCCCACACCATTAACCCACCACCATCCGCCTGAACGGTTGATACAAGGCAGGAAGGATCAATGCTTTCATGTGGTTTACGCCAAATTCTACCATCTGAATGTCGCAACTGAAATCATACTCATCAGACAAGACAACGTTTTTCCAATCTGTCCAATTTTGGTGAGCCTGTGTGAATTGTAGCCTCAGTTTCCTGTTCTCAGCTGACAGGAGTGGCACCCGGTGTGGTCTTCTGCTGTTGCAGCCCATCTGCTTCAAGGTTCGATGTGTTGTGCGTTCAGACTTGGTATTCTGCTTACCTTGGTTGTAACAAGTGGTTATTTGAATTGCTGTTGCCTTTCTGTCATTTTATACCAGACTGCCCATTCTCTTCTGACCTCTGACATCAACAAGGCACTCACTGGATATTTTCTCTTACCGGACCATTCACTGTAAGCCTAGAGATGATAAAAATCCTAGTTGATCAACAGTTTCTGAAATACTCAGACCAGCCCGTCTGGCACCAACAACGTGCCATGTTCAAAGTCACTTAATTCCCATTTTGATGCTTGGTTTTAACTTCAGCTACCATGTGATTGGCTTATTAGCTATTTGTGTTAACAAGCAGTTGAACAGGTGTACCTAATAAAGTGGCCAGTGAGTGTATAATTAGTGGAACATCTATGACATCAGAAGGCCAATTTTGCACAGCAAACATGCACAGGTGTTATGGCTCTGTTGGATTCAAACGTCTCAGTATTCAGCCATCATAGATTTTATTATTTACACCTGTGATTTTCCTTCTATCACATGTCAAATGTCTTCAGTAGAAGAGTGAACTACAAACAAAGACAACAAAGCTTCCATTCCAGTTTCACCTTGAAACCATCATCCTCACAATTACATCCATCCATCCATCTTCATCACCTTATCGCGTCAAGTCACAAGGGCAGGTGCTCCAGCAGGGGACACCAAACCTCCCTTTCCCGGATTTATAATATATAGATATATAATCTCTCCACCTTGTCCTGGGTCTTGCCTGAGGCCTTCTCCTATCTGGACGTGCCTGAAACACCTCCTTAGGGAGGATCCAAGGGGGCATCCTTACCAGATGCCCAAACCCCCTCAACTAACACGCAAAGGAGCAGCACCTCTACTCGGAGTTTCTCACAGATTACTTGGCTTCTATAAAAAATATACAATACCAAAAATATGCTCACTTTTGAACGTAATTTACTTAACAGTCATAGTTTACAGTTAAATAGTGATTTATCTGTTTGATGCATCTTAGAGACTGTTTCTTGTACTGCTGTACACATAAATTTCCATGTAAAGACTCAGTAAAATATTCCCTTCTCTCCTCTCCCATCTAATCAAACCTAATATTAGACAATTATCTTCCGAAGGAGGTATTTTCCATCAACAGATATAAACCCCTATTAGATAATGTTCTGAAACCTTTGAAAGAAATGATGTTGCTCATATAATAACGAGTGTAACAAACCAACAGTGTCTAGATGTGTGATACCAGAAGCCTAATTGATGTTACTGAGAAATCATCTGGTGTAAATTAGCCTCGACCTCAGCACCTCTCCATCCTGGTGATGGTATTAAAGTAAAATTGAGCTAAGATGAGCTGTTCAGCGACCACAGATTTCAGTGAAATACTGGCCTGGTATTGGTCAAATAAAATTTGAAACAGTAACTTAAATATATTTAGAAGTGTCATGTAATCTAAGACACAGTTCAGCAGTGAGATTCAAAGAAAAAGTTTCACCCAGATCTTCAGTATGAAGCCGCTGAGTGAGACATTTCATTTGTCATGTTGAACGACCCCTGGTGGTGCAAACTGGAAAACACATGTGTAGGATTTACCTCCAGTAATCCGAACCACCAGGAGCTTTTATCAAAATATTATTTTTATTATCAAATACTTACATAAAAATAAACAATACGAAAAGCAAATACAACATTTTTATCAGTGAGATGCCAAAATACTGATTAAAAAAAGAGCAGTGGTCAAAACAGTTCAGCAGAGATGGAATCATTTCACATGTGATGGGCTTACTGGGTTGACATGTAAAATCCATTCAATGACCTGAAAGTGAAATCATAATAATTCTCTAGAAAACAGAGAACGTGTGCAGTAAGGTCCAGTGAGTAAATAACTTATTTTGAACAAGTGGCAGCGTAAGAAGACCATTTATCACAGTCAACAGACTTTATAGGTTTACACTGTACGTTTAATTTTAAGGCCCCTGTTTAATGTTTCAGTGTTTATAGATTTAACCTCATCTATAGTAATCAGTCCCTTTTTCATTGCATTCTTGAATTGTGGTTGTGAACAGATATGAGTGTTTTGAGTCCTTTTGGCAATTGCAGAAGTTCGGTGTTGGAAGGTTTTCAAAATGCAGTCCTCCAAAACTCACCTGTCCCCTGTCGTCTCTCCCACCCATCCCAGAGTTTTTAAACCCTCTGCGGCTTTAGCCTAGCCGACCAAACCTGTCGTTTCTCTGCAAATGCCTGGTACAGCTGGCACAGCAGAAACTGGAGTAGTATGAGTTGGAGCAAAGTCGGGCGTAAACTATCAGCTCGCAGTTGGCAAGCTCAGGCTGGTCCACGCATTCTGGCGGCACATCAACACCTGCAACAGCAGAGTTGAAAGACAGTCCCATTTAGACTTGTTTTTGTGAGTCATAAAATAAGTTCAACACACCAGAACATTGTGTGGTGTTCTGTAGAAGTAAATGAATCTCGAAGTGACTACATCAAGCTAGGTGAATCACAATGCCAGTCTTTTACACTTTCTTTCTGCTTGTTTGTTCACCTGCATGGCACAGATCTTGTCTATTTTGTATTGTCTGAAAAGGATTTTCCAACATCGCTAAAAACATATAGGCTGATTCAGATTGATGCCCACATCTTTTTTTCAGTGATTTAAATACTTGTAGTCAGAATAACGACAAGGCTGAGTCTCATTATCAGGCTATGGCATTCTTATTTTTTTTTAGAACCAATTTTGTTGTCAAAATCATAGTTTAAACCAAAAGAAAACAAATTCTTAACTAGATATGAAAGCTGAAAACATTTTTATCTGCTTTCTAAACGATGGCATCTAAGAAAATCTGGTGACTCTGGTTCAAACTATGATTTTCTTCATATGTGTACTGTATTGCAAATGAGAACATAAAAGTGTAAGGGTGGCTGAGTTAGATTATTATTCCCACCTTGATGTGTGTCTTTAGTGACTCTAACTTCAGCCGTGGCACTCACAGAGTAGATGCCAGTGTATGCGTTACAGGTGTAAGTGCCCTCATCTGAAGGCTTTACGTTATTTAGGATCAGGCTGCCGTCGGAAGACACCAGGATGTTACGACCGTCTGGACGCACTGGTACACCATTTCTGCAGTGACAGTGAAACAATTGAAAAGCCAGTTAAGGCACATGAGCTTTGTGAACCTTTTACTCCTGTTGTCTACGAAAATCAGTTCACATCAACCTCAAGTGAAGAAAAAGACTTTGTGATCACGGACATGTTAATGGAAGCAAAAGAAACATATGAATGTTATGGGGAGTTGGCTTTTAAAGTTAACTTCCCATTCATTTTTTTTATTTTGGCAGACAAATATCACCTGAATATCTTTCATATAAAACCCTATTAGCAAAGTATTTTTTTTTTAATTTTGTCACTTTTATTTCTTACTTTGAAACCAAACTTTGTAAGTGCAGTTCCTTGCTGTGCTGATTATTATTGGGCCCAAAATAAAGGATCAATTCATCATCAGGTCTAACACAATAAATACTTGAGCTTAAAAATGCAAATTATTACCTGGACCAGCCTATATTGACGTTGTCCCCTGACACCACACAGGGGAGCAGAGCTGTGCTGCCTTCAGACACCTGGATGTTATTAGGAGCTGTGGTGATCCTCAGGTCAGCTGGACAAGAAAACAAGAAAGCAATGGTGATTTATTCCAACCTGAAAACCCTCACAGGTTTACACTGAATTATTTTGGATAACCCCCAGAGGAACACTGCTGTCTATCTTAAAGATATCCAGCTATACTGACCTCTGGTGGTGATTTATTGAAAATACAACATTCGTAGATGTCTGGCAGTCACAAGGAACACACAGTTCTAGTGAGCGTGTTTACAGCTGCATGTTCTGTGTTTAGCTTGATGACAGACATTAAGACATTAATTAAACTCACCTTGGACTCTGAGCTGCAGCTGTTTCTGCTCTAGCTGCTGCTGAGTGGAGGCTGTACATGTGTAAACACCAGAGTCCCCCGGCTTCAGAGAGCCGATGATCAGCGTGCCATCTGAATGTTTGGTATACCTGCAACCATCATGATCCAATAAGAAACTCATGCAAGTGTGATGTGGAAACATTCAGTGCACATACAGTGGGAATAGATTTTTCAGTGAAGTAGGAGACAACTTATTTCTAGTAGTTAGTAAACTGTTAATATTTGCATATTCATTGCATATAAGATTTCAGCTTAATCATATTTTTTTTGTAACAAGATCATTTCTTTGACCAATGGAATACCTTGCACATCAAAAACTTTTGTTTTTCTCTAGACAATTCCTTCACATTCATGATGATGTACAATGATAATTACCTTGAGTCACTGAGGGTCTGTCCATCTTTAGTCCACTGAATGTTGACAGACTGAAGTGCTGAAGGAGGGACAATAGTGCAGGGCAGTCTGGCAGTTTGTCCTGCTCGCATTTCCAGCAAAGAAGAGCTTGACCGCTCGATACTGAACCTGAGAGAAATTACAGGTACAGAAAGCTGATGTCAGCGACTGTTTCATCATTTACAGCTTCACACATTTAATGTACATCAGAGAGGACACTGGAAAGACTGCAAAGTATTACTAATACTGTGTGAAGAGAAAGAGAGATTGTTATTACCGAGGGAAAGGAACATCTCTGGGCAATGAGGTAGGAATCAGCTGAGATGATCCCTCTATGAGACACAAACACACACGACTGGGTGAATGCTCCTGTCATAATTCACTCACACATCATGTCACATTAACACATCATGTGTAAAGACATGGTGGTCAGCATGATCTGACACAATCTATGACATCATCTATGACATCAAGGCTTTGCCTCAGTCTTCTGGATTTTCGTGTGACAAACTAATTGGGGTTAAAGTGGGTCGAATTAAGATTTGACCGAATCTGGCCCCAATTAGACGATTGTACACCGGGTGAAAGTTTTTTGGAATTTACTGGACAATCTACACTCTGTTTATATCTATGCAGGTTTTTA
The DNA here is from genome assembly GCF_021292245.1 of Micropterus dolomieu. Classification (NCBI taxonomy): domain Eukaryota; kingdom Metazoa; phylum Chordata; class Actinopteri; order Centrarchiformes; family Centrarchidae; genus Micropterus; species Micropterus dolomieu. The sequence continues at coordinate 6,392,857 of NC_060160.1, read as the reverse complement.
ATTTGTAGATAGAATTAAAAAATGTAGATTTCTTACAGTATGATAAAAAAAGATAACAAAATGTTGAAAAAAATTTTCTTTGTCCATATTAAAAAACAAGCATAAATTTAGAATGACCAAGACAAAAAGTCTACGGCACAGCGATGCTTAAAGTGAAATGCCAACAATGACAACGCAAACATGCGGATGTTTCGCCGGTGCAATGTCCACCATGTTCACCACCGAGATCTGCTTACTAGCACTAAACACAAAGTACATCTGAGGCTGATGGGAATGTAATTAGTATTACAGGTATTTTATCAGAGGCAACAAAACAATCAGTCTTGGCCTGATGGCAGCGCCAGAGGAAAAGTCAGGGGATCACCAAAGTTATTCCAGCTCATTCTCTGTGCACTCTCAGTACCATATTTCATCCATCCAGTAGTTGTTGAGATATTTCAATCATAGCTACAAGAATTATTCTATGATGAATCTACTAAATACATCAAACTATTTCATACAGATTCACTGCATTACCTGTGACAGACAGGTAAATGTAGCGGTGGTCTCTCTCCTGTTCACGAGTTGCAATGCACAAGAACCAACCAGAGTCTGACTTAGTGAGAGGACCAATTAACAGGGAACCACTGGGCTGCTGGTGATGCCTAAAGAAAATGCAAGCAAAGAGGTAAAGCACACACAATGAAAGAAAGCAACATTAAATGGATATTAAGCCGCAACTGACCTGTGCGTAGACAGAGGGATGCCGTCTCTTCTCCACTCGACAATGACAGTAGAGGATGGTGGCGGGCTGACTCTGCAGGGCAGCACAACTGTCTGGCCAACTAAAGCTTCCACTGTCGAGGGGTCGGTCTTATCGATGGTCACTTCTCCGAGGGTCAAACTGAGGAAACAGGAGGGGATACAAGGATGGAAGGAAGGAAAGAAAGAAGGAAAAGGAGGCAGGCAGGAGAAAGTTGGGAAACAAAGAAAGAGAAGATTAAAGGGAGGAAGGGAATGAAAGAGTCACTTTATGCTCTACTGTTGGTACTTTTATTAGTGGTCACCAAAGCAAGCATAAAGATCGCCCACAACCTGGCTTCAGAAGTTCAACAGAGAAAGCTCAGAGAGAAAAGACAGAGAAGAAACCCAGCTATGGCACACATGCAACTTGAAAAATGACGAGACAAACAATGCAACCTTCACCCAAAAAACAGCAAGTTCTGTGTGTTACAAATCCAAAAAAAAAGTTTAAAATCAAAGCTGATGGTGTCACACACAGAGACAAAGGATAATTTCCCTTACACCAGAAACAACTAGATGACAGGGTTTAGTGATTACACACATACAACGACACATGAAGCATCACAGCAGAACCTTTATTAGTTTGGATCTAATGACATCCTGGTGACAACACAAAGCCCAGAGGTGGTGGCGACTGACACAGTGAGGTAGCAGGCACAAATAAGCACAAGACGACAAACATTAACTCTAGACAGACAGTGAAAAGTCCCCGAAGCATTAAACAGAAGAGCTGTCCATTTAGGATCGCTGTGAGGTTGTCAACTTCTCCAGATGTTTTGTTGAGGTTAAAGGAAGAAACAAGGTGTTGCAACTTATGCAAGCGTGAGAGCGACAGTCTGTGGAGCTGGACGTACAGTAGCATCACTAAGGTGTATTTAACAAAGCAAGGGTTTTGATTATATTAGCATCACAAGATTAATGTGCATCTATATACGTATAATTAAGCACATTAACACATGAAATATTGTGTTGTACAGATAATAAAAATGGGAATGGCTGTTTAATATAACGTCTTTAAAGAGTATCTTAACACCAGGTTCTCTCTGGTTAAATGTTTCAGATCTGTTTCTCTGACTACAGCCACCACGTCTAACAGTGATGTCATGATGACTGACACACCCTGAAGTACACTTCTACGTCATAGCAGCAAGGTGAAGAGTTAAATCACAAGGTCAGATTTTCACGGGTGTTAAGTTACTCTTTAAGTTAGATGATTTTATCTCAAAAGCTTGGCTATTAATTTAGTCTTTGATTTCTCTTGCTTTTTACAATTACAGTTGCTTCATTAGTAATTTTATTGATTACATGACATTTTGTCGTATTATTACGTAATTCTGGATCTGGTTTATATAAATTTAGTCATGTAGGACTTGCAGAATAATGCAGGCTGGGAATATTTGTATACATGACACAATGATAAACAACATAAACGTCATTATAATACTTTGGGGAAAGTGAATGATGCACATGATTTGTCTGTGCATGGTGTTTCAATCTCCTTCAGCTCGCTCTTTGGCTCTGCTCACACTAAGAGCAGAGCTGAGTGGATTGGGGCTCCTTCAGCAGGGGTATAAAGGCTGTTAACAGCATTATGAGGCCAGCGGAGGTGGTGCTGGGGCAGGGAGTGAGCTTTTCGCCATGCTCCCTGGGTCTTCAGGATCTTACCTCGCTGCTGGGCCGGTGTGCTGAGCAGCAGATGCAGGTGAAGGCCGACGCACGCGCATATGGACTCTAGCTCTGTGGGCATGGGTGGCGGCACTTGTGGCCTGTCTGCCGGTGCCGCTGGTCGAGCCTCCCTGGACTGTGAAAATCCTCCCCATGTTGTGTGACCCCCCGCCTGCTGACCCTCCAGATGCGGTGCCTGCTTCAGACACGGTGCCTCCTTCAGATGTGGCCCTTCCAGGGGTAGATTGTCTTCTAGAAGTTGGCTCTCCCGCTGGAGCGACTGGCCCCGGACCCTGTTGGCTTGGTGCAGGCACCTGGCACACCCTCTGGCACTCAGCCCGGGACATGAAGTTGTTACTGTTACCGTGGCAACTTCCATACCAGAAGTGCACACACTTGGAGGTGATGACGTCATAGTGGTAGCGTGATATCCAGTTGCTGCAGGAGCCGGCAGCACGAGGCAGGGAGCAGATAGAGCGCTCAACTACAGCAAGGAAACAGAACGGGCAAAGTTATTTTCTGTCAGCACATCCCTCAATCACTGGCAGTAGAGCTTCTAATTGGCCAATAGAAAAAGACTGTGGTTCTACTACACAGATCCACATAAGAATTAATACTAGTTGATGACAAAGAGGTAGGAAAACATTCTCTTCACAAATGGGAGATAAAGAACACAAAAAACAGAGATTATTGTGTAATAATATATTTGCAACTTCTCAGTCCCTTACTGTGATTGGGTGGGTTTGGGCAGCCCTCCCCGTTGGGCCCTCCAGCAGGTGTGGTGCGGTCATAACAGCACCCGTAGGTGGTGGTTCGGCACTGTGCTGCATTCTCAGTGGGAACAGAAGGAGCAGCCTGAGGAAACATGACATGACACATTAGAGGAATGGTGTTTTTAAAAAAAACTTGCCATATAGTTTTTTGTGTATAATGTTTTTTCTCATTGATGCCTATTAGCTGGCACTAGCTGGAGTTTAGGAGATTTCCTCGTCTGAAGTGCTATAACTGCCATAAAAACAATAATAAAGAAAATCAGTGAGGAGAAATTGTCTATGCCCCCAAAAGATTTACAAATAACATTTTTCTGCTGATGTTTCTGAGATGTTTTTTTCTAAGGTTTCATTCTGGGGGACAATTGATACCTTTCAATAAGCAAATATCTCTTACTTTTCTGGTCGACCAAGTCAGAACATTTCCAGCACTGTCTCCCATATCATATATAGAATAGTTTGTCTAAGCCAGAAAACATATGAAAAAACATTGCTTACAGTGGGTGCAGGGGCCACATACTCCACGCAGCCCTCCTTGTTGGGGCCCTGAGCAGCCGTCACTCTGTCTCTGCAGCAGCCGTAACTGACACACAGAACAAGAAGGGAACAGTACAAAGAATAAAACTTTTTGTACAGAAAGTTTATGCCAAAAATAACAAATATGTGCTTCTTTGACATTTCTAAGAAAACCTCAACCTCTGCCTGGTCACTTAGGGGTAGTTAGTGTGGTCATGTGTAATGCCAAACAATCTCTGGTTAGAGTGGTCACACAGTCATGAAAGTGACACCCAGACAAAGGCTCTAAAATAACTTTATATATAACCTCAACCACAGTGTAATGTAAGGTTGGAGCTGGATACCTGGTCCGAATGCATAATGGCTGGACAGGACTGGAAGCTGGGGCCCGTGGGCAGCCCAGACCCTGGGGGCCTCTGGCTGAAGTACGTCCATCTGGGCAGCAGCCATAATAGGACTGGCTGCAGTGGGGGGCCGGGGCGGAACTGTGAGGGTCGTGAACCGTGTTTGTCTGGGTTGGGTCCGTCTCAGGCCTGCGGACTATGATGAAACCAAGTGGGGGATTTCACACATTGTACATGCAAACTAGACCTCCACAGTTCATGGCTACACAAAGCAATAGAGAAGTTCACACATCGCTTTAGAAAATTTACAAAAGAGTCTAAGCTATTGTGCTTGAGGCCACACAGTCTTCACAGGAAGCTAAAACACAAAAGCATGCAAATAAGAAAAGAACTGCTACAAAACAAATGCATATAATTATCAAAAAAAAACAGTACTTAACTATTTGTTTATGGAAATACAAAACAGGAAACAGCGGAGAATGAATTGGGACAAGTGATTCCATCAATGAGAATAAACAATCTCACGGGGAATGAACACACACTAGACCTCAAACTTGAAATTCGTGAGCACTGGGACGGTGCAGCAGAATCCCAGAACATGCCAAAAACACAGCAGCCAGCACTTGCACACTTCAATGCTTTGGAAATATTTTAAGTAAAGCTGACAGTGCCCGTGGACCCCTGAAAACATGTCAATCAGGCCTGGATAATTAGTGCTGGGACAGGGACAGGACGGGGGGAAAGGGTAGGGGGGTGACTAATGGGCACAAAGTGACAGGAGTTATATCAGCAGAGAGGAGGGGTTTAGGGGAACTGAAGGGTAGCAATTATTAGGCTGCCATCACACCTACTGTTTGTTTTCTTTGGGCCAAATTGTAATGGAAAAGGTTTATTTTTCTAGAAATATCTTGCAGTTATAAATTTTAATCTAATCTCCTGTTAATTAATGTTTAGTTGATCTTTCCCAGAGAGTGAGTGGTAACTGTCATTGGACAGGTTTTGCTGGTGAGTTAAAGAGTTACTAAAAGAGACAAAGTGAGAACAGAAAAAAATGTTTTTGCAAAGAAAAAGAAAAAGCCAGATATGGTGGAGGAGAATACACACCAGCCAAAATCATTTTTCCCAAAAGGCTTCATTATTAATGCTGATATTAAATCATTGATACATCATTTTAATCATTAGTAAAGCAGTTACCTCCAGTTTATTAACCCCTTTATAAACTATGAACCTTTAGAAAGTGGTACACAAATCCACTGTCAGTTGATGCATCTTTAGCCACAGTCTGACAGTTTTTGCTCTGTGCCAATTCAATTATTCTTGACTTTTTGAGTAAATTGCAGCAGCTAAAATGGTATCTCTATCACATTGCACACAAAATTTTTGGGCTGTGAACACATCCTTAGTTTCATAGACAAACCTGTTGCGTGATCTGGCACATAGGGCTGGAAAACAGTCTGTGTGTTGTCGTGTCCTCGTGGGTCCTGAATGCTGGGAACAACTGCACAAAGAGCAGGTAGAACAAACACAAAACAACAAGAGCTCAGTACACAATGTAGGTGAGTGGATGAATTATCTTGATGAAGACCAAATTGTTGATGCTGTAATATGTTTTCCCTTTTTTTGATGAATTTTCAGCAGGTGACTGTCTGTTCAGTGACGATCATGCTAACTAGTTCTTACTGGTTCAGTCACTTATTCTTTACTCTAGAAATTATTTACAGAGAGAAAACTTCAATTTCTATCCTCCAGGATTTTTCTAAAGAGAGAGCTGCAGAGATATTTAGAACATTTAGTCTCATTAAAATGCCATTTGAAGTACAGCAAAATATATATATATAAAACTGCAATATATTAAATAATATTAAAATGCAATATTTTAAATATTATAAATAATGCAAATTATGCAGTGTAATGTTATGTGTTCACTCTTGCAATACAGAATAAGTGACAAAAACAACAATACAGCATGAAAGTATATGTTGCAGGAGCAAGAGGCCTAATTTAGTAGCTTAATCTGCCTGTGGTCACCCTGTGGGCTGTAGCAGGGCTGGGTGTTGCACCGCTCCACTGTGGAAGGTTTGGGATTGGCGTTACATTGGTCCATTGGGTACAGATTCCTCTCTTGGTCTGAGCAGATCACCTGGCGCTCTCGTGAGCCGCCGCCACAGCTCGTTGTGCACTGGAGGATAATGGAGAGAGATTATAACCAATGAAAACTGCCACAATAGCTGCAGATGAATGTTTGTGTGTTTGTGTTCCTGCTCACCAGTCCCCACTCTCCGACGTGCCAGCTGATCTGTTTCAGGCAGGCCGCCATCTCACAAGGTCGGACAGCAATTGGACGGAGCAAAGTCCTGCAGGATGTTTCCTCCAGCCTCATTCCTCCTGAACCAACACAGTTGACTTCCCTGGTCTGTTCACCTGACCCACAGGTCACTGAGCACTGCAAACACAACAGCACAGATTTTATTTCTTATTTTCTTAAATGTTGAGGCCTTACAATTATATTGTTTGATATCACTTCAAGTGCAAGAAAAGAAAAAAAGTCAAATCTGAACTAAAAATTGCAGCTTGTATTTCTTAAGAGTCTGTTATTCCATCCAGTGCACTCACTATTTAAATATGTCCAAAACTTGCATTTAGTGTTGTTCTTCAAGGCTTACATGACTTTTCAGATTTTCTTGGCTTCCCATGTAATCTTGGTTTTACATCTTAGAATTTTGCATTGATGATTACATTTAAGTCAGAGAGCTAAGCATCTGTTCTTCCTCATAGATAAATGCATGACAAATTTTGAAAAGCCCTTAAAATTTAACACCATACCGCTGTTTTAAAGACATTTTCAAATTCCACAAAGATTTTTATTTCCAGCTGACGTGAAGTACATTTTGTCACCTACCTAAATACATTTTTTCACCTGTTTACAAGGTTTACAATCTAACCCAAAAAAGATAGTAGCAAAGTCACAAAGCCTCATTGCTTGTCTCATTTGATGAGTTTATTATTCTTTTTTCACTTATCTTCACTTTCACTTGAAACAACAGTCAATCTAGTTGTGCTAAGCTAAATGTGCTAATAAACATAGTATTGTTGTATTGAGTATGAATACAGAACGGTGCAGATTTTGCACCAATTTGATACAGCCCATTAATTGCTTATTATTGGCAAATTGTTTGTTTAGTCTGAATCACTTTCCCCTCTCTGTGGTCACCGACGTTTTGATTGTTCACTCACCGTGCTCCATCTACTCGCACGATACTCTGCACACTTGTGCATGTTGCAGGTCTGCAGAGTGGGCGGTGCCTCAGCGTAGGCGGCACAAATGGCATCCTCCACCACGCGGGGGCCCGAGGCATCATGGGAGACGCACTCCACTCTGCGCACCTGAGAGCCTCCCCCGCAGGTAACTGAGCAGGTATTCCACTCACCCGTTCTCCAGCTGGGAAACCCACCGGGAGGGAGCGGAGACCAGAAACAGAGGTCAGAAGATGTAGTACAGAGAAAATGTTGAGAGTTTCATTCCAAAATTTTAAAGAAAAAGTTCTTGTCTGGTAAAAGAGGGGGTGAATATTTCTGAGCAGAATCAATATGACATAGAATATGATGTGGGCATTTCAAAATCTGGGGAATCTAGAGCATCTCAGTTAGCAGAGAAGGTTTTCTATTGAAGTCCCACTTTGTATTTCTGCCCAGTGACATGGGAACTTTGATATAAATGCTTGTGCAGCATTAAAGAGCAACATAACATCTCCTGATAATCTTGTTTTTGGCAGACATCCAGTGGTTTAACTTCTCACCTTGCTGGAGTGAAGGAAAAGTTCACTCCAGGATCCCTTACAGATGCAATAGAGACACTTCTGACCAGTGACCACAAAAAACACACAGAGCAGAGATGCTCAGAGATTAAACAGACAGGTAGTGAAACACCGCTTTTTAGCCTTGTGTTTTGTCCAAAATAACGTTTTTAAACAGAGAAAAGCAACATATAATCTGAGAAGCTGGACATTTAGCATGTTTGCTTGATAAACAACTTTCAAAGATAAATTGAATTTTGAAATTTGTGTCCATTTATTTTACATTTTCAAACAATTAATTGATTCAAAATGATTTTAGGAATAATTGAAATCGGTATTTGAGTAATAGACAGTTTTGGAATGAAACCCTTCAAATGAAATGCTCATAAAAGAATGCATTGTTTTAACAAGACAGCTACTGAAAGAAACTACTAGACACACGATTATGTTAAAAACAACACATCCTTTTAGAGACTGCAGTGTTAAAGAAAATCCAGAAACCAGTCACTCACAGCTGAAAGACAGAAAGTATTTTTTCCCCTCCTGGTTAGTTTGAATAGACACTAAATTACTAGAAACAGGCTGGAAAGCAGATCTAAAAACCAAAACTATGACCAACAAGCTCACATTTTATCTCCCAATCTCTATTCCAACTTTAGCACACACATACTGCTTCTGTCCTTCCATGCAGTTTATCTTTCAATTGAGGGATAATGAGTGTGCATTTAGCGTCACCCGAGCTTCATAAACATCTCAGGTTTCTGAGCAGCAGCAGCATCAAAGAAAAGAAGCAGGAAATACCAGAGAGTCACTGACTGAGGCCCTGGCTCTTTACTACCACCACTGCTGCTGTGTCCCATTCAAATGCACCCAACACCCCCTGCATGATGACCTTTAACCCGTGAACACCTCACAACCCACCAGTTACATTAATGGACAGAGTGTTTTACAGTTTGCTAAAGCAATCAAGCAGCAGCCCAGCTCAGCTATCGGGTGAAGAGGCCAGAGGTTGGGAGGTTAAAGAAGGAGGAGGGCTTTGAATGGAAATCTGGCGTCAAATCACTATTCTGTCTCCATGGAGAGAGACATTAAATGTGTCCAGGAAAAATGAGGATCATTAAAAGGCTGAAAGGAGATCTCTGAGCTGGACAGTTGCCCCGCGCCTTTGTTCTCGGCCCATATGGAGGAACAGGCTTTCCGCTAAACACAGATGCTAGAGTCAAACACATCTGAAGGGGGAGAGTTTTTGATGGCACTTCAGTAGCTAGTAGTTAAAGGTTTTTCATTTTCCAAGTTGTCAAAGTGAAAGACAGGATGGATATCAATTAAGAGAATTACTAAAATTGATTGTGCATGCTCAGAAAATCAGCGATTAGAGAAAATAATGACTTCCCCCTGTGTTTGCAGTCACCTAAACCTTCACTACGACTACAGACCCTGGGTTACCTTAATACATAGGCTCTGGGTGTTTCTGAGGGTCTCCACAACTGTGGTGGATACTGGTACGCCATCCTTTCAGACAGTCATAACACACCAACAACAGTCAAGAAGCTGTCTGAAGGTTATTTTTGTCAAAATCACTTACAATGGAACAAAAGTAACCTCTAGATGCTGTTGACCTTAGAAAGTTCCGCTAAAGTCTACTGAAATGTCACATTTGATCAGCGAAATTTGACTGTAATTTACCTGCGAGTCTGTGGGCATGTATGCGGGTTGCATGTACGGTTGGTTTGTGGCCTTGGCAGAGATGCACAGAGATAATCGGGGTAGGCCTCATTATCAATGGTGCAGAAGACCAAACGAGACTGGTAGCCTAGTGAAGAAATGCAATGAGAACGGACTTGCTTGTTTTCCACGGAACAGGTTACAAAAAGCTTTAAACAAGTTCTGATCTACATTCAGCTATTTTTAAGTGTTTTTCTGAGAGGCTGACCTGATCCACACTCTCTGCTGCAGGCAGACCATGATCCAAAACTCCAGTAGTAGCCGTCTCTGGAGCGTCCATTAGGAAGATAAAATTCATACTCCACTCCTTGATTTGGCTCCTGGCTGATCAGCTGAGAGGAAAGGGTTGCACATATAGATTAAATTTACAAAACTGAGATGATTCAATCAAACTGTTGCAGATTCCTTGTCCTCCATCTGTTTTTCTGAGCACTCCACATTTCCTCTAACATCAAAAACCTTGTGAACAATTCTCTTTGACCACCACTTTTGTCCATGACAACTTATTTTAAGACTACTGGTCACGTTTCCATTATATGTACCATAGATATGCATGGTCCCCAGAGTTTGAATCCTAATGTTTTGGTGACTCCCTTACTGCACTGAAATGAGGCCCAAATTCCACCTTGTCAACAGCACATCTAATAATTTAAGAAATAATAAATATAGGGTTAACAATAAAATAACATAGAAAACACATTTATGTGCCAAAAATTATGAATTCCTTAGATTTTAAAGACCCAGTGATCTTTCGCCTATAGCCACCCACAGGACCAATGTAACATGGTAATACCCAGTAAATCAAAGTTATCAATATGTTGCTTAATCTTTCTATTGTACATTTACATTTATTCATTTAGCTGACGCTTTTATCCAAAGCGACTTACAATTGCTATACATGTCAGAGGTTGCACTCCTCTGGAGCTATTAGTGGTGTCTATAAGTGTCTTTGTGCCACCACCACCACATAGGCTGTAATGAACCATTGTAGCCTTTACAGGACATTAACGCTTATTATTGATTATAGCTGCTTTAAAGAAAGATTTAGAGTTAATAATTGTCAGACAAAGAAAATAAATGAAAGAATGAAAGTCAAAGCTATTTCAGTGAATGTTCAGTCTTACCTCAACAACAAGGGGTTCAGTGGTGGGGCCACGGCCAATGATGGTTTCAGGGACATTGTCACCCTCAGCTCCTCGCTGATAGTACAGCATAGTTCCAGCAATCGGTGTCGCCCTGGAAAACTCAATTACCCAGTGGCCATTGAGGTAGTACTCACCACGCAGGTTCTTGATAGCTGGCCACGCATAGAGGTTACAGTCATTGTATGTACAGAATATAATCAAACATACTGCTGAATTATGTGCAAGCTGTTAAATGATTTCTTCTGATGCTCTACTAGTTTGTTTTCTAAAACGTGAAACACAAACTCACCAAGGTAGTTGCGTGTGGCCACCGTTTCTCTGATGCTGATGGTGGTGGCTCCAACAGGGATGATGAACATCTGGTTGTAGCCTGAGAAGAAAATGAGACATAACATTTTCACACATACAAAATACTGCAAAGTCATACTAAAAAAAAATCTGCATCTCTGACATTTCTCTTAAGAGTTTTGTGGTACCTCAGTGATGGAGATATTTGCTGGTGTGACAAATGTGATGATTGAACACATCTGACAGTGTGTTGCCAAGTTAAAAATAACATGTTCAGCGTACCAGTTGGCAGGTCGCGTACAGAGAAGCTGTTCTTGACTCTGTAGCAGGACTGTCCGTTACCCCCACACTGCAGGCAGGGGTCTTCCTGCTGAGGAGACTCCAACATATTGTCACAGCCCAGACGCTGAAGAAGGAAAAAGTAAGGAAATATTTCATGAGCAAAAGGTTAATTTGTGCCAGAGTTAAACACTGATATTGACCTTTCATTCATAGCAGACGTTCCTCCCTGAACACAGAGACTGCAAACTTTCTACACAGTTTGCAAAACCTTCAACAAGGATTACATATTGTGTCTCCTACGAATTTAATTCATCTTTCACTCCTCATTAGAGTCTAAGAGTTTTATAGCATAGCTTTAGTGTCCAGATGCTGTTTAGACAGTGTTCAATCGTAACAGTATTAAAATAAAAGGAGAAATACTTACTAGAAGTGCTGTGCTTATGAAAATGGACAATTTGCAATACAGTATTAACCATCAAATGTAGTCTGTTTAGGCAAATGTATTGGTATTGATATTGGTCTTTAAAAATCCAACAGCTGAACCCTCGTTTTTTTTTACAGAGAAGTGACCAAGCAAGGAATATATAACACAATGTGCTCAAGTCAACATTACATCTAAACACTCCAAAAGGCAAAAGTCCAATCACAAAATAGCAGTTTCAGGGGCCAAACCAATCCAAGATCTGCTTTAACAAGGTGTCAGAGACGGGAAAATCTGTGTAAAAACAATGTTTCTGTGAGAGTAGCAATCCTGAAACCAAGCGATTCTGAAATCAGCTTTAAAAAAAGTAAAGGAACAACAAGGTTCAAAAGTAAGACCAGGGAACAGAGTGGATTTTGGAAAGCTGCTTCCCACAGAGCAGGTGATGAAGACATGATGACAGAGACTAAATAGAGGAGGTGCTTTATGAGGAAAAGGTTTCTGTGATAATAAGTGTTTGACATTACAACATAGTGAAACTAATCCTCTGACGGTGTCCACTCTAATTAATGAAGTTATGCTGTAAACCAGGACTTTGTGTGAACTGAACCTCTGATTATGGCATCTTATCCCTTAAAAAGAAGTAGTTCTCCTTTAAGGTGATAAATCTGAATTTCATATAGCACACTTATGTTGGGAGTGTTGCACTTGAGAGGCCAAAATGTTCCTTTGGCTAGCTCAAGTGCCATGCTAATCTGTAATCTTAGGGCTACAGTGAGCCATAAACCTAAAACCCTGTGTGATGTAGAGGTAAAAAAAAAAAATGCTATTTAGAAATAAAACTGTATCTCAAGAATCAAATCAAGAAACGAATGCTTTCTGACATAAAAATTCAAAAGATTATCATCTTAACAGAGCAGATTTTATTTGGACCTCTTATTATTTTACCTTTCATCTAGTATCACATGTGTGTTAATTTTCTGTGCTACCTACCTTGCAGACTCCATCAACACAAACATCCCTGCGTCCTGGGTGGCAGGGCGTACCATCAACCACAGAGCTGCGGTGACGATAGAAAAAGTTTTCTCCTCTTGGCATGCAGTTCAGCTCACAGGGGTTCTCAGCTGTCAGAGGGACATGTTTCATTTTAGAAAGTAGGTTCTCTCTCTTCTCCCCATGTTACAGCCGTAGAACCTTAGTATATGTATGTGTATCTGTATTGTACTACTACTTTTACTTTGCTTCTGACCTCCATAGTATGGGAGCCACTTGTAGCGTTTCCCCTGGAAGTCAGTCCCATCAAACTGGGAGCACTGCTCTTCACGGAAATCCCTGGAGCCCTCCGGACAGTCCTGAGTGGAACAATGGGAGGCGGCGGCGACGTCAAAGGACAGTTAAGCAGAAACACTTTCAAGTTTAAAAAAAAGTGACACATCCTATAAATAGAGATAACAAAAACATGATATATATGGTTTATTTAATTATGGCAGAAACACACTACTTACAGATGATCCTTTAATTAGCTTTAACGTTAGTTGTCATTCATCCTTTCTGACAGCTCGGTTATGGATTTATCACAGACATAAGCATGTTTATAGGCCATACACTGATGAAATGTCGAAGAGAAAAGAGCTTAAGATGTGTTAGTTCACCTGGATGTTGCAGGAGCGGTAAGACTTGTCTGGTCCTACACAGTTGTGCCCTCCATCAGCCCTGTATGTAGAAAATGATGCATCAGTATTAGACAGTGACAGTGTTTTTTCTGGATAATTTAAACATTATTTTCTTAAAACCCACGGATGAAGTAGTTTCTCAAAGCTGAACTGAGAAGAAGGAATCTGTGACGTGTTATCTGCTATATCTTTGCAAAGCTACAAGAGTTGATCGTCTGAGTCACATAAGCCTTACATGATATATATTCAGTTGTAAGGTTGTAGTGATTTAGCTTTGTACTTCAAAAAGTTGGTGGATCAGTAAGAGACATAAAAAGGATGGTCAAAAGTGATCCAGCAGAGAACGAGATATCCTGACTTTGTTCTCTTATAGATAGGTAAAGCTCCAAAAAATGCTGGATCCTAAGTTTCCCAATGCAACTGGATAGTATCTTTCATGAGACCTCCCCTCTGCCTCCTAAACCCCCACACCTAACTGAGATAACCACGATGTCATTAGCAGTGTTATTTTTTTAAACAACTGTTTCCACATGCTGAGTAGAAACTCCTCATGACAAGTAAACTGACATTCATATGTAAAATCAGGGGAGTGTCCCTTTAAGCCACAAATATGTGTTTACATCAGCCTTATTGGTGCTGTAAAAATCCACTGTTGCATCATTTCTGACTAAAGTTTCATTAAAAAACTTCATGGAAACCGTTAATGACTAGGTGAGGCTACAGTGCAAGTATGCAAATACAGACTGTCTGCGAGTGCAGAAATAACAAGTTTCAGCTCTGACATTAAGTGGCAATCGTCTTTAATCTGTGCCTGTAAAAAAAATAGCTCTCAGCAACAGGAGAAGCCTCAACATCATCACAACTGAGCCCAAAACTAGTACACCATGCACACAGCAGTGATCCGTGAGACAGGAGATTGTTTTGCCACCCTCCCTTCCAGCCATGATGATAACTCATGATTAAGTCACTTCCAAAAGTACTTGCCCTCAGGCTTAAAAACAAGACACACTCCTGTCAGCACGCCAAAACTGAAACTAAAACATGTCCAAACACTCAGTGACATCCAGCCGTTACCTTTTCACCTGAGAAAAGAAAAAACATTTGGAGCATCAAACATGACTTTCAATTTAAAATAAAACATAATAAAAAGGGGGGAAAAGACATTTTATTCATCACACAAAATGAAAATAGATTATATGCCATGACAAAATGACAACCTTAATGCCACTTGCAACACTTTGTGAGTCCTATGGATGGTGTTCAGGATATTTTATACTAAACTGAATGTTGGGCAAAATGGGAGTTCCTGTAAAGCAAACAATGAGTCAATGTCTGTCTAATCATAGTATTTAAAGGTGTGATTCTGGCAAACCTGGCAGACAAGATATGACAGAGTTCATCCAAGTCGGTTGCTCCCTCTTATTTATCATTCTGCTAAAGAGGGGAAATCACTGACAGACTGTCTGACTCACTGACTGACTGTACGGACATGTTGAAAACATCATCTTATGGAGCGCCGATAGACAGATCAATGGAAATCTTCCAAACGTCACTTTTCTACAGTATTTCTATCAGGGGTCACTTTATTCTGCACAGGCTGTTTCTCTTATTGTCAATATTCAATGTGAAATACTACATTTTCCTACAGTTTGTCTTCACACAAATGCAACAAAATATCAAAGAAGGTGAATCAGAAAACAGTTTGGACATGTTCAAAGAAACAGCTCATTACAGACATGTTGTGCCTGGTGGTTACTTCTGAAAAATAACCTTTTCCGATTTATCATATTCCCTTCTTGCTCTATTACTGAGGCACGCCTACATTCTACCGAGCACTTAATGGTCAGACAGACAGCAAACACAGAAAATGTTACTGATGAATGACAAATTACTTTTTTGACTGTTGCAGATCACATGCGTACGGCAGCGTATTGGGGACATTGAGTTAAAAGTAATAATAAAGGTGTGGAGGTAATAATTTCCAAATTTATAGATGTAAATTTATTCGAAAAACACTAATTCTCAGAGATTAAAGTGATAACTTTATGAGAAATAACCTCACAAATTTACAATAAATAAAATATAATATTCTCTGAGATTATAAAGTCATATATTTGCGAGACAAAACTCAGGAATTCTCTGAGATTAAAGTGACAAATTAATGAGAAAGATTACTCAAAAGTACAATTTTTAGTTATTATTTAGGCTCTGTACTATTAAAAGCAGGGTATGCAGATATTAATAACAACAGCTGTCCCATAAGCTACTTTCACCAACCAGCATTATGGGATACTTTCTTCTGTTTAAAGACCAAAAGCATAAAAATTGGAGAACTGCAGACGTTACACATATTTTCAAGCCCAAATTATCTAACTGTTTTAAAGCTTCACCTTTTCTCTTATGTCTGCACCCACTCTTGTCTTGGATTATTAATGACTGAAAAAAAACTTTAACACGCTGATGGAAGGTTAAGTGCTGTACTTTTGAGGTACCTTGCTTGAAGGTTTCCATTTTATGCTACTTATACAACCTAAACCAGTGGCTTCCAACCCTGTTTGGCTTGTGACCTCTTACTAAACAAAATCTGTCTTGTTGTTGTCAATTGTCACGTTTCAAATGTCTGTGAGTTGCTAGCAGTTCCACCAAAGAGACATTTTTCTTCTAAATTTCTCGGAGGGTTTCATTTAATTTAATTTAATGTAATTTAATGTTAATTTGATATAAAAGTTCAAGGCCCCAAAAGATAAACATATGTAATAGTTCACAAAAAAGCAACGATTAAAGAAAAAAAACAACACACATTTATGTTGTAACTTTATTTTTTTAGATTTTACTTATGGCCTGTGGACTACTACACTTATAACTCAGTGGACTAAACTACTTAACTTTATATATAAAGTAATAAAACTAGCTACATCTTGACCAGCTACAACAGTAATATTGCTGCGTACACAGTGATGCATCAATATTGATCTAATAACTTCATATATAATAATAATCAGTCACAGGGGCCAGAAGTGCTTTTGCTTTTGATGCTTTAGATTTGGCTGCTAATACTTTCATACTTTTACTTAAGCAGGATTTTGAATGACTTGAACATGCCACTTCCCGCCTCATGAATACAGATCACTTTATGTGTTACATGAGGCAACATGCCGGCTGGATTCCAGCAACACGAGTAACCTTTACATACAAGCTGGCAACACCAGCAAACATGACTTTATCACTCCTCACTTTGTCCTGTTCAGTCACATATAGAGAGAAGCAGCTTTAAAAACCAACATAAAATGGTCAGAAACCCATATGTAAAGAAATGGTACCAAAACACGTGTGCAGCAAAGGAAGAAGATTCTTTTAAACCGCTTCTAAAGTCTTTTCAGCCAAAAAGGGCAGATAGAAATGTTCACTCCCCATCCGATCCCCTTCAGCAGCCAACGGGCAACACCCAGCAAAGAGAAGTCCTTTTAATGTTAAAGGGCCCCTCCCTGCAGTGTGTTTTTGGATGTAAGACAAGCCCACGTCCTTGTGACTTCAAGGCATTCTTTTACAATCAAGATAGAGTCTGTGCCCATGAACCTCACAATTAGCTTTATTTAAACAGGAGAAAATAACCTGTGTGTGTATTCAGGGCCTCACAATGAACTGAGATTGTTAAAGAGAGACTGACTTTGAGTTTGTGTGCAGCGTGTGTTTATACATGAGCACAGGCATGTTTATATAAACACATGTAGGTGCATTAAAAATAGATAAATACAGGCAGGAGACATACCTGAGAGTGATACAGCGTCTGGTTCTCATGGTCACACCGCTGCCACAGCTGCGGCTGCATTCTCCATACGGACCCCACGAGTCCCAGTGATCCACACTGGGCACCTGGACACAAGACAACATCAGTATGTTAAAAAACAACAACATTAACTCATGTTATAAAGTGTTTTCTTTATAACATGAGTTATAACATTATTATTTTCAGTGAATGAAGTGAGTCTTGACGATTTTGCATTGTCTAATATGTCTCTAATATGTTTCATACACCAGTTGCCATTATACTTATCATTATGTTACTATTATGTAATGTTGCATTTAGTTTTACACAATGCAACTGACAATTGTTGATTTTTTGCAGTTATAATTGATTATTCTTCCATTATCCATCTATTAGCTACCTACTTATCCTTTAAGAGTTGCGGGGAGTTTTTTAAGTTTCTAAAAACACATTAATGTCTCAGGTTTTGGTGGCGACTTTGCATTCAGCTTTCATTGTTTACCGTGAGCGCTGGAGCCAAGAGCAGCTGAAGGATTACCAGAAGCAGGAGAGTCTTCATTGTTGCCTGACAAAAGAAAAACAAAGCATCCAGATTTAGTCGCTGTGACTAATAGAGGCTATTACACATTGAGCAACTTTTTTGGAAACAAGCCAGCCTAACAGGAGTGGAAAATGTAACTTATGTGAGACACAGGCCAATAACATTGAAGAGACTAAAAGGGTTCTCTGAGCAAAACCTCTTTTTATCTGATCCAACAAGAGTAAACACAAAAAAAAACAAAAAAACAAACAGAGTATCAGCCTCAGTTTTGTATTGCCAGGTACATAAATCCGCTATAAATCAGTGTTATGTAGCAGTGATTACATAATAGATATTTAATCAGATCATCAGATCTGATTAAATGAGGTAATGAGGTATGAATGAGGTAACAGCATGTTCTGTGGTTTTCTTTTGGAGACACCAACCACAGCAGATAATCAACAGCTGGATCTGCATTACATAGAGGTTTTAGAGAGGGAACTATACATTTTGATGACATTCTTTCAATCCACAGAGGAGGAAGTAATCTAGAAATGGATGAAATTAGTCGATCATCTGAAAATAGCTAACAGCAATTCTGATCATTTATTAATCTTTTTTCCTTCCTGCCAAAACATTTACTGGCTTCAGCGTCTCAAATTGCAGTACATGTCTTTTTATTTAGTCTTCTGTGATAATAAACTGAATTTCTTTGAGTTTTGGGACATTGATCGCAAAAAACAAGACATTTTAAGATGTCATTATGGACTATGGCAAATAGCGATTGACATTTATCACAATTTTCTTACATTTTATGGACTAAATGATTAATGGAGAAAATAATCACCAAATTAAGTTAATTGCAGCCCCTAAGTAAGTTATGTGGAGTTCACATTCCAACAAAGATAACATAAGCATGACCTAATGATGTGTTGAAATGTATCTTTATTAATACTTTTTAATGCCACACCTCGATGTAAAGTGACCAACACTTTAAATACCAACCATATCATTTTCATTCACAATCTCATCACTTAATTCCTTAACTGAGCTAAAAATGTACCCTTTGTTGTGGAGAGGATGTTTGTTGGTTTTTGGTCTAATGCCTGCCTGAGAGGGAGAAAGGAGAAAGGAGGGGGTGAAGCTGCCAAACCACCTCTGACCGTGTCTGCCATGACGACCAAATGCCCCGGCAGTGAGGGAAAGTCCCCTTTAGCCATGAACACCCCACAGCCAACAGACAAGAAGCCAGAGGGATGATTGTGTCAGAGAGGAGAGCAGAAACGTCTGATCTGTTTCACTCAAACACCCTCACTGCGCCAAAAGCCCCAAATTGAGCAACTAAATACTGTCATCGCCCCTGGGTGGTGGCAATCTACCCAACAGGTTAAATTTACAGCTCAATAATTGCACAGATAAAGTAAGATACAGTTCATTCTCAATTAAGTTGACAATTTTTTAAATCAATTAGTCCAAAAAAATATCAGAATATTGTGAAAATGCAATTACAAATTTCCAAAGCCCACAGTGATGTCTTTAAATTGCTAGTTTTGTCCAACCAGTGGTCCAAAACCAAATGATATTCAGTTCATCATGATCTAAAACGAAGAAAAGTAGCAAATCTTTAAATTATGAGAAAGTGGAACTGATGAATGTTTGACATTTTTGCTTGATAAATTCCTTTGAATGCCAAAATTGCTGTGGACTCATTTATTGTCCATCAACAAATCCATTAATTGATTCACCATTTCATCCTTACTGCAGCCTAATTGAATATTGGCCTTAAACGTAAGTGAGTATTAAACATTAGATAGCCCTTTTAAGTTTGGATACAAATTAGTATTTTTACAATGACATTTTTTAAAATCAAGTTCCTTTAAGACTGCGATGGACTGGCGACCTGTCCAGGGTGTACACCGCCTTCCGCCCAATGTCAGCTGGGATTGGCTCCAGCCCCCCGTGACCCTGTACGCAGGATAAGCGGTTGACGATGGATGGATGGAAGTTCCTTTAAGAACAATGCACGGTTTCAAATGGTTTCAAAACTGCTCCTCAGTAACACATCCACTAAACAACTACTAAACACACTGTAGACATGTGAAAGTCAACACATACTTTGAATACTGGTGATATAGAAAGCTAAGCAATAGAACCCAATCAAAGCCACTGGCTCCTCACATTTCGAGAGGCTGGCCTTTTTTTGCTAGATAAGTATCTTGAATTAATAATCAGCTACACAAATTCTTGTCTGATAACTTTATAATCATTCCATTGACTAATCTGACTTAAAGGATGTCCGGTCACACTGACATCCTTCCAGTGCAAATTATATTCTTCACCTGCATCCCTCACTTCTTATTGTACCTGCTCATAAAGGCTTTATCCAACCAAATTAACAATTATTCGTCAGGCAGAAAGGGCAAGCAGTGTCTTGTGCTCTGTATGCTGTGTGTGGGACTAGTCTGCGCAGGGCACCTGGTCAGTCTAGATTCATTTTCTAGACTCTAGAAAATCGATCCTCAAGGAAACTATTATAGCCTATTTCTATAAAGATTTAATAATAAATAGACAGCATCCTATATCTCCATAATAGTCCATATATAAAATTAATAATATTATTCTAGTGTAGGCTAAAAATGTCTGGCGGGTTAGTTTTTGTTTATACATAGTTACGTTAGTTATTTCTCGTAAAAGAAGTGCACCATGACCATAATTATGTCAAGCTATTAACAAATTATCTTTTTAATCTCCCAGTCTAAAACTTAGGGCCTATATTTGACCGTTTTCGCCGAGCAGCCAAGTCCTCCAAAGTGCAAAATAGATAAATATAGGGGTCATGTAGGTGAAATCTTTAGGCTACTCACCCTGTTCAGTGGCTTTAAATGCGGTTTCTTCGAGTCGCAAACCGCCAGTGGATCCTTGCGGAGGACTTTGCAGGACGCACTGGGACTGACAGCTGGTGTCTCTCCCGAACTTTGTCTTGAAGATGCGTCTGTAAAAACCCGGAGTGTCCTCAATATATGAGGAGGGTTATCTGGCTGGAAACCTTTGTCTCCCACTCTCCCTCCCTCCCTGTCTTTCTCTATGTGTCTCGCGACCAACAGGAAACCGACCAGAAGAAGGAGAGAAAGTCTTGCTGGTTAAACCTCCGTAGCGGCGTCATCGGCGCGCTTTTAAACCAGCAGCTCATCCAACCCAATTACAGCCCATCCTGACAGACTTGGGCATCTTTTTACGTGCAGTCTGTAATTTCAGACTGTAAAAATAACACTTAATCAACGTGTGCGTTTGTGATAAGCATATCCTACATGGGGTTTTGAAAACGTTTATTCCCACTTTGCTACGACCAACGCCTCATTATACTGCTCTCCCACTGTACATACCGTACATGTAATACCAGGGTAATCATACAAAGTCATGTCCCTTGACAGTTTGGGGTGTAATGGAAAGTCAGGGTTATACTTTTTAGCTGAAAATGGATCCCAAATGTTACCTCACTTTGTCAAAATTAAAGTTCACTGCATTGTATGTTTAGTAGGACTCAATATGATGATTTAACCATGTGTCTCTTGACATTGGCTTTATGTCCTCATAGTATGGAGTCCCACAGACTCCACTGCTGTACTTCACGTGTAAAAACAAACCACAGCTTATAGGGATTTAAAATATTTAGCTTTGTGCTGTCACAACTGACAGTTTAAATTAAAATTGATGCAGCAGAGATATCTTTTTATTCTATGCATTCTTCTTCCTTGTCAAAACATGGTGCCTACATTACCCACAATACAATGCAACAGCTGACAGTTCTGTCAGAGATTCTGGTGTAACAGCTAATGTAGCATTGAGCCGCAAGCCTCAGACAGAGATGAGGAATGGGCTGCAGAAGTCTGGTAAGCACACTTCTTTCAACACCGCCAGATTTATTTTCGTTTTCAAGCTTCTTCAAATATCTTCATCACCTCCACCTGACCGACACTGACTCGAGTGACATCACTTGAGGCAATCTACCAGCTTTAGTCCCTCTGTGGCCATGCGAACATGTTTCACAATGGTTTCACAAAATGCTAATATTTGTGAATTAGCACTAAAGTATTGGTGAGGCTGGTGGAAAAAGTTGTTAATTTTGCAGGTAGAAAAAGTGACATTTTTACCTGATGGTGGAGTTAGATGAAAAGTCAGGACATAAAAGTTTTTACAAGTCATGCTCTGGTGACTGCAATTTATCCAAACTTTGTCACAAACTGGCCTTGTGCATTTGATGAAGGTGACAAAATATAGAAATTGTTTTATATGTTATCCCCAATTTTCCAGCTGGGGTCTCTGAGTCAGACTCTTAGCAGTTCAAAACTGTGTTTATAAGCAATTCTCATTCAATTAGAAACAATGTTAATTACATTTTTGAGCTGTTAAAGAGGGCGCTCGGACTACAAAACCAACAACAAACTAACAAACAAATAATTGAAATCAGCCCTCTAAGTTGAGTTGAGTCTTGATTTTGTGTTCTCTATAATTCAAAAGACAACAGCACAAAGGCTTTCAGAAGAATTTACAACATGTTACTGAACATGTTAAAATTACATCAAAGCAACATGGAAAAGTGATTATTTTGGATTTTAAAGAGGAAACCACCAGTGCCACTACCAAAGCTACATTTAACATTTGCCAATATATGTTTCCCAAAAATATTGTACCCCTCCCCCTCCCCTCTTCTCTTTCTTGGGTGAGGTTTTTCTAAACACCCCAACTAGCCTCTTAAGTAAAACACCCAAAACTGAAATTGTGCAGTTATGTAGTTGTAGGCTCACGTAAACATACATCTTGGGTGTAATGTGTACTTGTCTTGAGCTACTACTTTTTACATCTTTGATGCTTGTTTTAGTTTTTTTGTGTGAGATTCATTCAGAGAGGGTGTGTGAAATGTGAGAATAAACCAAAGAAAAACAGTCTTAACTCCCCCCAAAACCCACTCAAGCCACAAGTTTGTTTTTCTGGTTACACTGAGGAATCATTTTCCATGTTTAGGCAAAACTGAATGACTTTATAAAATCAAAGCACTTCACAGGTAACAATAACTTTACTAAAGGGAAGGAAAGTTCAAACCTAAATGCAAACTAGGCATCTACTCAGTCTTAACACCACTTAAGTTCAATGGACCATCAAACTGAAACTGAGTTACTTCCTGCAGTCCCATCTTAATCTTTAACATTTCTTTATAGCTCCCAAACAGCATATCATGTACATCCAGTTTCTCCAAACAGCTTGTGCAGCATAATCCATGTACAATATTCACCAGAGTATATTTTCTGTACAGTGTATAATCATTACCAGTATGAGGCAGTGATAGAAGATGTACGCAATTCCACATTGGCTACAAGTCAAAGTCAAGGACTGAAAATGTTGTTTAAGTAAAATTATGTATGTACTGTTACTAAAATGTATTTGAAGTATCAAAAGTAAAAGTACTGTTCCCAGTGAGTGACTATCATATAGAATATTATTATATTGTTGATGAATCAATGTGTAAGCCGCATTTTAATGTTGTAACTGGTGAAGCTATTCTTCAATATTTTTTACGCTGTTAGATAGTTTAATATATAACATCGCATATTATTTTATCAACTGATCATTTGTTTTGTATGTAAAATCTTAATCTGTAAATTAGACGAATGTAGTGGAGAAAAAAGTACCATATTTGCCTATGAACTGTGGAGTTCATAGGTAAATGATATTTGATTAACTGAAAAAAGACTGATCTGTGTCAAGAAATAAAACAGCGTAGAGCTGATTTGGTGTGTTTGATGGTTGCACAAACTTCACCAGCACTTTGTGACTGACTGACTTTCGCGGGTGAGTCGACAACAGCTGATCTTGACGTAAGATCTTTTTTTGTGCTGTTGGACTGTGAACTTTTTAGCCAAAATGGACAAGAAGCTCTTCAAGTGCCCAGGGGGAAAAAACAAAACAGAAAAATGAACATCTGCAGTTCCTCTATCATAACTTTGCAAACAATGCATCTGTATGTGAAATGATCCAGCAGGAAGAAACCTGATAATTTTGGTTACCTAATTACCTTTCCTTTATCGCCATCATAAGGGTAGAGTTTCAGTTTTTTGATGAGTGTGTATCTTCTGATAACTTGTAGCGATTTATTACACTTGTATGGCCCCCCACCAGAATTAAATCTACTGAAGTACAGAATTACTCGTCGTCTTCTTCAATAGTTGTTGAGGTTGGAGACTTGGTGTTATAATTTGGTTCCTAACTTGCAGGAGTGAACCACCCGGTTGGTCCCAGGATGATTTATGTCTATTTTTCTGACTTCTCTTCAATTTCTGTTTTTTTCATGTTGAATACTGGATAATTTTACCTCTTAGTGTCTCTAAAAGTCCTTAAAATGAAACAGTCATCCCTTGATTGAGTTGCTCAGAACTAATCCTCACGCATTGGTTGGGAACCACGGGTGTAATTTAATGTCACCCCATCACTAAAAACCATGTTCTCTTTTTTCTCCGTTGTTTTCCAGTTTAAAACCTGAGAGGCAGGCTGGTGGAATTTGCCTCAATGCAGTTACTGGACACCTGTGAGAAAGTTGACTTGTTATTCTTTGGATTTTTGTTTTTCCCTGTGACTGATAATCTATAAATAAAATTAATCAGTCAGCTATTATAGCTATGCACAATGCAGGTCAGATTGTTAGTTACTATGTACCGTTATTTCATGGTTGTGTAAACGTAGTGCAAGAGTGCAAGCATTGAAAAAAAGTTGTACGTAATAACTTTTGTATCAATAATAAATTCATCTACACAAAGGTTATGTGTATATATTGAGCAACTGTATGTACAGTATGTTCATCCTGACTCAGAGACCCAAGTATGGCAATGAATGACTCCCAAGATCAGCATCCAAACCCAGTGAAAAATATGTTCAGCCATGACAAGAAATTAATTCACAATCAATGGCACTTCCCATAATACACACAGGTGGACAGTGTGAACAAAAATTTACAGCCAACTCCAAGTCATCAATTACACGACAGCAGTGGAGTAAAAGAGTTAGCCAGCAGCCCCACAATCAGAATCAGAAGGAGCTTTATTGCCAAGTAGTGTTTTACACATACGAGGAATTTGCTGTGGTGATCAGGTGCTACACGTAGACAATCATACAGTCAACATAAATAAATGTAGAAATATAATAAATGAGTGCTACTAATGTGGCTGCAGTGACTTGGACTCTTTTTGAGGTGTCATGGGACTAATTCAGTGACATACCTGTGATGTGATGGATGTAGTAGACTTATTCATAATCCGGCCACAGTTACCTACACAATACTAACACTCAAGCTATTTCTACATACATTTTCACACTTAAAAGGTATAAGAGACACATCCAATAAGGCTGTACAGTAAGGTCATTAAGTCATTTCAAAAACATCCAACTTTTGCTTTAAGTTGAATATTTTTAAATTATTTCTTTCATTTTTGTCCTTGAAACAAAGATATTTATAACTTTTGTTAAAAAGGTAAACCATCAACCTATCCATGGTCAACCTCTTATCCTGTGTACAGGGTCAACATATGAAAAGGCAATAAAATTGATTCAGATTCAATAAGAAGATAACATTTTAATTATTGGGCTCAGTAAAAACCCAACCAAATTTTAGTCTTAGATTTTGCGTAGGCCATAGAAATCACAATGTTGTACATGATGCAAAAGGACTTGAACAAAAGTGATTGTCAGTTTCAGAAATGTGCTCAGGATTTAAACATTCTGAACATCAGCACTGATTTATTTGGGTACATAAATAATACACATTAAGCCATATTTGTTTCACACATTTCTTTGTTTTCTGCTTTTCTATGTCCTGTGACCCGGTGTGGAGGGAGGCAACTTGAAGTCTCAAGTCTCACAAGGTTGAAGTCAGGAAGGGATAATCAAGTATTTTTAGCACACCAAACAGAGGTGACCACCCACTTCTTCTGGTCTCTGTATATCTAAAAAAAAATATCCGATGGTTGTTACCAAATAAAAATCTTTACAGGGGCAGTGCAGCCTAGCCTCGAGGCATGTTTTTGTTTTAATTATATGACCACAATACCTTATGCACCATCTTTGCCCACATTTTCCACATCCACATTTCTTACAGACCTCCAGTTGTGATTCCTGGTAATTAAATCTAGCCATGGCTTTAAAAGGAGCCCTAAGCCACAGGAAGTTAACATTAAAATGACTAAGCTTTACATCCATTCCCTCAAGAGCTAAAATGTAGCTACACAGAAAGAAAAAAACACTCTTTGTATACGTTAAAGAAAACAGCTGTGCCTAATTTAGCTTTCATGCCCAACCAGTATTTAGACATCTTCTCCAACAAGCTGTGTTTTCCCTCTGGCTAGTCCACTCTTCTTTTCCTCCAGGCCTCAGTTTTCAGTATACCGAGGTCGCATCCACCTACAGTCATTTTTCCGTCCTCCTCGTGGGCCTTCAGAGCTGCCGGCTGAGCTTCTGCGCCTGCCTCTCCTTTGCGTTAAAGGCATATTTTGTATCCTGTAGCTGTTCTATAATCTCCTTGGCCTCCTTCATCTCCACAGCGAGCTGGTTGTACTTCTCCACCAGCTCCTGGTTCTCTCTCCGGAGCTCCACCACCAGCTGGCTCAGTTCCTCGCTCTGCTTCCCGCAGTGCACCTTCAGCTGCTCCATCTCAGAGAGTGTGTCCTCCATGTGCTTCACCAGGCTCTCCAGCTTGTCCTTAGACATCTCTGAAATTCTTTTATTCGCCTTCACAGGGTTTTTGTTCTTCGTGTCTGAGCTTCGTCTCCTTTCTCGCGTGTTGTTGAGTGTCTGCGCTTCTTTGCAGGTCTTGAGCGATTATTGAAGTCTAATCCTCAATTCCTTACATGTCTCACATGGAGCAGATATCCCTCCCATGACGATAATCCCCTTAGCAGAGCTATCCTGGGAAACAGATTACGCACATAGGTGTGACACACAGCCACAACATCCATACAGAGGATGAAAGTGATTGACAGATCACTTCAGTTCACTTATTAGTCTCATCCTCTTGTCAGGAACAAGCTTAAAGGCACACAATGAATTGTGACGTCTAATTTAACATCTGGAAAGAGAGAAACAAAACAGAAACAGAAGATTCAAATTTCTTTCAGTAGGGATTCTTCATCACTGGGGGAAAAACAAGCCTTGAGAAAGGTTTAATCTTTTCTGGGAAAGCAGCCCACGGGCTTCAAGTGCAGGGTGTAACCTAATCTGAGCAGAACAGGTGTCTGGAATGAATGCAAGGGAAGCCTTATGGAATTAACTATGTAGTTGTTTACCAGCCGAGCCGCAGGATTCACATGCCAGAATGAGGCCTCACTGAGGGCTTGTTAGGTAAGTCATAGTATGAGGCTAAACATTCTGCCATACTGTGCCACTGTCCCAGCCAGCAAGGCCAAACGGTCCCCATGGTGACAGCTAACGTGTCCAGTGCCCCAGGCAACGTGCCAACTGTGCACGACCGCCAATTGGCATCGGGGGACGGCGAGCGCGGGATGCCAGTGTATCACCACGCCGAGGAATTTCCACAGTGTTCCCACCGTCTGCAGAAATGCTTTGTGTCAATTCCCAGCGGGGTTTGCTCACTGGACATCAGTACAGCTGATGCAGGAGAGACAACAATATTTTGTCACCGTAGTGAAGTAAAAAGATCCATGGGTTTTTCCCCTGTTATGACCTGGCTCAAAATACACACCACAATAAACTTTTAACAAAATATATTTATTTAACTCAAAATAAGCCAAATTAAGACTTGTGCGAATGTAAAGGTCATAAAGAATGGGGTATGAACATCAGAGGTTTCAGTCATGTCATGGCAGGATGATGGATGCATGGAAATGTAATGTGCAAGAAACAATAACTACAACAAAAACAGCATGTCCAGAAACCAAAGCAAAGGTGGAACATGTGGAGGGAAACAGAATTAGAAGTTAGAAGGGCCGTCTGTGACCGCAGCCCAGTAGCATCGTCAAGAATGAGAATGAGGCGTTACAAATACTCTAGGGACAATTAGCCCAGGTGCCCAGAGTTACTGCAATTAGTCTCAGCTCTTCACCTGCAAGGGATAGAGATTGGTAATGCCCACCCCCGACCTTTAACCTCTGTGTGGAGGGGGGCAAATGAAAACAGAGATCAGTACAGTTTTAGTGAAGTAAAATATTACAACATACAGCTTTAGCTGTTGTTTGGTCTTGGATATCAACTATGCAGTGGTGGAATGTACCTTAACGTAGCTACTCAAATACCACACTGAAGTACAGTGTGCAGACGTTACTATTTTTATTGATGTGGATTTCCTGTAGCCTTTACCTACATGTGTTTGTCTGAACATACCCATATTATAATTGACAGTTTCAATCAAAGATTATGGTGCACACAGGCTGAGAAAAACAGAGAAGTTAGAGATTTGAGAATCGGAGTGTCAGACTCAATAAACAAAACAGAGTATTTTAAGTTTAATTATTTATTAAAAAACAAAATCTGAACTGAATAACCTTGCATAACACACATATGCCTGTGGAGGACAAAAAAAGCCAGTCACCCAATGTATTCCCTTAAAACAAAAAGGGAAGGAGAAAAAAAAAAAACAGACTAAGAAACAAATATTACTGTATTGTTCCCTCTTGGGTTTCTTCTCTGCAAGCATGAAACTCGAGTGCAACAACAATAATAGAGCGATCAGTGCAGCTCTTCCTCATCTTTCAGTCATTATCAGAAGCCACAGAGTTTGGGTTCATACATATCTCAATGTTTCATACCAGTCCATTATCTTATTTATTTTTCACCTTGATTTAAACGTTTGGTTGACATGATTAAAATAGCGAGGTAAGCAAACCATGCTTGGCAACAGGAGATCATGTTTTCCAAAAAGTTTCACAAATTCAAGTATCAAATTAAAATAGAGCTGCAAATCCCTCATTCAATGAATGTTTTTTCTTCAGTAAACACAAGCAGAGAGTTTTCACACTTTCCCAGATTGCTCTGATCTGTGCAGGAACCCAGCTAACATTTACCCTCATGTTTCAAAAAGTATAAAGTTTCTCTTCTGCATATTGAAGAACAGTATCTGTGTAGAGTCTAAATAATTTTAGTATTTAACGTAGCATAGTTCCAGACAGCACCAGGCGAGCATCATGAGGGCAGCTATAGCCTAAAGGTTCAGAGTTTGTGACCAGATGATCACATCTTACAATCACAGGACAGGTTGGAAAAACTAACTCAAATATTAGCCAGGGAAGTAAATGAATGCACATTTCTGTCCCACAATAACACCACCACCACCACCAACTATTACCAAAATGCCCTTGAGCAAGGCACTGAACCTCCAACTGCTCCAGCAGAACTGCTCAGTGGCTGACAGTACATGACATGGCAGGCAATTCTCAGGTGTGAGTGTGTCAGTGTGCGCGTGAACTTTCCTCCCTCTGCAGGCAGTGAATTCAAATGTCATTTAAGGTCAAAATAAGGGCAGAAAACATGGTGAAATCTCTGATGAGTCAGTGTCACAATTATACTGATATTTTAATTCTAAAGACAATAAGTTCTTCTACTTTCCCAGTGAGAAAGATTCACATGCTCAATGCATCCTGTTAAGTGTAAATCGCTCCAGGTTCAGAGCTTTGGTTTTCGTGTGTCTACAGTGGAAAACAAAGGAAAGAAACACATCTTAACCATTCTTAACAGCAGTGATGAAAGCACATCTGGTGACTGACACAATCAAACTACACACTTACCATCTACTATCAATATCATCATAGAGGGTCCATTAGTTTGATGAAGGCTTTTTTAATCGTGGGTTTAGTTTTGGGGGTGGTGGTAGCTGACAAGCCATAAAAATGAAGATGTTTGATGAAAGTTTAATGGAACTGTCTCCCTCCGCTCAACAGCTACCGCCAAGGTGTCCCTGAGCAAGGCACCTTCTGTAAAGCCCCAGTTGTAGAAGACTGTTGTTGTACAGGGTTGTACCAGGTATGAATGTGAAACAGGGCTCTACTGAAAAGGAGCAGATGACCTCTTGTAAAGCTTCCCTGGATAAATAAAATAAAAAAAATTCCCGCTAACTTTGATTGAACCTGAGACCTGTGAACGCCAATCTGAAGAAAAGGTCCCAAGTCGAGCGAGAAATGTCACTTCTTGGTTTAAAAACAGAAATAAAATACTTTGAGAACAGCTGTCATGAGGAATAACCCTCCGTTGGCGCTGGAAAAAATGCAGAGCAAAAACAACTTGTGTCTCGTCACGATGAGTTCTTAGGAGGGGACGTGGGAGCGGGAGGGGCCCCTGCATCACCCTTTGTTCCCCGACTGTGAAGGGACCGCTCTTGTGTTGTTGGAAGGAGGGCTATGTGGGTGAGCGTTATCAGGGCAGCATCCTGCTAAATGTAGAACTGGTGTAGCGCCAGCTTGTCCATGAAGGGCTGTACCAAGTTGTCTGTGGCGAAGTAGAAGACCAGGCCGAAAAAAATGGAGATGGGCAGAGCGGGAAGTGCTTTCTTGAAGATGGCGAGGAGGAGTAGGGTCAGACACAGGCCCTGAGGGAGCAGAAGCACAAAAAATAAAACACAGAGGAAATGGCACATTGAAAGACTGTGTACCAAACAAAATCAGCTCTGAAGGGGGAAAAACTGCCTGTTATACAATCAAGTGGTTCACATATAGTGGGTTTAGATACTGTGCTCAGAGACAGAGATGAGGTTGCGGTGACAGGAGCTCAACACCAAAATAAGCAGCTGTGGTCACTCACAATGAGGATGGCTACGAAGCAGGCGAGCGTGGTGTTCCAGTCGCCACTGGCTGTGGCAGAGGCCTTTCCAACAAGCATGCTGTAGAAGATGAAGTCTCCGAGCCCCAGCTTGACGCCCCCTAGAACACAGGAGGACACCACATTCAGGGTGGAGTCAATTCAAATACAGTATTCTCTCTAGCCCCACGCCCTCCAACCCCCAAAGAAATCTTTTCTCAACTGTAATTACTGTACAAACAAGAGTTCTGAACACTCTGACCCCATATTTACTAAAGCTTTAAGTTAGAAAGTGCGCGAGCCCCCAAATAGTACAGAAATGAAACCCAGCAATTTCCATGAATAATCGCTTCCTAATCCGCTCTGACTAAAAACAGTCTGCAGGCAAACATGTAGTTGCATTCACATATGCACTAATTTCACAGAAAAGGAAACACATAAAAACCATCCCAAAATGTTTTATGTGTCCAGAAAAGAGGGCGCTAAAAACATGATGATTACACACTGAGAGTAGTCACACAATCTGGGAATACTCGTTTGAATTCCAGAGCTCGGTCTGCGCCAAGCTATTTAATTAATCATAAAATGGACAGTATGTAGTTTTGGCACGATGTCTTTTATGGATCTGCTGTCATCGACTGTAATCTAGCTGAAAGGAAGGCCTGATCAATTGATCACAGATAATTAAAATCAATTAGAGATCACTTATGAATATGTAATAACTTGAAACCTGAGGCAAAGAAACTCACTCTCCTCATCATCGTCTTCAGCGGGAGGACGAGCAGAGGGCATCTGCTGGATCTCCCGTCTGGTCTCCTCGGTGGACTGGATCGGCCCCAGCTGATGCTCCTGCTGGTTGACCCAGGAGGAGGTGAAGCCTCCGTCGTCCTGTGACAGACTGGAGGGAGCTGGGGACGCCACAGCTGCAGACAAGTGTTATCAGTCAGACTAAACCAGCACGCACACTGTCCAACCGTCCAGCAGCAGATTAAACTGAACTCAATCACTATGACCAAACTCTTTGACACCCTGCTCACCTTCTTGAGCCTCTTGTTGAGGTGATGCTGCTTCTGTCGAGTTCCTTTTTGGCCTGTCAGTGTCGGCCATGTTGACGAGCCACACCATTGTAGCTAGGGAAGAAGTCAGAGTCAAAATATTAAGGTGTAAAGATTTGTGTTACAAGCTGAATCCAAGGAAAACTAGAAAAAGGCAGGAAAATGTTTGCTCAATTCCCCTGAAAATTTGAAGGTGAAACATTTAACAACATCTTGTCTTAAAATATTGAGGCTTTTCACATGTATTTGTGTGGCAGTATTAGCTGAAGTTCAACTTAGACCTTAAGCTGAAGTTCTAAAGAAGTTTAAAAGTATGTCAGTTGAAGTGAAAGTGCTGAAAACAGTTTAAATTTTAATTGAATTGTGAGCACTGCAAGGAGTCTAACCCCTTAGGAGTTGAAGTGTAAGTACTTTTTAGCACTGAAAGAAGTTGGAGCTCTACTTCTGTTTTATTAGAATAGAATTTGATAAATGTACAGTACTGTGCTAAGCCAAGTGTGCTTTCAAAATGAACATGTTATTGGATGGTATTTATCAATAAACAAAATGCAAAGTGAATGAATAGAAGAAAAATCTAAATCAAATCATTATTGCCTTCAAAACAGCATCAGCTTCTAGGTACATAGTTTTTGAAGGAACTCGGCAGGTGGGTTGGGCCAAACATCTTTGAGAACTACCCACAGCCTCAGTTGATTCTCTATCTTCTTCTAATCCCAGACAGACTCAATGATGTTGCGATCAGGGCTTTGTGGGGGCCATACATCACTTACAGAACTCCTTGTACTTCTTTCACTGAAGATAGTTCTTAATGACTTTCACTGTATGTTTGGGGTCATTGTCATGCAGCACAACACATTTGGGGCCAATCAGATGCCTCTCTGATGGGACTGCACGATGAATAAGCATCTGGCCTGTACTTCTCACCATTGAGGAGACTATTAATTATGACCAAATCCCCAACTCCGTATGCAGAAATGCAGCCCCAAACTTTCAAGGAACCTCCGCCATGCTTCACTGTTGTCTGCAGAAATTCTTGTACCCGCTCAACAGCCCTTCTGTGAACTGCCTTCTGCTGCAGCCAAATATTTCAAATTTTCACCCATCGGTCCAGACTACCTGCTGCCATTTTTAAGGCACTATGCACTGTGTTTCTGCGCATAGTTGAGCTGCTTGGCCTTGTTTCCACAGAGGAATGGATTTTTGGCTGCAAGTCTTCCATGAACACCACTTTTTTTTTTTTTTTACCAGTTTCTGCATCGACGCCCTCAGCTTTGCCCATTTCTTTGTGCTTCTTTAAAAGAGCTTGAACAGCACACCTGGAAACCCATGCCTGTCTTGAAATGTCTGCCTGGGAGAGATGTAGTGTAACTACCTTGTGTCTTTCTTGCTGTGCTCAGTCTTACCACGGTGTTTGACTTTAGACAGTAATCTGTCTTCAGCAACCTCACCTCGTTAGCCGAGTTTGGCTGTTCTGCACCCAGTTGTATTCCTCCTTCACAGCTGTTTCTGTTTCAGTTAATGATTTTTTTTTTAACCTACATTTTTAATTTATGATCATAAGCACAGATGATTGTGTGATGATTGATTTAGATTAAATATAATCTATTAACATGTCTATTTTTGAAAGCATTCTTAATTTACATCATTTAATTCCCGCATCTAAAACTTTTGCACAGTACTGTATCTCTATAAATTATATCTGTCTTACAAGAGTAGATGAGAGCTGGGAAGATGGGTTCGTTCCTCTCCTGAGCCGTCTCCACCAGGATCCTCAGAGGCCCTTTGGGACAGAGCACCGCTAACAGATCTGTGAGAGGAAAGAAGACAGAGACCAGACAAGTGATGTTAGCCACCAAACAGAGGGCTCTGTGAAAGACCAAAAACAGATCTGAGATAACAAGACACAAAGACAGTTTCTTCTAGTGAAAACAGTTTCTGCCTCTGGTGGAGTAGAGAGGCAGTATACAAGCTTGATCACTCCAAAATGAATACTGATTCCATTAACAGTCCCAAATGCGCGCTTTCTTCTTTGTTACACGTACAATGAAATTGGTACACAAACATCTTCAAAGGTTGGGTAAAGGTAAAGAGTTCAGAGCAAAAAAGAGAGGAGGATTTACCGTAGACAGATATGACGGCTAATATGAGCCAGGCGGTCCACTCTGGCAGGTACTTAATGAAAACCAGGGCCATGAGGGCACTGATCATGATGAGGTAGGCCTGCTGGAGCCGCAGCGGTCCTTTCCAATGAATACACATCATGCCGACCACTCCGAAGTTCCAAATTATTATTGCCAGGGTAAAGAAGTCCATGGCCACATTGTAGGTCTTGAAAACCTCTCTGTTTGGACAGAGCAGAGACATGAGACATACCTCGAAAGACTCCATTCATCATCACAAAGAATTTGACACCTTCACATTCATGACAATGTAAGGGAATCTTGGAGAATGAGATAAAATGTTGAGGGGTGTGGCTTACTTGAGGTAGATGTAGGAGAAGAAGAACAGCAGGAGCAGGGAGGAGAGGATGAGCCATCCTTGGATCACCTGTGGAAGCAAGGATCAGAATCACGAGATTTTATGTACAACAAATCAGTACTTGCAAATATGTGTAACTAGTGTTTGTTTTAAACCACCAGGACAACCTCGCGGGGTGGGGTTACAAAAGAGGGCAATAGAATGAGCATCAAAGAGTTTGGACAAAGTGAAAATGCTTTGTCCTGATGATGCTCAGCCCCACCTGTCTAAGGCATTGCCAAGTTCAGGGTTTAATTATTAAGGCCCTACAGGGCCCATTTTGCCTGAACTAACATACTGCCAGCACTACTTACAGACTGTGCCTAATTACCATTAGTACACTAATCTGTTAATTTGTTACCTACACACCTATAGCTGACAGTTTACATGACAGGAAAAGTGCAGGTGGGACTAATAACTTTAGCGATTGCTTTATTAAAATGAAGAGACCCAGTAAGCCATGACAGTGTGAGAGCACACAGAAAGAACAGGGAGTTGGAACTGGCACACCTTTCTGTGTATCTGTGTTTGGCAAGTCAAATGCCCCCTGTGAATCCAGGTGAGTCCACAACTCCATCCAAAGCCTATTAAACCTAGTTTAAACTAACAAATACTATTATATTATTCATCTCAGGTCTGACTACAGCATGTGTGATGCAATGTGACAAGTTTTAGCACGTACCTTGTAGCAGCGGTTCTTGTATAACAGCACCAGCACCAAAGTCATGACGATGATCACAGTGTTCATGATGGTGGCGTTCAGGATGGAGTTGAGGGCTCTCTGCCCTACTGTGTCTGTGTCTTCAGGGAACGGCGTGTAGATCCTTGGGGTGACATTTCAAGGAACCATTACAAAGACACATCTCAGTCAAACAGCAAAGAAAAGAATATTTAATAAATAAAATAAATAACCTTGTATTTTTTCATGTTTTTAATGTACAGTGACTTTCACGTCTTCTTCTTATTACAGCTTGTTGCCCTAAATGTTAGTGAGCTAAGCTTACTGCTATTTCAATGCATTTCAATTGCTCAGGATAAGAGCTAAAGATATAAAATGTTATGTTTATTTGCCCTGAGCCAGATTTAGACACTGTTTTAATGATCTTATGCAGGAGTTTTCAAAGTGTGAGGCGGGCCTCCCTAGGGGGGCTCCAAACAGTTTCAGGGGAGGCTCAGTGAATAATAATAACTTTATTTGTATAGCACTGAATGGAAGTGAAACAATATTACATTACTTAGAATAGCCTACAGGTGTAAGAGTTGTAATTGTAGTTGTAGTTGTAAGAGAAACTAATAAATATGCCTTAAGACAGACCTATTTTAAAACTATTTGGTGTAGTCAGAAGATATAATAGCAATATTAGGATATTTTGGCTCAAACGTTGAGTGTCTATGGGATCAAATAATATAGTTATGGTCCCATAGGCATCCAGGAATTGAACAAAACTAACCAACTAAATAAACATGTGGTGGTGGTGGTGGGGGGAGGCCCGCAGTTGTCTGTCGTCTGAGGGGAGGCCCGCAGTCTGATCTTCTCTGATCTTATGCAATTCGAGTACTCTAGAGTACTGTTAGGTATTTAAACTATGTACATATGATATACATTGCATTAACTCCACCTAGTGGCACTGCGGCAGTGTTGCATTTCATTTTTCCTAATAAGCTTCTGGCACAAGTCCCATCTTATTCCCCTGTCAACCACAATCTGTCTGATAACAGTTACAACACTCACAGTCTCTGCCCGTCATTCTGCGTGTAGAAGCTGACAGACTTTATGGTTGCAACGACGACCACCATGCAGAGGGTCACAGGAACAAACAGCATGATGACGTGCTTGGCCCCATATTTCAGGGTCAACTCTTCGTCCTCTTCCTCCTCAGTCTCCACCAAACGTGGAGGCCGAGCGACGGGGGGCTGTCCGTTCTGCTCCGGTCCACTACCATTGCCATTACCACCTCCACCATCACCCCCTCCTCCTCCAGCTCCTGAACCTCCTCTGGACCGTGCTCTGGCCACCGCAGCGTCCTGCGGCTGCTGGGTGGGTCCAGGGGCAACATTGGTCTCCTGTTGGTCCTTTTGGTATGAGAGAAGAAGAATCACTTTATTATCTAAGTATACTCAATGGACAGAATTTTTTACATTACATTTTTCTTGTTTAGACAAGTTTTACTACTCAAAACAAAAGCCACACTTTAGCAAGCAAACAATCATTTGTGAAACGTGATGCTTCCACAATTGTACCTGCTTTTGTGAACCGGGCCCCAGACTTAAAACAGAGACACTGTGGTTCACAGTTAGTTCCTTAAACCCCATCTACATCTTGTCTATGAATTCTATGTTTAGAGGCCACAAACTTGAAAAAGCAGATATTTTAAAAATTCTACACCCAAAATTTTACCACATAAATAGTCCAAATTTTCCTTTCTTTGCCTATTTTCTGTAAAAGTTGGATCGACACATATGTCAACAAGACCATCATATTATCAGATGAAACACCAGCTTGAGTATTTTGTTTATTTTTATTGTCAAAAATGCCTACAAACTGGACAAACACTACAGCAGTGTTTCCTCTGCTGAATCACGACCGCCACTACTAAAATTTCATTAAACTATGCACCACAAATGTTTTCACTCGCACACTGTGCGAGCACGGCGGCACTCAATGCTCGGCTCGCTTCCTCTCCTCGTTCCATGCAAAACATGCATGACAGATGGTGTTATAAGAGCAGCATAACTCTGAATCAGGAGGTGAGTAGCGAGTGTTTGAATGTCCGAGCGGCAGAAAGTGACGGTGAACGCGAGCAGAGGAAAATATTCTGGCAGTAAATGTGCGGTGTCTGTTACAGTGTTTTAGCTTCTCAAGACCAAGAAAAGTCTGTTGTTTCCCACCTGCTGGAAAAGTGAAGCCCGTTAGCGCTAAGTTAGCTAACATCTCAGCCCCTCTTCAGACTGCACAGCTGAGCAGGAATGTGCAAATAAAATGCACCTCAGAAGGGAGGAGGTTTCTCATGTTGCCTATTTTTTATATTAATGTCTACAGATAAATGTAAAATGCAGTAAAATCACAACACAAAAGGCAAACATGAAGAGTCATATCTATAATGATTCTGAGGTCATATTAACAGGGTTTTCCTGCCGTTAAGGCTTAGGGGCGATGCCCAAAACATGCTGTGCCATCACTGTAAAATCACTGTGGAGCAACAGAACCAACCAAATTAGGTTCTCCAGGTCTCTAAAGGTTGTAGTTCCTCCAGTAGACTGATCTTTGGGTGTTGTTTATTTATTATCTGCTCTAGCTTTTCAAAGTATTTGTTCAGCAGATCTATCCCATCAGGACAAAATAAAAAAAACAAATCAAGGAGACTGTGTGAACTAGAAGTGTCAGGCTGCCAGGCGAGTCAATACATGCGGCAGCCCAGACATGAAGCAATCTCACCAGGTACACAGAAATAAAGACAGGAGGCATCTCTAGAGACTTTTCTGAACAGTGAAAGCTCCCACAGCTCTTAAATGAGCTGCTTTCCAAAATGATCTCACTCTGTGATACATCACATTGTTTTTTTAGTCCTGGGAATAGGGCCAATGTAGGAAACAAGGACAAAAGAGATACAGACTGCTGAATGTGTGTTAAATTAACCAGTTACTTTGTAGGGTAGTACTGTAGTAGCATAACAAAATATGTGTTAAAAAAAACTTCTTCTGGCCATACTGGCCTGACTCAGCTATTTGACCTGGACCCAGCTGACATCACACTGGGCTGACTGAGCCGTTTAAGACGGGCATGACAAGACCAAGACACATTTTTGTGATGTACAACTGTGATGTTTGAGATGTACAACATGCACAACTGTTTGGGGTAAACAAAACTTTCGTCAAGCTACAGATGTGATAAGTGAAACGGAACTTTTAGTTCTTGACTGGGCGAAGGAGGCCACACCTTTATTTACAGTAAAAGCCAAACGGAAACAGGAAAGAAACGTACCTAATGTTTCTACCTCAGTGATTTAAAGTCTTTCCTCTTTCCTTATCAGAACCTAAACATGCACAATCACCATTTCACTGCATGAAAGGCCAAATGAAACCAAAGTTATCAGACTCAAACTCCCCCACACTGTGTGGCGTCACCCATAGAAACAGATGACTCTTTCATCACTTGACACTGAAACATTGGGTTACACACAACCAAAACTGTTAGGTAATCATTATCCAATACATAAACAGGGAAAGAGACAGATATAGTGTGACAGCAACTGTGACACATTCTTTTATACTGACCATATTGTTTTCTATATCCTCTGCATTGTTCGCCATGGTTGGCTCGGCCGACACTTGTCCTCACATGCAAACCAATTTCTTTTGTGCCGATGAAAGAAAACAGGAGACAATATTTAGTTTGTAGCAAAGAAAATGAGAACAAAGATTGAATCAATCAAGGTCGTAAAGATAGAGCATATCATCTTGCAGAGACTTTTAACCCCTATAAACTGACTTGACAGTGATTTAAGAAAAAAACAAGAGAGCATCTTATTCTTGAACTTTTCTATTGTAAAAGATGTGTTGTTCTTACAAGAAATGACATTGACAAAAAAAAAGTGTTTAATCTGTGTTCATCAGTCAAAGATGGGTTCATATTTCATAAGTCTGTAAAAAAAAGTATCTTAAACGAATACCTGCATGCATACCCATATGCACATTCACACAAGAGTTTACAGTTTGCTATAATCATTCCTCTTGGCCACAAAGTTACCTCTTCCTTGTGTTACTCAATTCCTTGTTCTGTGCAAAACAAAAATGCATTTCAAAGAACAACCAAAGCTGACATTATCAGGTTTCGACAGTCTTGATTCAAGCGGGTATCTCCCAAAGGTCCTTAATAAGAAACTCCCTCTTTATGTTTCACAAGACAGTGTTTCCTTGCTGAGTTGCAGTGGAGGGATAACACAAATAGGGAATTTTGTACAAAAAATACTTAACTTTGGGAGACGCCCACTGCTTATGACTAAAGCTTTGGCTGAACTTTAAAATGCATGTTTGTACATAACAAGGACTGTGGGTCTTCTCTCCCAGCTCTTACATGAGGAAGAGACCCCTTGACGTCCATTATGGACAGGGGGAACGATTACAGGGACCAGCAACAGTTTCTATGATAATTAACAGCTAACTTATATATAAAAGAAAGGCTTTTATTTAAAAAGAAACCTTTTCAAATAAAATATCTAAAACATATCCTTAAATAATATCCAAGCAACTACGCTAACAACGTTTAATACGTGCTTGAATTTACCATTAGGTGTCATGCTTTGACATAATAGTGACATAAATAAGATTTTTAACCACTTCATTAGTAACGTAACGTTCACGTTACCCATTAAACGACGGTAAAATAAATATCATTTATTATTTGTTTTCCTGCTGAAGGTTAAATTAATTTTTTTTCTATCGTTACTTGGTAATTACTTAGCAGGTAGTGGGCGCGAAGATTAATTATCTAACTGTCTTTATTACAAATAGAGGTATTTTATCATTAGCGACGGGCTAAAATGGCTAGTTAGCCAATAATGTTATAACGGCAGAGCAGCGGGCGCGCTGGGTGGCTAACGTTAACGCTTCATAACTTCCACAGCACAAACAAAATGTAGCTCCTGAATAGCGGGCTGAAAATAATTAAACTCACCTACTGTGAACAGTTAATTTCCCCGCTTTAGTGTTCTTACGTGTTCTGAAGTAGGTTTAAAACCGGGGTACTTTCTGCTCTTTGTTGTTCCTGTCTTCTCACAGAACATCCGGCCGCTGGAGCTACTTCCTGCTCGCACACCTTCAGGGAGCGTTCAGGATCAAAACGTTGTTTGAGACTAGATCAGGTTTGTTTCACTATATTATAATATTGCTGGTTTAAATAAATCAGACTCTTGCTCGTGTAATCTCGTTGACCTAATGTTAGCGTTTAAACCAACATCAGACTAATGTTAACCCACCTAACAGAAACCCACCAAGAAGAACCGACAGCCCTCGCATCGGCGAATTCTTCTTCCGGCTTCATACAGACGACGAAGAAGAAGAAGATGAGTTCTTCTTCCGGTGATAAAGGCCAACTCGTCCGAGCAGAAGCAAGGATCCAAGAAAATCTACGGACACCGACTGAAACCCTGTTAAACATGGTTAGTACTTTGTGATAAAATGTTTATAGTATACATGTTTATGTTTTCACGTGAGACACAAAGTAATGCGCCGGTTTTAACGTATTTATTTCATTAGAACAGGTGTTTGAAAAGGCTGCAAGCTCCCTGCTAACGTTAGCATGAATGTGGGGGACGTTTGTCAGTTGAGCAGCTGTAATGAACCACACTGACTCAAGACAAATGAAGCACCAATGTACTGCTTACCAGAAACTATTGGTACATGTATTAATTATTTAACGCTACTTTCTTATCGCTAAAAGTCAATGTTGGCTAACACAGCTAACTCGCATTAAGACTCAGCTCTAGACTCAGGTCTGTTTGCTTAGTCTTGAAATCATAAAACAAAATTTGAATTTAGAAATATGCAGAAAATCACGTTACATATTTAACGTTATTTTCTTTAATGGCTTCAGATTATTATCTTAAAAGCACGAATTTATCTACATGTTAAAACAAAATGACTAATTGTCACTATTGCTAGCTACTTAACTTAAATATCATGACAATTAGGGATGTCGTGATACCAAAAATGTAGTAGTCGATATAGATACCAGTAAAATTCCAAAGTTCTCGATACTGATGCGATACCGTGGCAAAAAACAAACAAAATCTAAGCAAAAACCTTTTTCCCAATGAGCATATGTGCTCCTAAATGAAAAAATTTAGGAAAACAGTTGTTCAAGCAACATAAAGTTTAACAAACTATTTATTATTATTTATAAATATTTATACTACGTGTGTGTGCTCCTCCTCCTTGTGTTCAACTATGGTGTGTAAACACTGGAGGACTGAAAGTGAAGACCCTGGTATCTGGACACTCAGCATTGGCCTTTAAAATATTGAAACAGAAGTTTTGAAAACACTGATACTGATTGGTGCTTGTGTAGTTTTTGAACCAGGGACGGATTAAGGACCCACACAGCCCACACCTGATGTAAACAAGAGTAGCAGCGTTACATTAACTTTAGTAAATCAGAACCAGAGGAGGCTAGAAGGACACTGGCACACTGTGCTTTCCACTGCAGAGGCTCTTTCTACAACATGGAGGAGAAACTACTTTAAATGAGTGTATTAGTATTTATATTATTATAATTGCAGTAGTAAAAACTTTACTATATGCATTGTCATTTTATGTAACACTATACTACATAGCTCACCACTAGTAGGCTCTAATATTAATTCCAGTTGGACAAAACAGCAGTTTCATTCTTTTGTTCATTAAATCCTTGTGCAAGAAAAATTGCCCACATTGGTCTCTTAAATATGTTACTAATCTCATCAATAATCAGAACCATTCATGCAGGAGGAGTTCAACGTTTGAAAGTTTACTGTGATTGGCCCATCCAGGCTGTGATTGGTCAGTTGAGCACATCGATTTTGGACATGTTTCAACAAAAAGCGCCTAATAGGGGAAAGCCGCGACTAATGAAACGCAGCAAATTTCTCGGAGCCCATACAAGTCTGATCTGCCAAACTACCTCAGCACATACAGAGTATCAGTATCACACAGTACCGACCAGGACAGATCAGGTGGATACGTCCCACTTTCACGGAGTTATACAAAAGAAGCTGTTTTCAGTCACGGGAAGTAAATTCACTAAAGCGGTCTTTTTCTTTTTTTTTTGCATAATGAGTTGTGTTTATTGTTCCATGTGTCATGGTCACATGACAGATCATTTAGTACTTTAACACATCCTGAAGTTTTAAATGTCAAAGTTTTACAGTTTAGAAGCTAGTGAAGTTTAAACATCAGGAGTCACGCAGACACACAAGTACACACCTACTCTCGCGTTTGGTTTTTCACCCGTGATTCCGTTTTCACAGCAGCAGATGAGCCGCGTGTGGAGGAGGCTGCTTGTTAATTACCGATAGAGACCATGTCTGAATGACATCGTCACCAACAGCTGTGTTCACTGTTTCTTTACCTGGTCCCTGCTTTACAATATCCACAGCGTCTCTTTCTGTGTGTTTCTCTACAGATGTAGTGAGCGTTGCGTCTTTTTCACTCTCGTGAATAATTTTCACACACACCTAAGATATGTTTTAGCCTGTGTGTGTGTCTGTGACATGAGGTTACTGTCTGTGTACACACGTGAAACACCGCACAGCGCAGCCTGTTTGTAACGTTCATGTCACCGGCAGAAAATTGGATATTTGACAGTGCTCAGCCCCAGTCAGAGCTAAGTAAGCGAAAAAATCCGCCCTATTTTAGTCCCCAGCTGATCAATCTGCACATCTCTAGTTGTAGAAGATGAGTTCCAATCCAAAAAGCTGTTAAATAATACTGACAGATCAGGTGGATATGTCCCACTTTCACTGAAATAAATAAGCTAGGTGATGTTATAATAACAGAGTGGGCTCATAGAAAAATAATCGGTTATCATAACTTTTTGTCATGATTAATTTATTAATGACTCAGCATCATCTGTATTAAAGACATCCAGTGTTTAAAGTGCATAAAACAGCCATGCCAGCCTACTTAACATTACTGGAGCTCCACAACTACTGACTGTTTTGAACTGGTTTCTGCCACCGGACTCATGTGAGAGGGAAAGCAGGCAGTGAACCAAACTACTGTGAGGCAAGAGAGGGGTGGCTCAAAATGTTTCTAAACTTAAAAAGCACTTTAATTGCCCTGTTTGATGTCAATCTATTCATAAATGAGCAAGTAATGCACTGTGCATATTTAATTAATAATATGCCAGGAGCTATTGAACGTAACTGCTGCAAATAACTGGCGGCGCTGTCGCTGTAGCTGAACATGTTTCTATCTTCCATGTGTTGGATCTCTGGATTAACAGCTCAAAGCAGCCAAAAAACGCAACATATTCAGTTTATATTTATATAATATGGAGCAAAACTAGCATGTTTGCACATCTGAGCCAACAAGTGTTCATCACACTTGTCATAAAAATGATTTCTTAAACCACAGTCTTACAACATGTCTGGTTTTTCAGTCTCACACCATCCTGCTGGTGCAGCCCACCAAGAGGCCAGAGGGAAGGACAT
This sequence comes from Micropterus dolomieu, assembly GCF_021292245.1. Lineage (NCBI taxonomy): Eukaryota > Metazoa > Chordata > Actinopteri > Centrarchiformes > Centrarchidae > Micropterus > Micropterus dolomieu. The sequence goes on along the minus strand of NC_060160.1, from coordinate 6,349,619 downwards.
ACGCTGATTATGAATCTGTCAACGAGTGTATGGAAGGTAAACTGATGGTGCTTTTGAAGAACTGACATTTCAACTCCTCATTGGCTTACTCATAAATACTTATCCTCCATCTGTCTGGACTTTTGCTGCGTGTCTTGAAACACAAAGTCCTTTACAAGCATGCACTTCATGTGAATTAGGGCTGAACCATTAATCGAAATTTTATCGAAATCACAATATGGCCTACTGCAATTTTCAAATTGCAGGAGGTGCAGTATTTGTGAACTGTGTGTGTAAATACCATTTTAAATTAAATATTGTCGCTTTGCAGAGATGTCCTGGCCTACCCTTTATATTCTACTTAAGAAAATAATTGAATATGCAACATGAAAGATTAAAACTAACAAAAACACTAGATAGATATGAGTGTTTATTTTGTTATGAATTGACCATGATGTAGAAATGAAACGATTTACCTAGACTAGATGGTTTAAGGGGCACCTGGACCAGATGGTGTAAGGGGCAGTCTGATCAAATCTTGTAGGTTTCAGCTTACAATGTTCGTCACAGAATTATTCCAGCTTTTATTAAATAAAAATTCTGTTACCAAAATATGGAAATCCTTCCATCAGCTCAATGATTTTAGACCAGTTGCATTGACAAGCATTTTATGTAAATGTATGGAAATGGTCATAGTGAAACGTCTCACAGTGAATGGTTTGATCCACTTCTGTTTGCATATAAGAAGGGCTGCGGTACTGGGGATGCAACATTGACACTGATGAATACTATAAGTAAACATTTACAGTAGTCTAAGACTTACGCTGGACTTATTTATAGATTTGAGCTCTTTTTTTTTTTTTTTTCTTCCTTTTTTTTTTTTTTAAATTGTATGCAGAAATATCCCGTTTGACCTGCGTATTTTTCTCCTGCTTTGATTAACGATAAGCCTGTTAAGATAGTTGAGGGGTTTAAATACTTCAGAACCATTTTTGATTGTAAATTAAGTTTTACAGGACAGAGTACATTTTTAAAAAAGCGATGCAGTGTCTGTATCTGCTCTGGAAATTGAACTCATACGACATAAGCAAGAATATCATAGTGTTTATCAAAGTGTCATCGAAAGTATTCTAACTTTTAATATATGTTCATGGTATGGACACTGGGGTTGAAGGACAAAAACAGATTGTGCAGAATTACAAATTTGGCTATCAAGATTATTGGGAAAGAGCAGAAACTGTGTGTGTGAAAATAATATGTAGGTGAAACAAAGCTAGACAAATTGCATCTGATTTTAGACACCCCTTGTTTAATGAGTGTATTAAATTGCCCACTGGAGGGTGCTATAGAGCAGCTGCAGCAACTAAGAACATTTACGAAAAGTCTTTCATACCAAATGCAATAATCTTTCTAAATTCATAATGTGTCCACACTGGATTCCTTTCTGTTATGGTCTGTACTGTGTATATTGTGTTATTTATTGTGATTTTTAATGATGTGTTATTTAATCAGCCTGTGAAGCCCAAGACAAATTTCCACATTTGTGGAAAATAAAGACATTTGATTGATTTAGGTATGACTACATTTGTACACAGTTTGACAAATTATTTAATCAGAAGCAAGTATTTTGTTGTTCTTTTGCATTATTTCTCTTTTTTTTCCTTCTTTTTTTCTTTCTTTCTCTAATGTAGACAAGTGGGTTAACATGTTTTATATTGAGGTGTGTAATTCTCTAAATATTCTGTCTCCTGCACAGGTGTGTGTAAGATGTACGAGGAGCATTTAAAGAGAATGAACCCCAACAGTCCATCAATAACATACGACATCAGCCAGCTGTTTGACTTCATCGATGACCTGGCTGACCTCAGCTGTTTGGTGTAAGTTTGACAGGGGGGGGGAATAATGAAGACATTACTGATTTTTATTTTTTAGAAATATTGAGTGTCAAGACAGCTCTCAACTTGATGAAATGATAATACAACACTTTGCTAGGATGGTAACCACAAATGCAGCATGTTGTGTGTTTTAGTGTCCCATAGGGTTTTTCAGTGGATGTATTTTGGGAGTGTTTTGACCTGGCTCAAAAGGCCACAACAAAAGGGAAACACCATGGTAGAAGTTTAACAAGATGTTTATTTAAACCAAAATGAACCAAATTAAGGCTGGTGATAACGTAAAGGGTATGAACATCAGAGGTTTCAGTCATGTCAGGACAGGATGATGGATGCATGGGAAACGTGTGCAAGAAACAATAACTACAACTAAAACAGCATGTCCAGAAAACAAGGCAAAAGGTGGAACATGTGAAGGAAAACAGAGGCTAGAAAGTCAGCTGTGTGTCCTCAGCCCAGCAGCATCATCAAATACACTACAGGGCAATTAGCCCAGTTGCCCAGAATTACTGCAATCAGTCTCAGCTCTTCACCTGCAAGGGATAGAGATTGGCAACGCCCACACATGACCCCACAGTAGGAAGTCATGAAGATAGTGAGATTTCATGATATTGAACACAAAATATAAACTGTTGGCTGTATTGGAACAGAAATTATCGACCTCCATTATATTAATCAAAACCTGTCTACCAGACATTTTGAAAGCATAATATTTATTGAAATTTCCTTTTTAAAGACAACTAGGTAATAAAAGGGTTCCCACGCGTCCTGGAAAACCTGGAGAAACAGTTGACCAATTCAGTCATGGAAAACACATGGAAAATGAGAGAGTAAAATGTCCTCAAAAATCATGTTGCAGTTGATCGGTTATGTTGTGGCAGTGTTGTGGACGTCACATGGTAGCACAGGTTGGCTATGGTTGGGTGACATTAGTGGGGAAACACTACATAATACAAGTTGCGTTATCCTCCAAAGGTAAATATTAGTCTCTGCTGGCTGGTAACTGTGGTAGTTTTATTAGGTTCATAGATTAATGTTTTGTTCTCAACTTGTTTTAAACTGTTGCACGTCTTTAAAATCAGACTTCCGCAGAGAGGAACAAATTAGTGTATGACGTGATCCAGTTCTGTCTTACTAGCTAGATCATCAGTGAAAATGTCCTGGAAAATTATCTCTTGAAAAAAATGGGAACCCTGAATAAGCAAAAGTGATGTCTTATGGATGTGTAAAATCTCTGTTTGCACTTCCATGTGGAGGGTTCACCATATTGTGGGCTGTCCCAAACCAGTTACTGAGGAGTAGAAGTGCACTTTAAAATCCTCTAACAGCATCACGGTGCTCCTAAAGAGAAGCACGCGTGCCGTAAAATGGCGGGAATAAAGTCAAATTAAAGTTCGGTCTCACTACAGCACCTAACTCTTTGCTCCATTATCCTTACACATTTTAGAGTTGTGGCACATAACACAACATTACGGTGAGCAGTGTGTCCAAGAATAACTGCTGTTTCCTGCTCACGTGAGAGGTTGGCACGTGTGTCTCACAGTTTACCTGTTTGTTTACACCCTCCCTCTCCAAAGCTGTGAGTGTGACTTCATGTGGAGTCTGTCCATAGTGAGGCGTTGGCGAGGGTGGAGGCAGTTTGGGGAAAGCCTTTGGGGAATCTGCATTTGTCATCAAGAGATACAGGAGCGCTTGATTAATTTAACGTGTCATAATTTACAGTTTACAGAAGTTTACAGTATTCACACTGTTGCACACTTAATATTAACCACTATTGGCCAAAAATCTCCACATGAGGGAGCGCTGCCAATTTTTAGTCCCTCTGTTGTCTGTCATCAAGAGGTGTGCCTGTTTTTATTTTCATATTTCCATCACAAAGCCACCGAAGCATTTGTTCTACTCTTTCATAAAGCACCCTACAAGGACATCTCCAGCAATTCATTCACATCAACCTTTGCATCTTTTTTACCAATATTCTTTCTGCTTTATCACATTGTTCAACTATATATGTTGTATTAGGAGGTAATGTACCCTTTCATTTTCAAGGGGATCCCCTTATTTTTTTTTATTTTTTTTTGTCTCCAGTGCACAAAACATTGATGTAGAACAAAGCCAGAATTCAAACTCGCATTGCTGGAAATATTCAGTAAGAGCAGATGAAACTTGTTTTGCCTGAAGCCTCTGCAATGTAGGGCATTTTTGTTATTTTGGTGGGAGGTTTCAAGCCCCTTTGTACACAAGAAACCACTCTGCTTAAGTGCCCTTGAGCACTGCCATGGTGCTTTTCTCTCTCCCTGTAGCTGAACTTGACTTCTGACCTCAAGGAGAGGAGAAGTTTTTATTTGTTTTATATTATTTTTTTTCCCCAGAGAGGAAAACGTCCTACAATGAATTGCCTTGTTGCTTGGGAACTGCGCTGTAGAGAGAGTGATGATCTGGGGCAGCCAAGCCAAAAAAAAAAATTTAAACAATGTAATTTTTCATGCTGCTTCAGGTATCGCGCCGACACACAGACGTACCAGCCGTACAACAAGGACTGGATCAAAGAGAAGATCTACGTGCTGCTTCGCCGTCAGGCCCAGCAGGCAGCAAAGTGAAGCCTCTGAGGGGATGGAGGGTCGGGCGGGTCAAGATTATTTTTCTTATCTGTAACTTGGTTTGATTAACTTGTTTTAAGATATTTTTGACAAAGTTTTTGTTTTTCTCATGACGGGGAGGTGTATTTTGTATTTTAATGTTTGACTTATTAATTAAAATTTCATTTCATTAACAAGTTTCTGAACTGAGTTTTTGTCTTGTACCTATTGTCTTGTTTCTTCTCCTACTTTTTCCTTTTCCCTTCCTTACATTTTCTTTCTCTCCTACATCTATCTTTTCTTTTCCCTGCCATAGTCCTTACATCTCTGCATCTAGAAATTTAGATTTAATTTTAGTTTTCCTGGACTTGTAAAATTGGACCAAAAATTTCCTCCATAGTTTCCTTTCTACTCTGTATTTTCTCCTTTTGCTCCTTGTTGTTTTTTTTTTTTTATAGTCTTACTCCTTATTTCTCTGTCCTTTTTTAAAAAAAAAAACTTACTACTTTCACTCTTCCTCCCTCTTGGACAGTGTGCTGTTGACTGTAGATAAGCGCTACTGAGGATATCAGTTTGCCTTGCAGTGGTGCACATTGTAGTTTCCCCTCCTTTTCACTCAATACAGTGGCAAACAAGCGCGTCTCAAAATATTGAATTGTTTTTCTTTTAACTGCCTCAGAAGAATATCTACAATTTCCTGGACTTTCAACAGACCACAACAAACAGATGGGCCTTGTGGGAATAAGATTAAAAATGAAATGTTCCTCCTTTGGTTTCTGTCCTGTCTTTTCTCTATTTGCTCTTTTTTTCTATTTTGTGTTTGTCATTTTTGTGTGTCTTATTCCTCATTTATCTTTCTTTTTTCCTTTTGTTTTAGCCTTTCCTCTTTGACAGTATAGCAGTGACTGTAGAAAAGGATGCCAGTTTGCTTTGCATTTTTACTCAATACAGTGGCAAATAAGTTGGTTTTTTAACTGTCTGGAAAAAATATTTAGTTTCCTGAGCTTTAGAAGAGCCTTGTGGATTAAGATCTTCATTGGTTTCATTCATTCTTCATTGTCAAGATTTTCTCTTTCTCCCTCTTGAAGACTTTGATGCCAACTCTAGAAAAGTGCTACTGTGTCAGTCTGCATGCAGTACAAGTGCATGTGGGAATAAAATTTGAACATGACCTTGCATTAGTTTCCTTTCTTTCTGTTCTGATTTTCTCCTTTTGACCTGCAATTTCTTTTTCCCTGATAGTTTTATTTTTATTTTTTTTTTCTGTTTAGTCCCCATGTCTGCTGTCTGTCCTTAACAGTATAGAAAAGTGCTACTAACGATGACTATTTACTTTGCAGTCTTGCACAATTTCCTTCTTTTGGCACAACATACGTGGCAAAGTCTAACGTTTCGAAATATATATACATTAAGAGCACTCACTGGGAAAGTATTCGCTGTTTTCTGGACTTAAGGGAGTAAGAAAATCCAAAACGTCTGTACCGGGGTAGAAGGAGCTCCACGGTGAACTGCGGGGATATGTGAAGTGGCTGCTGCCTGGCGGGGCGCGGGACGCGGTCTGTCTCGCGCTGCTGAAGCTGGATCCTCGCCTCCTCTCAGTTGTGTTCTTCGCCACCTTTGTGTTGTGATCGGCTCTCCCGGTCTGTTTCTCACACCCACCCCGGTGCACCCCCTCCACCCCCCTCCTCCTCCTCCTCCTCCTCCTGCCCACCTCCATCCCACCCTACCCATACCCCATACACCACCACCCCCACCACCCCCTCTCCTCCTTTTAGCATCTGAAAAGACCACTGAGTGAGAATCGATGGCGCAGAGGCCCGCTTGACAGGACAATAAACCACAAAGAAGGGGTGAGTTTTTTTTTTTTTTTCCTCCTGTCGGTTGTTTTTTTTGAATTGCGGAATTACACTAATGGCACAACGATAAGAGAATCGCTCGGGGCTGGCTGCGTGGAAATCATATTTAACACAAGGCATCTTTTGTTACCGCGATATGATTTACAGCAGGCGTCAGCTGCCGTGGTCCCACTCAGGGGAAAAGAAAAATAAAGAAATTAGAAAAATACCACAAGGAGCAAACGGCTCCCCATCCTACATGGTTTGGGACATTCATTTCACACGACCACACATTCACCTTACGTAACCTATAAATGCATCACTGGAGCCTGGTCCTGTTATTGCAAGAGAATAGCATGCACTTGCTGCTGCAGGTTTAGATGAGGGTCGTTTGCCTGGATTTCATTGGGCGATGCGGAACCTTGAGGGTGTTAATGCGGTTGTCGTGTTGTAAACAAAAATATGTCAGCAGGACCGGAGAGGGAGGTTTGTCTTGTTTTTTTATGGGACCTCCCCGGGAAATTGAGCGCAAGGCAGAGAGTAATGTTATAATTGGCTTGCGCTGTGCCGAGCTTCTCCACATTGCTTTTTTTTTTTCAGCCATGAGGAGAGGATAAGTCACATCCCAGGCGCAGGGGGAGCCGTCTATTTACAGCTGAGGCGTTCAGATATGCCCCTCTCGTGTCTGTGATAGCCACAACAATAGCTTCCATTTTCCTCATCAGCCGCAGGCATGATCAATAGAATCCAAAACTAAATAAAAAATGATGCTATTATTGGTAAAGATTTGGTCCAGTCTCCACAGATGTCTGCAACAAAATTACACCAGCTCTGCCCACAGCTGAGGAGAAACTGATGAATCATATATTGATCTTATGTCTCACCGCTGAGATGAGAATGTGTTTTGACTGGAGGTAACCTCAAGTGACCTGACAGCATGTGGTGGTGTGTTTGTGCCCCCCCCAATTCATCCAGCCTAGAAACCGGCTTCCCGCACCGTGAGGACGCAGCGATGCCCCAGCAGAGGGAGGACCCGTCTCCGTCCCGCCGCCTCGGCCTGGCATCCTTCCGCCTCCAGACTCAAAAGCCCGGCCACGACTTCCCATGAGGCCGCTACTAGAACTCAGCTCGACCGATCTGTATGGGGCCTCTCATATATGAAGTAGGTTCATGTTGTGGTCTGACTCGTTCTGGAAAGCAGACTCATAAATGATACTCATGAGGAGTTGAGGTTGATGAGTGTTGACAGTGGGCGATTTGTTCATTTCATTTCAAATAGCCTAGGTAGAATGATGAAAATTTGCTTCATCATTTTATCTTTACATTGTTCTATCCAGTGATTGCCATCCTGTGGGTTGGGACCCCCAAAATGGAGGGGATGTCTGTCTCATACTTCTATTAAACAAAATAATTAAGATTTTTCTCATTTTTGCAAATGTTCTTGTGAAATACTGAAATGAAATACTTTCATCTTTTCTGGCCTCTAAAATCCTTCAAATGAAACAATCAGAGAGTAAATAAGTCTTTGGTTGAACTCATGGCCACACTGGTATCAATGTGATAAAGGGCCACAGGAAGACTTTATTTTAAGGGGTCACAAGTCAAACATGCAAATGTGAGGATTTCCCACGTTTCTCTGTTTTATAGAATTGCAAATCGATTTGGGACTCTTTGTCAGAAACTAAAAGCAATTCAAGCACGGCACCTTGTGTTCTGGGAAATTGTGATGAACATTTTTCACAATATTTTGACTTTTTATATATCAAACAATTGCTTAATTGAATATCATAAAATAATACAAAATAGCTGTAGATTGTTGTAGGAGAATGCTTTAAGTTTTTTTTTCAAATCAACTCTCCATCGGTGCAGGGCTAGACTGATTCCTTGTGGCCTGTGAGATCTGCTGGGTTTGTAAACTGAGAGCGTGTCTGATGTGAACTGTGAAGCAAGACCTTTAGGCGCTTTGTATACCAAGGGATCTTAAATTCAGAAAGCAACATGTTGTCGGTGGAGGTTTCTGAGGACCAGAGTCATCAGGTCTGATGTTTTTGTCATGTGGCAGCTAGGTGTGGTTTTAGCATGAAGACCTCAAAACAGAAAACTTCCGTATAGTCCAGCCTCCTCATGACAGAGGCGTGCATACGTTTCTCTGAGTCAGACTGGGAAAGAAAGTATTTTATTTTTTAGATATGTCTCAAATGGCAAATGGCAACCTTGGTGATACTGTTGAAATAATTAAAAAAAAATTAAAACTGCCATCTGAAATAAAATCATCTGTAGCTGCAGCAAAAATTACAGCAAAAATGTGTGTAATGCATTGGGTTTTCCTCTCTGATTGATCCTACACATGACTGCATTTGTCTTCTCAGTTGACATGGAGGATGAAGATGGGACTTGTCTACTTGATGTTTTGTGGTGAGTCTGTCTGATTCTTACTTGGATCCGGCAGAATAAAAAACAATATCCTGTAGATGATGAAAAGTAAGTAAGCAATAAAATCCTTTGTACAGGGTTTTGTTATTGCACGCTATATTTAGATTTAATGAGGTCTAATGTTCTCTTAAGCTGTACTTTGTTGTGTGCAGAAACCTTGGTTTGCACCAAATATTCACCAAGATTAAACAGATATTGATTGTAATTTTAATTTCAGTCCTCTCTTCGTCTTCACAGTGACCCCCAAGCCCTGAACGACTTCCTTCATGGGACCAATGAGGTAACAAAAGAGTCTTAAATAGAGAAGGACTCAAATAAAAAAATCAATAGTGCAAATGATAAATTCAAGATGGGAATATTTCTTGGCGCACAGTCGTGTGAGCTGTGTGGAGGAGGGCTGACAGTGTGAAAAAGAGTTTTAATGTAATACCGCATGCATTTCTCACCATGACTTTGTGAGCCCAACCTAAAATTGACTAATTTCATCTCACCAGCTGCAGGCTGAAGACCTGCTCATTAACTCCTCCTCTGGGGAGCCTTCCCTCTTCACAGATGCCCCGGTGAGTGTCTAGATCCACAGCCAGCAGCGTCACAACAACTAGCATTTTCCCCAGGAGAATGATTTTTTTTCTCTCCTTCTGCGCCTGAAACAGTTTTCTGTAAACTCCTGCTAATCATACAATTCTCCCCTCCTTTTAACTTTCTCTCCCTTATCCTGTTGTCTGTACCTCTCTTTCTATCTCACACTGATTCTTCCTCCAGAGTCCCGTCTCTCTGCTGGGAGATGGCAGGGATTCTCCAGACACACCTCCACCTGGGTGTGTGGACCTGTCCTTCCTGGAGGAGGCCCTCCTGTCATCGCCGGAGGGTGGAGAAGACCCACAGGTGGAGCAGGGAGAAACACCCGTGGAGGTTGGATTTGAGGCAAAGAAGGGAGAAGTGGAAGAAATGGAGGAGGCAGAGGTGGCATGTGATATCCTCCAGCAGAGCCTGCAGGAGGCTGAGATCACAGAGCAGACCATGGCTCTGGAGGCAGGTCTAGCCCAATCTGGGGACAGCCTGTCCCTGTACTCGCCTGCCCCTCTCCTCTCTCCACCCACCGTACCATTCTTACACAAGTCTGTGACCTTGCCTGTCACCCCAGTGTTGCCCAGAGACACCCAGGCAGCAGTGGAGCCCCCCCAGCCCTCCCTCCTGGCTGTAGGGCCAGGCTGCCCTTCTTTAAAACCTGCTGCCCCTCCTCAGCTGATGGGTCTCTTGCCTGGAAATGTGTTCCCTGCTGCTTCTCCAGAGACTTCCTTTTCTCTGAGTCCTGCCCAGGGATCCAGTATGATCATCCACAAGGCTGTTCCCAGTGTGACCAGTCGTCCTCTTATCACTCCAACCCTGAGAGCAACAACAGCAGCAGCCCCGGGCATCCTCCTGCAACGTGCCCCTCTTCACATCCAACCCAAGCTGCCCATCAGCATTCAGCCCAGACTGGTTCAAATTAGCCCAAAGCTTTCTGGGCAAAAACACACTCAAAGTCTTACTTTTGTCCCTGGGACTGCCTCACCAAATATTTTACTCTCCCAACCTCCAGGCCAAAAGCCTGCAGCTCCACCGCCGCAGCCCACCCAGCAGCTCCACAAACAGGTCAGCCTGCAGCTGGTCAACCAGGGCGGCTCCTTTGTGCTCCACCCTCAGGGACTCTTCCAAGGCCAAAGCCAATTCCTTCTTCCAGGCCAGTCCCCTGTTACAATCTCCCAGCCTGCCAGTGCAGCTCGATCGCTGCTGAACCCCAGTCACCAAGGCCCATCGGTCCACAGCCTGACTCCCTCTGCTGGGCAGCTCGTAGACGGCTCTCAGATCCTAACTGTGCCACAAAGACAGCTGAACTTCAGCCCTGTCTTCACCACCCCTACAGGGCAGCTAGCACTCCGCCAGGCCACTGTGCTTTCAGGACCTTTGCAGCTACAGTCAGCGCCCCCTACTGTCTTCCAGATGCCAGCACACCTGGCTGGAACCTACACTCCAGGAGGGCAGGGGCAGCGTGCAACCTTGGTCCACAGTCCAGCTCTTGGAAACCACATTACCTTGATCAACAGTTCAGGGGTGCTTCCCCCAGATCTCACGTCCATCTCGATTGTTAATGGCCCCTCAGTAGTTCAGGGGCTGCCTTTTGCTGCCCAGGCCCCGGCTCCTCAGACAGGAGTGACAGAAGGACAGCTGAGCCTCCAGCAAGCCTCCGTGGTGCTGCTGCCAGAAAGAACAATTCAGGAGGAGAGGACCAGCTCAGAGGAGACCTTCCACCAACTAGCACAAGTGAGTGGGCACCTCGGTCTCTATCATGGTATATGTAATCTGGCATTGTGGCTGGAGGACCCCTCCAAATCAATCTGCACCTAAACTGCATTTTGATGCAATGATAATGTAACATAGATAAAAAACTCATGAAGACTCAACATTCACTGTGATGGATTACACAAGATTCAATTGCATATCTAAATTATTTTTATACTCCACGAACATTTATGGAAACAGAGGATGTGTGTAATAGAAGAAATAAAATCAGCCAAAAAACCAACAACAACTGCATAGCATGCATGCAAATGGTGAGAAAAATGTCAGATATACTGTATGTAAACCGGTATAATTTACACCAAATAACAAAAGGACAAAAAAGTGCTGCTTTACAACCCTCAAGGGGTTAAATGTTTAAGCATGTTGCACGCCAGACTGAACCCCAGTCTGTAATGTTGAGACATGTATTTTGCTGAACACCATTTGATTGAGGTGTGGCCTGAATTTCAACATACTCAACTGTTTCAACCTGTGCAACCAGTGCAAAATCAGTTTTCTACGGTGTGTGATTCAGTCTTAAAATAGATTTAAAAAATGTAAATGAGCCATTTGATTTTGTTTATATGGATCAGAAGGCTTGGGACAGAATCATTCCTATACAAATGCTGTTTAAATAATTTGCTTAAAGTAAATTAAGGAGTCTGCTTACAGTGTTCATTTTGGGTCTTTTGCATGACAAAGTGGAAAAAAAATCTTGTTGTGGCTTAGAAGCCTATTAGCAACGCTGACGTTACTGCATTTGTAAACAGCACATTACTGTTTTAGGCTATAGCATAGTTATAATTGGACCAACAGTAAGCTATATTTTATAAACGGTACTGTATTGGATTACTGCATAGTGTATTTGAATTATACACAGTATTTTAATTTGAAGTGTCTGAAACAGCTGCACTGTATTTTGAAACAATTATATTCAGTAAGCAGTAAAGCTTTCTGTTTCAATACTTTATATTCATGTAATTAATATGGAACTTTCAATAAAATTGTAATCTGCATGAGAAATAAAGAAAAAGATAAGAAATCAGTTATAATAATCACCCGCTTATAATGATCAATTTGTCTAGGACAGGGATGATCATTATAAGAGGCTTCCACTGTATTACATTGCAATGTGTTTTTTTTTATTAAAACTAGTCACATCAGATTTGAGCCAAGTAGCAAACAACGTTTTTCATCACAATCATTGCCGAATACTTATTAACTATACTTTACTAAACCTCCTGGTGTCATTGGGTTGTTGAGCTGACAAACACAATGCACTCTGTACAAATCAACAACAAAAAAGTATTAAATTCAGTTTTAGCTCTGATGTCTATTTCTTCTCTTGCTGCAGCCCTACGGACATGTTCTCCAGCATGTCTCGGTGCAGCCAACCTCTTCTGGGCTGCAGTCCTCCTCTCCTCCTGTGGTGACAGTCCTGCAACCTCCTCCTGAACCACCTCTGGTCCCCGATCCAGCTGTGGAGATCCCTAAACTTTTGATGCCCCCAGCAGACATGACCCAAGTAGTGGAGGAGGTGACCCACTCGATGAGTCAGAACGAGGCCTTTATGCAACATCTGCAACAGGTCAGCGCTTTAACAAATTCCTGCAGATTTCTTCTAATTTAGTGATGAAATGCTTGTGCTGGTTTACATTTACATGTTGTTTTTTGACAGAGCTTCTCCTCAGTGATGATGTTTGTATTTTCTAATAGTATAGTTTAGTATAATACGACAAGTCCAATGATAATGATTAAAAATTAGAAAAAGATTAGATGCCATAAACAACAATAAGATATGGTAAACGGAATCCCAGTTATTTGGCATACCAGGAAGAAACAACTGTAAACAACAGTAAAAGAACGTCATGGAAGTACAACACAGTAATAAATGTAGGAAACAAACTGTTCACAAGAGTAAAAGTTAGAAGTAAAAGACAGAATATCAACAGTTAGCTTAACACTAAACAGTTACTTAGATTGTTGTTGCGACACATTAGCTCCAGATAGCTAGTGCAGTCTTGGTCAGCAGTAAACTTACAAGTAAAAGTACTCAAGTATTAGCATCAAAATATACTTAAAGTGCTCATTATGCAGAATTTCCCATTTAGTGTGGAAGAAGTATAAAGTAGCATAAAAAAGAAATTCTCAAGCACAGGGGCCTCACCATTCTACATTACTTGACATAACAGATTTGATCAACAGTACCTGCAGATAATCGTCTGATAATGGCATTTAGAGGGTGGGTAAAAGACACTTTTCAATATTTTCTTGGACACGGATCACTGACAAAATGCCCAATGTAATGATGTCAGGGATATTGCGCCAGTAGCAAAATTTAGCAACAAAATGTTTTACTGAAACCAAGTGCTGCTGGTATTTGGTTTAATTATGACGTAAATTGTGATTTAAAGTGAGACAGCAGCCACTGTGGCCACAAGAGATGCTTACAAAATAACAGCATTGAATTTCGCAAGATACTTACAAGATAACCGCAATGTATTTCCTTTAATTTCTCAGTGTTTATTGATTCAGTTGCTTTAAAGACATCATCAGTGTGCAGCCTGACTGAGCTAAAACGTTATGTAACAGAACTGCAAATAGACAAGTACCTACAAAGGCAGCCAACTGACACGGAAATGTCAATTACACAGGAATATCCATCAGTTTGTAGTGATTGCATCATCATAAGCTACTGGTCATAACAGACCAAGTAATGCTGTAGCTGCAAAACACCTGAATGTGTTGAATTGTTTTATTTCTGGTCTCAACCTTTTTTTGTTGTTGTCTTCGTTTGAAAGTTACATAGTTTGACTTTAAAGCTGATGTTTTTGTGTGTAAGTTGTTTTACATGTGTGACAAATTGTCTCTAATATGATGCGTTATTTTATTAGTGACTTTGTCTTATTTAAATATTATTAAAATGTTCCCATTGAAATAGGGATATCTAAGAAAACTGTTTATCAGCAATGAAATATTTAATTCATACCGGCCCATGTAACATCTGCCAGCTACTAATGACTATTGCTACTGTTGATGTCAGTCATGGCAAGGCTAATTTATATGCATAGAAAGAGTCAATGCAAAGTGTGGCATAGAAGGCAGGGGAAATAAATCAATTTAAAGACAGAAAAACAATAATGCTTTTTAATTTAGATTGTGTGTCTAAAGTTGCAAGCTGGTTTCATCTCTGTGCATCACTGTGGAACTATTAGCTGACTGCTTCCAAAAGGATCTATAAGATCTATCTAATTCTTCATCTTCTGTCGTCATCATTTCCACCACAGCAAGCACTTAGTTCTCCTATCACATCCGAATTGCTTGTCGGATCGCTGCCTGTGGTGCCGTTGGAGACACTTGCCTCCCCAGTCGCCAACGAGAGAGACACCCAACCACAGACCCATGCAGTCTCCGGTCAGGACACCCGCACTGTGATGTCTGACCAATGTGTCGAGGCTTCTCCGCTTCACTCAGACCCAGAGGACACGCCGCTGATCTGCCCCTCGCCTCCCATTCAGGACACCGAGAGACTAGCTCAGACGAGTTTCTCCCCTCCAGCTGGGCCTCGGATCACTCTGCCTGGATCTGAGAGTTCAGTCCCCCAGATCACAGCACCCCAGCTTTGCGTCGAGCCCCAAGTCCAGTACCAGGTCACTCATCAGCTCCAGGTTTCACAGGCCTTATTTGGCCAGGACCAGGTACAGATCCAGTCGTCCGTTTCCCAGTCTCTGCCCCAGATCCAGGCCTCAGCTCCCCAGCTCCAGGTCCAGTCATCTGTTTCCCAGCCTCAGTCCTCGGTCATGAATTCAGTCCACAGCAGTCCCTCCCCTCTGCGTGTCAGCGTCTCGGTGCCTCAGCAGCAGCCTGATCCCAGAGCTGCTGGTCTCTCCAAAGGAGGAGACGACTCCGCTGTCCAACAGCACACACAAAACAGTGAGTCTACATTAAAAATGACAGAGTGAAAAATGCCAACCATTATCACTTTTCCTACCTCATCATTGCTCTCCACCATCACTTTAATAATTATTATAAATATTAAGATCTGCAATACCATCATCATTACCTCTGTCTCTGTGTCCCTTTTCAGAGCCAACAGCTGCCTTGGTCGTGGAGAGTAAAGCGTTTACTCTTGATGACCATCCACCGTCTCCTGCAGCTCAGGGTGTCCAGGTTCACGGGCCCCCAGCTCCCAGAGAGTGCGTCCCCATCGAGACGAGCCAGCAGACCGGCACCAAGGTGAGAACAAGCTAAGATCCACTTTACTTAAAGTCCAGTTAATTTAAGATTTGTTTTCTTAAAATGTCATAAATGTAATTATAAATTAAAACATTTTAATTTGGATGTTGGAAGAAAACCTCCTAATTATCCAAAGTATTACATATATACATATTATCTTTAAGGCTGCATCTAAAGATCATTTTCATTATCAATTAATCTGTCAGTTATTTATTTTCTTAGTCAACTAATGATTGTTAGTTGGCTATTTGGCCCATAAAATATCAGAAAACTGTGGACATTGCTCATAATAATTTCCCAAACCCCAGGCTGACATGTATGTGTCTTGTTTTATTTTTAAACCCAAAGATATTACATTTACTATCATAGAAAACTAAGACAACCGGAAAATATTCACAGTTTAGAAGTTGAAACCTGTACATGTTTGGACATGTTATTTAAAAAAATATGACAATTATCAAAAATGTTGCAGATGAATTTTCTGTCAACCCACTAACTGATTAATTGACAAATCATTTCAGCTGTAATTATATTATATATCTTGTTTATTTAGTTTCATACAGAGAATAAATGGATATTCAAATTTTTGTAATGAGTCAAATAATTTCCTCTGTAGATTAAAATGAATTGGCTCCAGTCTTGAAACAGAGATGGCAGACTTTGAAATGATTATTTGTTTCATGCAGCAAACATATTATTAATGACTTGAAAATGCACCCCTGTCTCCGTCCTTTGATCTCATCCAAAATGTTATCTGGCTGCCAGCTGGCAGGTCCTCTGGAGCAGCAGAGAGATGAGAGGCTCACACCAGCAATGCGCAGGCACAGGTAAGAGGCAGAGAGCAGCAACTCTGGTGACGATGATGTTGGATCGATGTTGATTTTCTTCATAAGTTTTGAATTGATGTCATGGACATGAAGTAAATGAATTTTTTTAACAATGAAAATGTGTGGGGAAATTATTGCAAATATTTTAAGTGTGTAGCCTATAACCTCTGTACCGCAGCCACTTGGGACCCTAACAGGCTACTTTTAACCAGTTTAAGAGGTGCTTTACTAAATCTTATCTTAAATTTGATCCTTAACAAATAAAAGATTTCACTTTTAGTAATAAAGCTGGCTTATTCACAACTAAAATGGTCATATTACTGGATATGACATATGTATATATATATATATATATATATATAAAGAGATGCTTTCGTACCTCAGTAATAATCACCCATGTAGTTTTATGTATTAACAGCTGTCTGGTTTCACAGACATGGATTTAATGATTGATTGACTGATATCTTTTATTTTGAACATGTAAATAAAATTAAAATAAAAAATCTGATCCATAGTCTGATCCTTCAGTAATGTTTTTTAATCTCGGTCCTCTAGGACTCTTTTCACGGTTTCTACCACTGCTACAGTCTCTGCTACTATTTATTACATCATTCAGTAATCTTGGCGGTAAAATAAAAAACTACAGTGCCATGTTTTATTATGTTACCAGTCTGTCGTCTCCAGGCTTTTGTGTATTGCAGCTCAGGTTAACATAGAGTTTTCTTTTTGGTCGTCAGGTTCCAGCAGCAGATTTGTTTGGACCACGCAGCGGTTCAGACCCCCTTCACCGGCACAGCCTTTTCCACACTGAAAGATGCTGTGAGATGTCTGCTACCATACCACACCTGCACTGGTCACCTGCCCACTCAGGATGACTTCAATTTAGGTGAGTGAGCTCTGGCTGATGAATGTCCCGATCTAAGCAGCTTAGAACTAGCTCAAGTGGGCGACCCAGTGGGCTTGAACAGGTTTTATACATCCAAAGAACTTCTATAAAAACCAGACCAGGCGTCTAATTGAGACCTACTGTACATTGATCAAAACATGTAGCCGCACACGGCCAGTAAAAGGATGTTAGATCCCGAGTCACCCATGTTCAGGAGGTACTGGACCAGCTCTCCGTCTTAAAGGGTCCGATCCTCTAGGCCTATGGGTATTACCCTAGTAGGTATGACTGAGGACTGTTTAAGCTGGTGTCGAAGAGATTCGTCTGGCTTCTAACTGTCTTCTTCCGAACGCCTACCCTGCTTACTCTGAGATAGCACCTGACTGAATAGCCCTAGAGCCAGATACCACCCCAGCCACGCCCGTTAACGACAGCTCTCTTCTCATTGATCAGTGCACTTGGTATGGTTGCCAGGTTGGTATTTAGTGGCCAGGAAAATAGGCCCCAAGGATAAGTTAATTTCAGTGGCTAGAGCAACCTATAAGAACCTCAAAGATGTTAAACACACTTTACCTAATTGATTACTACCTTAGTGAGGAAATAACTTCAATGTCGACTATCGTTCTTTAAATGCAGTGATTATATATTTTATTGCATAAAGTTAGCAAGGGCAAGCATACAACTGAAATTGGTTAAAATTGAGTAAAAATAATAAAACTGTTAAAATTCAAAACCTGATACGAATAGCTGAGCTTGAGTGTTTTTGGTTATCTTCTTTTTGGAGAGAAAGGGAGGGGAAGGAGTTGTCCTGGCCAAGGAGTTCTTTCCCTCTT
>NC_060160.1:6306373-6331700 GCF_021292245.1 Micropterus dolomieu | reverse complement strand
TATGGTTGCCAGGTTGGTATTTAGTGGCCAGGAAAATAGGCCCCAAGGATAAGTTAATTTCAGTGGCTAGAGCAACCTATAAGAACCTCAAAGATGTTAAACACACTTTACCTAATTGATTACTACCTTAGTGAGGAAATAACTTCAATGTCGACTATCGTTCTTTAAATGCAGTGATTATATATTTTATTGCATAAAGTTAGCAAGGGCAAGCATACAACTGAAATTGGTTAAAATTGAGTAAAAATAATAAAACTGTTAAAATTCAAAACCTGATACGAATAGCTGAGCTTGAGTGTTTTTGGTTATCTTCTTTTTGGAGAGAAAGGGAGGGGAAGGAGTTGTCCTGGCCAAGGAGTTCTTTCCCTCTTCTGCTGGGCTGATGACTCTGGTGGAAACCTGAGGCTTTGTCCAAAGCCCTCAAATTGTCTTCAAAAATCTTCAGTCTTCGTCGCAGTTGAAAAGGAGAAAATCTTCCGAGTCCGATGATTCTTCAGTTGTATTGGCTATTATGGTTATCCTCCGTGGCATGATCTGATGAAACTTTGCTGAAGAAATCTCTGAAGCGTTCCCTAGTTGATTGCTGTTCAAATCCCCATCTCTTGTCTTGGGCTCTTGGTCCGGTGCGGTGATGGTCTTGCTCCGAGTCCGATGCCTCTTGAGATCCGCCGAGGAATAACCCCGATCTCTTTCTGGCTTCTCTTTATATATCCTATTCCGTGGCTGATTTCTTTGTCATATCAGCCACCACCCTTATCCTGTCCATGTGACTACTGTCACATAGCTTGTTCATCCTTAAATTCAGTTGGGCCAGAGATGTCCTTATTTGGCCATTACATTTCCCCTTGCTGACCCTTCTCTCCCAATGACTCATATTTTTTCATACATTATATTGCTTATAGCATTGTTAAGCTCTGTGTTTTGCAGATGGAAGTATGTTGCACTTCCCTTTTCTCACTCACTGTTGTGTGTTGTGACCTGATAGTAAGAGCGTTGGGATCTCAACTTATTTGACAAGGGACTCTCCGTTTAATTGGAGTTATTATTATACTATATACTTTTCCTTAAATTCAACTAAAGATCCAAAATGAACTATCTTCTGTATTAAATTATTAAATATTATAATTATTTTATTTTATTTTTAAAAAGTGACGGCCGCTTAGTGTATCATATAAGAACACATACAATGCAACTTAGATATAAATTAAGGACAACTATTTTAACCTGGGTGTGACAGCATACATATATTTAGCTTTTAAATAAAAATTGGTGTCAGTCAGATACATATGATACCATTACATTATCAAGGTGGATGAGGAGAACTGGAGACTGAATAGTGAACACTTAGTAATGGGTGAATTAGGTGTTATTTATTTGGCTATTTACAATACTTACATGGGCAAAAAAATGTGGGGGGAATAGGACAAAGTGGTTGTGCAACAATAAATGAAATGAAAGAAACCTAACTAAACACTTCTTCTTAAAATAACACCCGAATAACATGACTTAACTAACTTACTTACAAAAGGAAAGCGTTACACAGTGGGGGCAACAACAATCAACCTGGGTCGCCTTCAGTAGGTGAGGAAAAAGAAACAGTGCCTCTTGACTTGACTATGACTATGATATTAGTTATTATGTAATTAATCAGTGTTGTCTATTGAAAGATGTTACCCTGAATATACTCTAATGCAACATTTTGCACTGAAGTAAACTGTAAATGATTATGTTTAATGTAAATCTGTGTTCAAGAAAGAGTGTCCTGTCTTCAATATGTTTCAGAGCCCTATCTGGCCAAAAATAAAATCCTGTCGACTTTTAATGTCTACAGGAAATAGTCAAACGCAAAGATCAATGCCAAAATATAAGAATCAAACTATTATTTTTGTTAGCTATAAATCTGCTAATTAGTTTCTCAATAAATCATGAAAAAAATCCTCAAAATTTCCTAAAGCGTGATAGAGAAAAGCTGCAAATCCTCACATTTAAGAAGCTGGAACCAGGGAAATGTTTTGTATTTTTGCTTGAAAAATTGCTTTTTGACTTATTATGTTTGTTGCTATAAAACTATACACACTCTACCTCTTGATGGAAAACAACAGCTCTGTTAACTCTTCTGATCCCATTCCAGTCCATTAACAGTTAATCTGACTATAATGTTTCTTTTCTCACAGTGGACCAGGAGTTTGACACTGTGTCCGGTTTCCTGCTGAAACGCACCAAGGACATGGTCAACAAATACAGGCAGCTACTGGTTAGAGAAGCCCAGGTAAACCACAATACACTGCCTTCTTTCTCTGTACCTGTATGTAAAATATATGTATAATATGTATCTTGTATCACTTCCACATCCAAACTGTGTTAGGATATTAATTAACTTTCAGTTGAGTCCATTCAGACAGTTTTGTCTACTTTCTTGTACAAATATACGCTTTGTAATTAGTAAATTAATGATAATGTATCACGAAGGAGGACTAGTCCACTGTGACTGTTCAGAAAATTAGCTACTTTTGAGACAATGCATCTTTTGTTTATAAGACCTCATTCATCTGTAAGTGGGGAGCGAGACAGTTAAATGAACCAAACACAAAGATTTAACAGAGTCATCTCCTCAGGGCTGTTTGCAGCAGACAGATGGAGATGTGTGTGTGTGTGTGTGATGGGATATAAACTGGTTTCCACAGCAGGAGAGTCCGTCAGCAGAGATGGTGATGCTGGAGCGCCTCTTCCTCCAGGCTGAACGATGCGCTTTAGCGGAGGACAGACGGAGAGTCCGCAGGGACCCAGGTCAGTGTCCCAGCAGGAAACCATAATCACCACATACTTTATTAGACGTGTGTGTGTGTGTACATACATGTGAGTGGCATCCTGTCTGTTTTGGGGTTTTTTGTCAAGAAAGATGCTATTTCAAATCCCAAGACTGGGACTGGAAATATGGACGTAAAAAAGTCAATTAGTGACACTCATTTTTTTTTTTTCTTCTCACAAACTAATTTCACTGTGCCTCAGAGCGCGACACTTAACCTCCATATTTGCTCCGGAGCAGCTCCCAGGTGTGAATGTGTAATTAAGCTGTGTAAATGTGGAGCAGGGTCGTGCTGAGAAAGACTCTGACGAAAAAATTACATGTGAGAGGTTAAGAGCAAATTAAAGCAGGGTTGTTATGTTAATTAAAAAGTTGGAAACGGGGGAAGGAAGCTCTTGAAAACTGTTAAATGTCAGGCTTGGCTGCTGGGACTTATGAAGGAACAGTGCACATTAATAGACTTTGGTGTCAATGTGTTTTTTATCTATAGTCCCTGAACAGATGTTACTTATTCAGACAAATATAGTATTTTTGTTGGAAAAATGATTGGATTTGACAGCTAAAAGAACATGACCAGACTCTGTGAGAATAAGTATAGAAGTAAGTTCATCCTCATCCACAGCAGGATGTAGGTGATACACTTGCCAACAAAGAGATTTGAGCTTTTATCTTCCCTGCAATCCAGCCTGGCATATCTAATAACTTTGGAGATTATGGCTGGAATTTACAAAGCAATATATATTCATTCATAGGGAATATTTCATGGATAGAAAGTAACCCCAATAATATAATGTGGTCATGATATACAGTATACTGTTGACAGAGATGCGGATTATCCACAGTGACATTATTTTCAAATGCTGCACAAATTACATTTATTTTCATGCCATTGTTTTAATTTTTAAATTTTTAATTTTGTCATGCATGCAAAAATTCCCAGGCTTACAAAACATCTTTTGCATCACCACTAATTTATATGAACCAGATGCAGAATAGTGCATAGACTGTACATTTCAACCTATTTGAATGTGATGGAAGGCTTTTTAGACAAAGTTAACAAACTTAAACACTTCAAGACTGAACGTTCGAAGTTTTGATCATCTCACCAGCAGAATATTTCTGGGTTTTGTTGAGCCGAACCTAAATCCCACAGCTCAGAATAGCCAGAAGAAGAATACCAGTTCTCAACTGTGCAACTAAACATCTTCAGCTTCTACATATGCAAGATGTAACTTATGATTTAGGGCCATACTTCTGTTCAGTATGCATGAATACTCTTAATAACTTTCTTCTTATTTATTCTATACTCCAGTCAGACTGAAACATTATTACGTTTCAGGGTCAGGGCAGAAGTCTTAGTGACTGATATTTAAAAAACGTGTGTTTGTAATGATGACGGCTCTGCGGCTTTTAGAAAATCACAATAAGCGATGTTGTTTAATCTTCTGCTCATTTTTCTTTATTCCAGAGTCATTTATGATGGCCTTGGCTACATCAGCGTCTTCGCCCCATGGCGCCCACTCCTCCGGTCCCTCCCAACACTACTCCTCTGGCAGCCCCTCCTCTCCACCAGCCTGGACCAGACTGTCCGACCGGCCCCCGGGACTCAAGACGTACCGCTCCAGCTCCCGTGGGGCTCTCAGGCTCACCATCAAGCAGGAGTCTGGCTCCCGTAAAGTGGTTCACAACTCTGCCTGTGACCCGGGACTCAAGAGGGACCACAGGGGGCAGCTGACCAACGGCGGCGGAGCTGTGAACGAACACCACTCTCAGGCACCCAACGGAGCACCCCAGGGTCCTCAGCATGACGCGGAGATCTGCAACGGAGGTCTTCCTTGTAACACTGCAGCGGATGTCCCACAGACAGCACCCGATTCCAAGATAAAAGCCCCAAATCCTTTTTCTATGCCAGAGCAACAGGCTGGTTGCTTCGAGTTGCCTCCCAGAGATGTCAGCGCCCCAAAACTGAAATGCTACAGGTTGGATGCGTCGCCTCGGCCGGAGCAGCGGTTCAGCCCGCCGCCTCCTCCCCTCCCAGAGGACAACATGCTCAGTGAACATCTACAGAGTGCCATCGACAGCATCCTGGAGCTTCAGCGTCTGCAGGGCCCCTCGGCGGCCCAGACCAGGGCCACGTCAGGCCCTTCACTGGACCAGGCTGTCACCAGCATCCTGGAGGGACACCTGTGAGGTAATCTGCCCTGGCAGACGTCCACACAGATACAGCAACATCTGTCTGGTGAACTTAACTTCTTATCTGTTCCCAGAACTAGAAGAGATTTAATTTCTGGGTTCCAGAGATTACTTTTTAGGAACTGATTGTTTGTTTGAAAGAAGGAAGGGGGGGGGGGAGAGGCACTATAAAGAGATGCATACCAGACAACAGCACTATCTATAGTCTGATAGATGTTAGATACTTCATTTTGATGTATACGTTTGTGGAAAAAAAATCTATTTGAATAGGAGCTATATTGTTTCAGTGGTAGTTAAGTCATTCAGAGGTTTACGACACTGGTGTAACCTTCATCAGCATATAGTATATAAGTAATAGTGAGGATAACGAACACGTGGCGTAGACTGAGATTATTCAATAGTTTTTTATAAGATTTCTTTCAAATATGTGAAGTTTCTTTTGCATAGTGCCAAGCTTCCAGGGTATTTATTTTGGTAATCTGTGCCAATTGTGTTTTCAAATGAGTTGCATTGAGAAAGGCAGTGAGTGTGTGACGAGTGTTTGTGTGTGTGTGTGTGTGTCTTTATTTGGATTAGTTTGTGTGGATCTTAAGAGAGTGTGTGTGTGTGTGAAAACATTGCATCCTGCGATGGGACGGTACATAAAACCCCCGCAGGCTCCATCATCTCGGCTTATCGAATGAAACCTCCAAAGAATTTGTGACTTGCTACATCCTGAATACACCAGCAAACGTCCATGTTGTGTCTCTTCCCTAAAACTGGAGTCTGTCCTTGCTAAAGAACCCGAGGGGAACACAAAAAAAATTAGGCAGTCGTGGGGTTTTTTTGGGCCCTTGTTGTCATTCATTCTGGAATCTGATGTGAAATATTTCTAGCTTTCAGAGACAAGAATGGTTCCCAAACTTTATGTATTAACATGCAAGCAATAATGAGTTAGGGTTGATAGGAGCAGTGGTGGTGCAGTGAGGAGGAGGAGGAGGAGGAAGGGGGAGGTTTTTGTCTACCGTTGAATGAAAACAAAGATTGTTTTTCAGATGAGAGATTTTGCCAGCAAAGCCCGTGTAGTTTAGGAATTGTGTTTCAAACACGTTTCAAGGGTTTGAGGGTCACTAAACGGCATAAATGATCATGCAATTGTCCAGTTTGGGAAAGAAAAACACCAAAACTGCGGTTGTTTTCCATGACACACTGTACAGAGCTTGAGCCTCTCTGCATCATCAAACAGCCTTTGACCAAAAGCTAGAGGAATCATCCGCTTTCACGTTTACAATTCTTTTAATTTATTAAATTATTTGTTTGAAGCCCGCTGTGTTAAGCCGGAGATATTATTTTTACGCAGCCATTGTGAAGCAATATGATTTTTTGCAGCATCTTATGTTAATGTGACAATCTTATCTGTTTGTGTGAAAATGTGACTTCTGTTCATATGAACATACGCGAGGGAGATGAGGTCATTTGCATCGACTGTGACAGCTCTCCCTCATAAAACATGTGGAAAATATTCTTTGTAGAAGGGTTTTTAACTTGAAGGTCAAAATGTTAACGCTGCAAAATGTCTTTTTGTAATATAAATTGAAAATGCGCTTCAAAATTTAGCTTTTGGAGATACTTTTAGGGGTCACGGTTTGACTTGCGAATTGGAAATGTTTAGAATATGCCTTATTGTCAATTCAGTGTACCTTTATGGGAAATGGAATCTGCAAAGAAAAGATAATTAATGTGATGTTTTAAATACTGTAACATCTGGTGTTCTGAAATGTGAAAGTAACCTGTCCCTTCAAAAAAGAGAAAAAAAAAAATCTTCCAGAGATTTGGGGCTAAATCAAACAGGCCTTCTCATTTCTTGAGTTGCATTGTCATTTTTTTTTAAATGTAAAATTGTCTTTTGTTGGAATAAACAAAAGGAGTTAATAATATGCAGTAATGTAATGTTGCCATCCTCTGCAGTAGTATGGAGTGGACACACACTGGAGGATTCATAAAGGACTAGTTGGATATTCTATTCTTAAATACACTTTGATACCACTTGTGTGTCTGTATGCTAAATACAAAGTGACAGCTTAGCTTAGCATACTGGAAACAGAAAGAGCTAGCTTGGCTCTGTCCAAAGGTAACAAAATCCACCTACCAGTACCTCTAAAGTTCACGTGATACTGTTTTATGTGGAATTGTGTTCTGAATTATTTCTTGGCCAGGAGAAGCAACTTCCTTAAAATGTCAATCGATATTTTTTAATGTTTCAAATCATTATGTGATAATGAGAAAGGGGTCGTTCTTAGAGTTCAAACTACAGAGGCTCATAACCTGAATCTGCAGTTACGCTGCGCTTTAGAGCAAGTTTCTGCTCATGGTTTCTTTCCAGCCGCAATTACTGTTTGGTTCACTCTCATAGTGTAGTTTTTCAGCCAGATTAGGCAGCTGTTTTCAGAGACAAAGCTCTAAAAAAACCTACTGTTCACTACCCGCTCAGCACCAAACAGCAGACAGATTCAGCTGGCAACTAGCTGGTGGACGTAGTGGAGCATTTAGCAGCTACAGAGCCAGCTATTTCCCTCAGGAGTTGGTAGACATCTGTAACTGCTGAATGTTTGCTAACAAGTTCGTTTTATGCTGCCCCCAAGTGGCCTAATAATTCAGTTATTGCAGTTTCCGATTGCCTGGTAACCGCACAGCGACAACCAGACAGAAATAGTCTGGCACAGACTTTGTTTTTTGTACATATTAATCTAAGTAGATATAACTGTTAATTAGTGAGGTGGTAGGTGGATTTTATTACCTTTAGAGAGTTTGCGGTAACGTTATTAATCTTTTTCCTATCTGCAAGAAAGAATCTGCTTATTTCCCTAATTATTCCTTCAACAGTCCCAAAATAAATGAGCATAAAAACATTAAATCTCCAGGTGTGTTTCCGCCCTCAAGAGGATTCACTGTAATGCAGTAAAGATGTCAGAGTGTCTTTCATAACACAGGATTGCACTCCATGTCACTCTAAACTTCTTAAAAGGGAATTCCACCAAAATGTTTTTATTTTTAATAAAGTATTTCCCAATGTTTGCCCGTATCTTTCTCCTCTTTAATGCTCAAGATGAAAAGAAAAATAAATTCTCAAGTCACCTTTGGTGGAATCCCTTTGAATGAAGCAGCCTCATGTGCCACTGTTATTGTTGCATTATGTCTGCAGTGTCAAACACTGACCATTTGACACATGCTTAGTTTTCTCAGCATTTTAAGACATCTGCATGTTGAGCCATTTTGGTATTTTTGTATTTGTTTATTTTTTTTCCTGACTGAACTGTGAAACCAGGGGAGCTCATAACTCTACACTAATTCAACTTCAGATACAAAACATTTGACTGACAGATTGTTCTGATGCCAAAATCAAGAGGCCTTAATTCAGCAAAACTAGATTGTAAAAAAAAAATGTCATTCCTGACAAAAAAAAAAAAATCCAACTGAAGACTCCTTTGACCTGAAAGTCATGAGTGATTCATATATGAAATGTTAAGAAAACCGCTTTTGTACTCATTTTTACAGACTATTTATTAAACTGTGATTTTGTAAGAAATAAAAATAAAAAACCTCAATGTGCTTGTGTCTTTTTAAAATGGGGGGGGGGCTGTATGTGAAGAAGTGTGTATGCCAACAAAACAAGTGACAGAAAATGTATATAAACATGACTTTTATTTTGTGCATCATTCACAATTTAGGAAAACAAAAGCAGCTTTAGGCCTTTCATCCAAGAAATTACGAAAAGACAAAAGCAGCTGTATTGTAAATAAATTCACGCTCAAAAGATAAATCTGCCTTGCAAAGGGGGGTTTAGTTTTAAGGTAATTTTCTAAAGCACAAGAGTTGGCAGCTTTTCTTGACTGTAGGTTGAATTCTGTAAAACGACGTCATAGTGAAACAGTAAGGAGGTCATGTCCTGATGCTGTGAAGTCTCCGGGCAGGTTTGGGGATTAAGAGGCACATTAAAACATGAGCCATGGAGTTGTCCCAACCGTCGGGAGAATCAGCATCTGGACATGAACATTGGAAGTTTAAAATGATTGACTAAGCCAGCCAACTTTACTGTGGTTAGGATTGATCTTCCCCTGCAAAAACAAACAGATGGAATACATTCAGGCCCAAAGACACCAGACCAAAGTTTAAGGAAATTTGACTTCAAGATGCTTCTGGGAAACTCCTACTTCATCTATTGACTTAAAACAGACAATAGACAAAACAAAAGCAGTGGGGAGTGCCAAATTTAAAGGGCATATAAAAATGACCCTCTCTCTGCAAAGCAAGTAATTTATTCTCAGACTGACTGAGGTAAAAGCTGCTAGCCTGCAAGGGGGGAGTGGGGGTGTTCAGGGGGAAATTAAGAGCAGGTGCACCTTCTTCCTACAAATCAGTTCTTAAATGTCAATATTTTAACTTTTTTCATAAATAATTCAATATTTTTTTACCATGATTAAAACAAGTGGTCATATATCCACCATTGCATTGTGGAGTTAGTGTTTTTCAGATTCGATGCTGGATATCGTCTCTGATCAAATTAATTCAGGATCCAGGTGGCAGCCTAGCAACGTCTTACCAGCACCTGTGTCACCACAAAGAGTGAAACGTCGTCCAATGTCCTTCGCAGATCGAGTGTATTCACTCACACACTCATCATGGCCTTGTGGTAAATGGTAACGTAACAGCCGCTACATGCTGGTAACATTTGGGTCCCGGCTGGTAGAGGAGTTCATTCATCCGCTCACTAAAAAAAGAGAAGCAATTTGGCTTGTAAAACTGACAGTGACTGTGGAAGTTTCAAATCCAACCGGCACCTTGACCGGCAGATGAGAAAAGTCAGCTTTCTGTCCTGGTCCTGCTTGTGGTCCTTGTGGGGACTGACAGTCAGTTGAGTTTGATGGGCAGGTCCTCTCCGTATTTGCGGAGGAACTTGCTGTGGTTGTGGTCGACGGACCAGAGGGGAGGGAGGTGGCTGGGCTGCATGGTGGTAAGGAAGTGCTGCCTCCAGCGACGCTCCAGGTCCATCAGGCCCTGCAGGCCCTGCTCGGCATGGGCTCGCACCACCTTCAGACCGTGAGGCACGTACGCCTCGTTGAAAATCCTTCAGGGAGGAGAGAGGAACAGTTAGGAGATTGTAGATTCTGTACAAACTTAAATAGCTCTTAAAAAAATATTTCAAAAAAATAAATACCTGCATGCAACCCAGTAGATGAACATGATTGTCAAACTCAAATCGTGTTACTAATAAACCAGGCCGATATTAGCTCATCATTGATATATACTGTTGGGGACAGCCACCCTTTTCCAGGAAAAACCACCTTAAATAACATACCCAAAACATATCAGGAGTAACTCAACCATTTGGCCTAGATGCATACCCCCTTACGGGTCAGCCACAAAATGACGAAAAAGACTGTGTTCCAAAGAGGCACGTTTCCTCTCTGTAGAAGGCGGCGAGAGAAGGCCGGCACAGCTCCCAGGTATTGCGCAATAATCAAGATGGCGAAGGAGCAACAAATCTGCAGATTTTTGGACTTAAAATGGCAAAAATGATCGTGTGCTGCACCAGGTACCAAGGGCGTCTGACACACATGCTTAAACTAAAAAATCCTGCTGAAAACAAACAATAATTATCTTTAAAAAAAAACTAAATAAAAAAAAAAAACAAACAAAAAAAAAAACAGTAGTCTGGTTCAAGTGAGGAAATGTTTCAAACTCAGGTGGGACCATATAACGGTACTGATATAATGAAACTCAAAAGAATGATTTTGTCCTGTTCAAGTGTAAATCTGTAAATCACACAGCCTGGGCTGAAACTCACCTCGTCTCCAAACCTGCAGCCTGCTGCAGCGCCTCGTCCGTCAGCTCCTGCTCCTCGTTCATGTTAAGGAAGCTCTTGATCAAAGCCTGCAGCTCCTCTCGTCGCTGCTCCGGCAGTCCTTCCCCAGCGGTGAGAAGAGCCCGAGCTGCCGAACGTACCCGCCGTCGGTCCGAGTCCTCCAGAAGGCGAACTCCGTCCTCGCAGCCCTGAGGGGCGACGAACTCTTCAGCTAGCTGCTGCTTCAAGAAGCTGTCGTGCACATTGGAGGCGGCGTGGCAACTGGTGCAGAGCAGCAGGATGTCATGGGAGTTGTGGTCCTTCATCTCACTGGGAAAATGCCGTCTGTACTCATGTGGCACAATGTTTTTCCTGTGGGACCAAAGTAAATAATAATTAACCAGATCTGTCACTGTAATTAAGTGTCACTCTATTAAATATATACCTTTAGAAAGCATTTCTTAGTATTAAGTTCTTTTGTTTAAAAATGTTTTTATAGTGCTGTCTGGAACGGAAATTCTCTGGTTAAGAATACGCAACACCAAATAGGCCTTTCACAATATACTGTCTGATTTAGTCCTGAAAAAATTAGTCAAGTGCAGTTAATATATGGATCATCATTTACATAATACGACCTTTAAGTAATTTATCAAGAAGAGAAAAAAAGAGAAAAGCGCTGGTTCAAGCTTCTGAAATGTGATGATTAACAACTCTTTTTTTTATTTCACTGGCAGAGGTGGGTAGAGCAGACCAACACTGTACTCAAGTACAGTTACTTTGCAAAAACTAATACTCAAGTAGGAGGTAAAAGTGGTCATCAAAATACAAACCTGAGTGAGAATACAAAAGTCCTGATTAGATAAACTGCCACATTTACACCAGGACAATATTCTCAGCGTGTATCCATCAAGTGTGATTATAATATTAATGCAATATTTTGTAGTTTGTTAATGCTCCAATAAGTAAAGATCATTTAAAAATATAAATGATATCTTGTTGTCCCGTATATTAAATTATATTATTATACAGGTGTGTTCTCAGATCATCTGTGTTTGAAACATTATCAGTCACACCCACATGAAATAAGAGTAAGTTTTTCTTTTTGTGTGTTCATAATTTGGTCTGTATCAGGCTAAACCAGCGAGCATGATAGTTAAATGCAGAGATCTCTACACTGTTAGCTTGAATATTTACATTAAGGCAGAAAGCAAGCAAGAATTTTTAAGCACGATATACTGTGTGTAGCTATTTATTATTAAACATTTTAAATTAACACAAACAGACAATGATCTCTGTCAGCTCAGTGTAGCCTGCTCACCCGCTGCACCAACACTGTCTCATCCCAGGGCATCAGATAAAAACGTTTTGAGAAAGCCTGACAAAGTGTCGGTATCAGGTGCCCTGGGATAATACCGTGATGGTGCATGTATTAAAACTACTCTGACAAGTACAATTTACCCCAAAAAGTTACTTAATTACATGCAACTAATTTCTACCTACATCTGATCACTGAAAATCTAAACAAAAAAATTGGAACTTTCATCCCTAGTCTAATATAGAAATAGTACAGATTTTCTTTGACAGCTATCAGAAAAAACAAAACAAAAACAAGTTTCAGATGAATTAAAATATAAAAAACACGTCAGACCTGATGTAGGAATCTGCTTTGCCGCAGACAACACAGAGATTCTCCTTAGCAGTGAGATAATAGTCCTGCTGGGAGTCGGGACGTCCTGACGGTTCAAACAGCAGCCTCACAACAAAAGGATCTTCACTCTGGAGCACTGGGTCAGAAACAGAGATGATGTAAATCCTATCTCTGGAGATTTAAATGTAGAAAATCTTACTAGATAGCGAGAGAGGAGTGTAAGAAGTACGTAACATGTGAGACACTACTTAGATGTTAATCGGACTTTACAGATAAGTTTATTTATTTTATTAAATGCAAGTGACTTCATGTAGCATCGACTCCAAGTGTCCTTTAATACTCCAGGTCTATTTTCTTCCAACTGAACTGCGTAACTACACTAAATGTATATTGGTATGTGAATGCCTTCGTACTTGTAGAGCTCCACAGTACTTTTACTATGTGGTGTTAGTTGAACACTGCAGATAAGACAAGCCCATTTTCCCACTGAATGAGGAGGTACTTCAAAAGGCAAAAACTTGCTTGTTATAGCATCAAGATTTTCTGACATTGTGTTTTAATGTCGACACGTTGGGTGTTTTCCAGTGTACCTCCTATTCCTTTATCTAGGTACCATTTGGCTTTCTTCTTGTCGCAGGTACACAGAGGCTGGCCATCTGGGGCATGGAGGAAGCAGTTATCATAGAGGGGAGACTTTCTGTAACAGAGGGAGAAAGAGCAAGAGGTGGCTGAATCAAAAACCTTACGTCTCTACAACTTAATTTGTGTTTTATACAAGTTGATTTTGGATTTGTTTCTGCAACAACTTTTTACATTCACTTATGAAACAAGCTGTTCCTCTTCCTCACCTGGCAGAATAGCCTACACCCAGCGGTTTCCTCTTGTTATTCTTTCGAGGGTCTGGGACTTGCTGATCTCCAGACTCCGGACTTTCATAACTGGGGGGTTTCCGCATCCGCCGCCTCCGCTCTCCGTCAGAGGCCCTATCATCGCCCTCTCCTCGGCCCCTGAAGGGCATGTCCACCAGGCCCTGGCAGCGGGCAGCCAACTCAGAGTAGGAACTCCCGCTGGAGGCAGAATTGGCTTCAGAGCGGAGGCCAAGGACATGAAGGAAGAGGGCGATGGAAACTTGGGCATCTCTGGCAGCATACGTCATCTAGAGTGAACAGATAAACATTTAGAGGAAAACAGGGACAGTATCAAGAAGCAAAATGGGTGGAGCCGCTGCTTCCGTTAAGTATTTTCACCAATCAGAATTCCCATTTCAAAGTAGTAAGTGTCCTTGATGTTACTCAACATAAAAACGACTCTCCTAGATAATGTAATTTTAATTGTTTCAACTGTTTTTTTCCTCTCAGCTTCATGGATGACTCTCAGAGGCGCCACTCAGAGCAGCAGTGACTTGAAAATGCTTCGTCATTGCCATTGTTGCGGAAAGTTTCCAAAATTGAGCCAGAATCTGAAAGTCAGTTAATTTAAAATGCATAAGTTACATCCACCTGCAACTTACAATTTAAAGTTCTGTTATCAGATGTCTCACCTCACGTGTTTATGTACACAAACTAATAACCCTGGACTTTTTTATGACAGGACACAATAGTGTATTATGTATTTGTTCATCTTTACTCTTTAATTATAAAGTGTACTGGGATCATGCTGCACGGTGCACTTTTAAATAAAAGTGAATTGAAACCAGGACAGTTTCGAGCACATCGAGCCGTAGAAGAACTCTTTCAGCCACCTATCGTTCTCTTGGGAGAAAATAATTTAATTTCTAGAACCAGGGACAACAAAAATAGCACCCCCTACTTCACAGCACCATACCATCTTGGATTGCCGTTTATTCACTGAAGCAGATGAAAAATGACAAGCGCTGTAATACCTGCTCCAGCGTCAGTTGATCTGCCTCCCAGTCACTGCAGCGCAGCTCCAGAGATTTGTCTAAGGATATATTCAACAGATCGGCTGCCAGAGACTTCAGACTCAGGCCATTATTCACTGTAGCTAGCCTGAAAATGGAGACAGAATTTTAAAGGGTAATTTGCAATTTACATCAGTGTGGCTGACATAAACAAACAAAAGCAAAAAGCCTTCTGCGGCATCAAACAGCAACAATTAGACTATACCTTTGTCTTAAGGCAAGGTAACGCAGGTCAACCGTACATGTCAGCGACAGACCGTAGTCACGCGTCAGACGCTTGCCATCTTCATAGCAACTGACACCAACTTTCAAGATGTGTGGGTCTCTGAGGACTTCCATTAAACTGAGAGGGAATGGCTGCTGGCTGCTGCGAAACGCCAACAGTCTCACCAGGACACAAAGACCTGAATACGTGGCCATCTGCAACAGGGAGACCGCAGAGGTTCGGCCTTTCACAGACACCTGCAACAGGAAACAGCAGCCAGGTCAGAAAAAAAACTTAAGCAATTTGAAATGTTAATGATTCCTTAAAAAGGAAAATTCCACCCTTCTGATAATCTTTCACTAGTATACATAGTAATATTTGATGTTGATGAAATTTAGGTTCATAATTTGCTTTTGGCAGCATCTACTTTTGCTTTCTGGTATAAAAGGTAACGGTCACTGGAGAAACTGGTGTGACTTCCTCTTGAATCTATGTTTCCACCCTGTATGGATATTAAATGTTAGTTTATAAAATAAGTGATTGATGATCCTGACCTGATTTTTAATAGGACTGCAACTGACAATAGTTTTTATTCTTGATTATTCTGTTTATTACTTGAGACTTTAGATTATTTGATTAACTGTGGGAAAAAACCAAGCTCACATGTAAGAAGGAATCAGGATGTTTGCTTTTTCCTAACAAAGTAGTTGACAATTTGTTTAATAGTTCAATTAATCATTGCAGCTCTACTCTATTCCTCATTAGCTGAGAATATCTGGATTTTTTGTGTTTCTGGTTATCTCTGGCCTTATAGAGCACACAAAATCAAACGCAGAACAATGCTGAAGGTGGATTTTTCCTCTTCATCTAAAAAAAACCACGCTAAAGGTATTTCTTACGCCTTTGGCCTTTACCCATTCACAGTCAAGCCCCAGCACAGGGAAGACCGACAGCTCCTTTTGCATCAGTGGCCACAGCTGCTGCCATTCCTCTTCAGAGCTCACCATCACTGGTTTCACCCCAAGCAGCTGTTCAGAAGATGGTATCTGTACAGAAGGGGGCAGTTGTGCGGTCTGACACTCCACAACCTTGACCTCTTTCTCCAGAAGATGTGATGGTTGGGTGTATTGATGCTCTACGGCTGTAAACTCCTTTTCCACAGGACATGGATCTTCTACAGGATCAGCCACCTTCTGAGTGGAAGGCAGCCTCTTCCCTTTCGTTCTGTAAACATGCCATATGAGCAGTCCTCCTAAGGTTGCCCCTAATACTGTAGTTATAACAGCAGTTAAAGGCCCTCGATGAGACATGTTGACTTGTAGTTATCTTCAGCTGGCTGAAAAGTGCAAACCTAGAGCCAGAAAACACACAAGCCTAGTTGGTCTTCAGTTGCCAGATCATCATGCCCCATATATACAAAAACTTATGGTTTGTTTTACCTTTCCTGTGTCAGTGGGATCCCATGTAAACCTGGCTCTGTTTCTGTGATCTAGACAGACACTGCATGTCTCTGGAACAAAAAGGCAACACCACAGGTCCCCTATTCATAAACAAGCGGTAACATTCGAGCTTTATCTATGTTTGATAGTATACAACTGGAAAAATATGTCAGTATTGGGGCAGTACGCTAGTTTAAATTCAGAGTTGTGTAAAATAACAGATTTTGTATCAAAACATTAACAACAGGTTATCGTGGAAAAGAACAGAAACCCTCGGGCGCATTCGCTCTAATGACAGCTGTGTTACACAAGACAGAGTTAATTAGCATTTTTATCACACTATTGCATAATTAATTTTGTTGCGTTTAGGTGATTAAATATGTTGCTGTGATCTGGATGTACCCAAAGCTATGATCTATCAGATTCTGTAAGGCTAGAGGATTAACTAAAAGAAAAGACCGGGTGTTAGTGGTCCACAGACAGACTAACGTTATACTATACAGTTGCAGAGCAGGTATTCCTAATGAGGTCAACGCATTTAATGGGTCACAGGTCAAGTTGTGTCACGTTAGATAGCTTGCTAACGGTCGTGCAGCTAACCCCACATTCACGTCACATTCAAGGCTAAAGCTTGACAACAGCGCTCGTTGAAGTGAATACTTGGCCGTTTCATGACTAAAGTTACATTGTAGGGTTCATACGACTTAGACGACAACATATAAAGCACCAGGCTCTCGTGTGTCCCGTCAGTCGACCGTTGAAGCTATTATCAAATCACAGCTAGCTTCAGCAGGGCAACTTCTGCTAGCGTTGACCGTTTACTGTGGCACAACAGGGTTAAAAACTTAATCGGGTTACCTTTTCCCCTCAAATAAAACTTTGAGATTTTAAAGGCAAGCTTGACGGCTATCAGTTTCTGTCTTATTCTGGCTAGTTTAGTGTCGTCAAGGCAAAGTTAACCTGGTTAGCCGGTTAACTTGCTAGCTCGTTACCTCTGCGGCTTGTGCAGCCCGGCGTCCTTGAGCTGAACTGGATACATTACTGCGTAACAGCAGAGCAGTACTTTTATGTACTAATATGTGAAGTTTAAGTCTTACCTTTAAGTTTCTAACCAACACAACGCTAATGTCACACACATGTATTCTTGCTTTTCTTTACTGAACTGATCCATGTCTTCTGCGTTGTATTTATAACGAGGCTGCTGCACCGGGGCGCCCCTCTCCAGCCAGCGCCCCCTGTTGGATGGATGGAATAACAACAGAAAAGACCAACGCAACAGAACCACAGCTGCATCCGCACAAGAGACCATGTGGTCCTTTGGAAATTTGTTGTTTTTGTTTTTATAATCTCATTTGTCTGAAAAAGGTCTAATATAATTGCATCCTACATGCGTTAGCGATGTGTATTGTACAAGTATCCAGAAACCGTGACGTCAACAGAAAATAATCTGTCTACACAGCTGAAATATTTCCTTCATTCTGCTATTCATTGTTTTCCTTTGTATTCATTCTATATTTTAGTATTTAAGTATACTAAGCATGCGCTTTTACTACGGCTGTGTGTACTTTCACCTATTATTTTCACAATTAACATTTAGTTATGAAATACAATAAGAAAATTTAAAAATGGCCATAAATGTTTCTCAGAGTCCAAGGGGATGTCTTCAAATCGCTTCCTTTGTCTGACAAACTGTCCAAAATGCAAAGAGATAAAATTTACAATATATATTTTAGAAGATGAAACCAGCGCATGTTTTTAATTTTTGTTTGATAAACATAAAAAATAGTTGCAGATTATTTTTTAATGGAATAATTATTTGTGCTCTAGCTTGTACCTGAAGGAATAGTACCTGTTTTCATTCAGTGATTTCAATAAACGTATACATTCAAAACACAGAGTACTTTTTTTCCTCTACCACCTTCAATTTATTCAACCTTTTAGCTTCAACATTTCTCCAAAGGAGTGGAATAAAGTAATGAAATAATTACAAAATGGAAAAATAGATCAGATAATAGATCATATTCACAGGTTTGATTTAAAAAATAAAAACATGACAGAGAGAAATCAGACAGTCAGAGATGAAACAGTTTTATCTCCCTGTAGTTTTCTGCCTACCGTCAGAACCACAGCAGGCTAATGGAGGTCAGGGCAGGTCAGCATGCAGCTTCTCAGCTCTGCAGCACCACAACTGACTAACCCATGTTGATCAAGGTCACCTGTGAGCTCAAAATCATCTACTTTAGTGCTTGTGCAAAATAAAAAAATTTAAATCAACTACTTACAAAAAAAATTGGAGAAACGGGAGATGACACATCCTACTGTGTTAAATAAAAAACAAGATCGTTACCACACAAAAACAGAAGTAAAATGTTAAGTACTGATGTGTACTAAACTATTAAAACTGAGCACAAGTAAGAGAGGCAACCAGTTGGGCACCACCACCATTGATTGTTGCTGCAATGATACCTTATTTACAGTGAGATCCTTCACATCCAATCACAGGATGTAAAACAGAAATAAAGAGATTCTTCTTCAAAAATAAAACAAAACAAACAAAAAAAGTAAAGCAGCTGTCCCTTCACAAAATCTCTTTACATCACATAAAAAAAACATAGCACTGCTGTGAGCTGTGTGTACAGTATAGATTCTTTATAGATATATATATATATATATATATATATTTATGTATAATATATACGGTCATTTCTTGTATACACGAACATGAACTTGTCTCATTGTAGCTAGCCTGTGCCTTTGGCACGATTACTTACAACTCTTCTGTTAGATTCCAAAGCTATTTAAAATATACTTAATGCATAAAAATAAAGATTTTGGCATTGTCTGACTTTATTCTTCTGATTGGGAAGTTCTTAATGAGAACTTCTCATCTGGAAGCTGAGTTCTCTCAGTGCTGCAGTTCCTCTGCCAGGTGAGGGATGTCCCGTTCTGTCAACAGGGGGCGCTGGGAGCTGGACCGAGCAAAGTTAGGCAGGGGACTGGAGCCACCACACCTGGCTGTGGGGGCGGGTGGTAGAGGGCTGACAGGGGGATGGGTGTGTTGCGGCACAGATATTCCACAGGGTAATAACGACCTTGCGCTCCACAGCACAAACAGAACAATACAGACAACGCTAATGAAATGCTTGGGGAGCTGCACCCTTGTTAACAGCAACCTGTTTTGTTTTTTCTCCCTTCACTGCTGTGCAGAGTTCTGCTCCCTGCTGATTCACCTGTTGCTCTCCACTGTCTCCCAGTTCTTTTCGCCCTGCTGAGCTTGTCCACTGAAACTGAGATGAGGAGAGACAGGAGGACATTCTTCTCTCTTCTTTAGTCAATCACCCTTCTGCTCCCTCAACTAAAACAGCCTCCTTAATGTCCAGTGCTTTCTAATCTCAAACACAGTCTTCAGAGCTGGATCTCAAAGGTCTTGTGCAGCTCAGTGGAGAAGGGATTTGTTGGGGAGGGTGTGGTGCGCTGGCGCGAGCGGCCCTCCAAGGCTGCCCACTGGGCCTCAAAGGCATCTTGCTGAGGCTGTGGGGGCGGTTGGGTGGCTGGGGAGGATGGAGTGAGTTGGGATTGAGCAGCCCAGCTGTCTGCCCCGTTAAAGGTCACACTACCGTTGGATGGCTGGAGGGCAGCAGGGTTCATTGTTGTGGACTGTGGGGGTTTGATGAATGGACTGGCGTTGCTGACAACCTGGGCATCATGCTGATGTGTTGTGGAGACCGGGACAGGGAACGGCTGGGGTTGCGTGGCTGAGCCAAATACATTAGCAACCATCTGTGAAGGAGTGATGCCGACCACAGGGACACTGGGCTGAGGAAACGGCAGCCCGTTCGGCATCGGGTAGGAGGCTGGAGCCTGAGGGTGGAAGGCGGGTTGGCGAGGGGGTAACATGGGCACAGTGGAGGGTAGAGAGGACATGAAGGCCACCGGGGGAACAGAGGGAACAGAGGCCACAGGCATCGGCACAGGGGCGGTGAACGGCTGGGTGGGAGGCGTGGCAGCCGCCAAGATTGGATTAGGCTGTGGGGCTCGGACAGACTTGGTGACTTCATCTAACCACCGGTCTGCCTCTGATGGTGTGCGTCTGTGGGAAGGCATGACTGGGGAGGATGTAGGGGGGACCACTATCACCGGAGTAGGGGATGACCAGTTACTCCCTGTAGGCAGAAAATACACAGGAAGGCAAAAAAAGGGAGTGAATACATATCAAACAAACATTTAATTTAGAGGCACACGCCTCTAACAGGCACAGTTTATCAGTGAGACAAAGAAACACTGATGAAGACTGGGGATGCAAGTTGCAAATAAAAGTAAAAGATTCATCATCCCAGTTCAAAGCCATTGCTTGTTTAACGGAATAGCTTGACATTTTGGGAAATATGCTTAACGGCTTTCTGGCAGGGAGTTAAATGAGAAGATCGATACCACTCTCATATCTGTCTGTGAAATATGAAGCTAGCTTAACATAAAGACTGAAAACAGCTAGCCTGGCTTTGTTTGAGGCTAACGCACCCACAGGCACATCTAAAGTTCACGTAAGTTATAAACACATTATATTTCATTTGTTTAATTCATTTTACAGAGGATTATGTGCCAGATTACTTCTTAATGATAAACTGATTTTGTTATCTTTGGACAGAGCTGTAGCTTTATATCTAATTACCCCCCAGCAAGCCAAAAAGCTTATTTCCCAAATTGCTTTAAGAAATTCTGACTTCAATGTGTGTATGTACAATGAAGCTACAGGAACTTGGTGTCACCAACATCTTATGGACATTCAGTTATTGTGTTCTCATCTTCAAAAACATGAAGGATAGGATGACCATCAACTTTTACAATACCTTACATTGTAATGTCCCTCTTTTCATATCAATAGTACACTCTCAGTGCACCCTGTGACATGCGAACTTGGGAATTTAGCTTCTCTGCTTACCTGGTTGTGCTGAGGCAGGGATCCCTGCTGGGGTCTTAGCCCAGGGGTTAGTGTCTCG
This sequence comes from Micropterus dolomieu, assembly GCF_021292245.1. Classification (NCBI taxonomy): domain Eukaryota; kingdom Metazoa; phylum Chordata; class Actinopteri; order Centrarchiformes; family Centrarchidae; genus Micropterus; species Micropterus dolomieu. The sequence goes on along the minus strand of NC_060160.1, from coordinate 6,310,670 downwards.
AGCAGGCAGAGCAGGGGGTAGAACTGGGGGGTTAGCAGTAGCAGCAGCAGCAACAGAGAAGGCAGGAGCTGTGCCGTTCACTACATCAGACAGATGTTAGACATGCACAATATTACCATGCAGTTAATTAACAATCTTAACAAGTGTTAATCACACATATAAAATAAATGTTACAAAAGTAGTTATGAGGAAATGTGGGCAGGCACACATTCTAGGCACACAATGATCACTAGAAGTCTATTTACTTCCTACAGAACTAAATGTCGAAACGAATGTCATTTTTTGAGCTTCGAAGCTTCGATAGTAATTAAGAGCAAATAATCAAAGCTTTCACCCAGAACGCTCCTTTAGTCAGATTTCCGACTCAGATAGAAGGGAGAACCTCACTGACCCCGAACTCAAAATCCAGGATGGCTGCTCTGAGCATCAAAAGTAGCGAAAGCTGTGGTAATATACAGTTCATCGCACTTCTGTCTTATTTGTGTCTCATTAAATCCGTCGTACACACAGTGTTGTTGTGCAAAATACCACAAAATGCGTTGTTATCAACTGGTACTGTTTTTTTTTACTTAAATCTGTTGTTGTACTAGAATGCAATCAACTCGTTTGTGAAGTCATTCCCAGCCACGACTTCCGAGGTAAAATTGAATGCAGCATCAATACCGGAGCAGCCAAAATATGAGATTTGTCTAGTTAAAACTTTGTTGTTTAATCAAACCACATATCCAATGCACAGGTACACATGTTAGATATTAAGGGTTTACGACGAGGTTTATTTGATGTTACCTGGCGCTACAGGAGACTGTGGGGATGATGCTGGCTTGGGCATTGGTGCTGAGGAGAATGGGTCCTCTGGGGGTCCACTAAAAGCTGAGGTGATCTGAGTGCACAGTGAACTGATGCTGTCACTTTCCCCTTCTACCTCAGGGACTGGAGGGGAAACACCAGAGAACAGTTAATATTAGGAAATATAAAAGACATTACTGTCTTAGAAGAAAGTCATCTGGGAATTTGTTCATGTAATAGTTGTGCAACAACAAATTTATATTAATAAGAAAAAAAAAACAAGAAGAAGACCTTCTTTGTTACTGATTTTCTTCTCATCTTTAGGATGGATCTTTGAAAATACAGATGGTGCAGTTGTGCTTAAAGGTTAAACTCCCAAACTCACCTGTGTTCTTCATGGGGAAGTCAGACTTGCGCTGCATGGTGGAGGGCAGCTCGTTCATGCGTAGTGACAGCTGTCGTTTGAAGGGAGAAGTCTTCTGACTGAGGGCCGGGAAGCCTCTGAAGGAGCCCTGCCTGGCGATAACATCGGCTGGTGCGTGTCTGCGTGGTATCACCTGAGGTCCCAGGGCGGATACAGAGAGAGGCGGGGAGGAGGACGGGGATGGTGAGCCTCCCGTCTGGTGTGCAGTGGAGTTTGTCACACTTGTGGCAGAGTTCCCAGCAACATCTGTCTCTGCTGTTAGAGAAGGACAACGGTTCAAGCAATGAAGCAACAATGAACAAATGAGGCAATAACATTAGCTGAAAGTGGGAGTATAAATGAAAAGACTATTTTTAGCTAGTGTGGAGGTCGAACAGACCGACCCATTTCCGAGGTCAGGGAAGAACTTAAATTTAGACGGGCTATATATATTCAGACCTTTTTTTGCATCCTGTAACTGCCTCATGACTTCCTCCCGCTCTGCCGCCTCTGTTGCCGTGGTAACACGAAAGGAGCCCTCACGGGTGAAAGTGGTTCTGTTGGCGTCAAAGGTTGCTGTGACCCCACACTCCTTCTCCCGTTTCTGTTTTCGCTCCAGACAGGCGGCGAATGCACAACCCACAGCATGACTGAGACGCTCTCCCTGAAAGAGACCATGCAAACAATTAAGGTCTCCCCGACCAAATCATGTAGTTAAATTAATGTACTTTCTATTCTAAACATGTGATAAAAAACTTCATAAAGATGGGAAAAGCATTCATAAACACCTATGTAAACTACATGATTCAAATGACACATAATACACAGCAGAATGTATAAGATCAGAGGCTTTTGAAAGAGGACAACTAAGATTTTAATTGGAAGTATGAGCAGCCTTCAAACATGTAGTTCAACATTTGTTTTGATTTCATAATGTTCAATTTAAATTAAGATTAATATCAATCAATAAAATAGTATTGTAGTATTAGAATGAGTTCTTACTGAGTCTTTAATGGCCATAAAACAATGGCAGATCCAGCGTCGCGTGGTGCCGTCCCTGCAGATGTAAGAGAACGCCCTCTCAAAGTTACGGTCCGGAGCGCAGAACGACACCTTCTCTATTGTCTGATCCAGAATGAGGTCCTGCAAAAAGCATTTTCGCCTCATTAAAAACTATGGTCAGAGTTAAGTGACACTCATTTGAGTTGAGTCGTGAATGATTGCATAGTGAACAGCCCTTCAATGTGAAGAGTGCTCGAATAAGACTGAACTACTACCATCTCAAGAAGCACTAGTCTGCACCCGATAATGCTCTCTGACCAAATCAAACTTTATTCTTTCCTACGATAATAAAATAAATACAAAAAAAAAAAAAAATAGAACACAAAAGAACAACAACAAAAAATGAAATCTGTGTGTGTTTCAGATCCAAAATTCCTAAATGTTTTCTGAATAAAATTTTAGACAATTTTCCTGGCTTGGAAGACCTTGGTATCAACTCTCTTGGTAAATCAACATTGTTGAAAAATGTTCCATTTATTATTATTATTATTTAAAAAACTACCAATAATGTAAATAAATAATAAAGGACAGAAGTCCATATACACAGAAGCAAACCAGAGAGAGAGCGAGAGCGAGAGCGAGAGAGATCCATCCATCGTCAAGCGCTTATCCTGCGTACAGGTCGCGCGGGTCTGGAGCCAATCCCAGCTGACAAGGTGGGGTACACCCTGGACAGGTCGCCAATCCATCGCAGGGCCAACAAATGTAAATAGCTTAAAATTAATTAACAAAATTAATTGTACTTTCGTTCTTTCTTTTTGTTGTTCTTTTGAATCTTTGTATTTCATAAAGCAGTTATGAGTGCACATGTCAGTAACAACCTCACAGAAAACATTAAACACCATCAGCGCTGATGATCACACAGTCAGCACCCACTTCTCTTTAAAGGGATAGTTTGGGATTTGTGAAGCCATTTGAGGAACTCATCCATAGTCATTGTATTACCTGCAGAGGATGGCAGTCAGCATGTCCCAAAAAAATCTTATGCGTAGAAAAGAAAGTTCTAAGGTTGAGAAAATGTAGATCGAAAGGAAATGACTGTTTGACAACAAGGTAAAGCCTTTTTTATGTGGCTAAAATGACCCTGTCCACAGCAGTACATTGTTTAACTTTTGTGCCAGTGCAACTCTGTTACTACAAACTGGGGACACACCGACCGCCATCTACTGCAGTTGATACAGTGACTATATAGCCCCGAACTATCACTTTAAAAGGTTAAAAGGTGTGTGGGTGCTCTAAAGAAAAACTTAAATACAGTTCAATGTAGTATCAGTTTATTCCAGCAGGGGTCAATATAACCTTTACTGTTCACTCATATCTACACCTGCAGGTGCACTTTGGACACGTTTCCAAAGAGGGAAGTAAAGCAACTTCACTATCATTACTAATTGCGAGAGCTCAGCAGCTTCCACCTTAACTAAAGCCATGTGTACTTCCTCTGGCAGCTCTCTCTCTCTCTCTTTGATCAAGGTGTTTCCAAGGCTGTGATAGAGGTCTGAAGGGAAATTACCTTTGTTTTGTCGTCTACAACACGAAGACCATCTGCCGACACCCACAACACAGCTCGCACCGGCTTCTTCCCAGCCTGCAAACAAAACACAACAGGGACAGGTACGAGTAAGAAATGAGGAAACTTTCCGGTCTCTCCATGCCCCAGTAAAATCAGCTCCTTTTGTACCATTCCTTGGTACCTATTCATAAAAAAAATCTGTCAACACAGACTCACAAAGCACACCTGTAAATAAAGAGAAAGCACCAGGTAAGAGAGAAAAGAGAAGACACAAGTAGGGAGTTGTTTTTCTGAGTGCTGTGTCATTCAGTAGAATGAAAATTTTATGGTATGAGAATTGGTGCACTGATGCAGTTGACAGTGGCGGTTAGAATAACAACCCGTAAAAATATTTGTGTGTGTGTGCACAAGAAGGAAACGTTCGTTCACACAAACTATTCATTGTTCCCTTCTTGGTTCATGGAAGAAGGGCTGAAGGGAGAGATGGCACTCCTGTTAATACAAAACACACACACACACACACACACACACACACA
>NC_060160.1:6223752-6306273 GCF_021292245.1 Micropterus dolomieu | reverse complement strand
AAAAAAAAAAAAAAATAGAACACAAAAGAACAACAACAAAAAATGAAATCTGTGTGTGTTTCAGATCCAAAATTCCTAAATGTTTTCTGAATAAAATTTTAGACAATTTTCCTGGCTTGGAAGACCTTGGTATCAACTCTCTTGGTAAATCAACATTGTTGAAAAATGTTCCATTTATTATTATTATTATTTAAAAAACTACCAATAATGTAAATAAATAATAAAGGACAGAAGTCCATATACACAGAAGCAAACCAGAGAGAGAGCGAGAGCGAGAGCGAGAGAGATCCATCCATCGTCAAGCGCTTATCCTGCGTACAGGTCGCGCGGGTCTGGAGCCAATCCCAGCTGACAAGGTGGGGTACACCCTGGACAGGTCGCCAATCCATCGCAGGGCCAACAAATGTAAATAGCTTAAAATTAATTAACAAAATTAATTGTACTTTCGTTCTTTCTTTTTGTTGTTCTTTTGAATCTTTGTATTTCATAAAGCAGTTATGAGTGCACATGTCAGTAACAACCTCACAGAAAACATTAAACACCATCAGCGCTGATGATCACACAGTCAGCACCCACTTCTCTTTAAAGGGATAGTTTGGGATTTGTGAAGCCATTTGAGGAACTCATCCATAGTCATTGTATTACCTGCAGAGGATGGCAGTCAGCATGTCCCAAAAAAATCTTATGCGTAGAAAAGAAAGTTCTAAGGTTGAGAAAATGTAGATCGAAAGGAAATGACTGTTTGACAACAAGGTAAAGCCTTTTTTATGTGGCTAAAATGACCCTGTCCACAGCAGTACATTGTTTAACTTTTGTGCCAGTGCAACTCTGTTACTACAAACTGGGGACACACCGACCGCCATCTACTGCAGTTGATACAGTGACTATATAGCCCCGAACTATCACTTTAAAAGGTTAAAAGGTGTGTGGGTGCTCTAAAGAAAAACTTAAATACAGTTCAATGTAGTATCAGTTTATTCCAGCAGGGGTCAATATAACCTTTACTGTTCACTCATATCTACACCTGCAGGTGCACTTTGGACACGTTTCCAAAGAGGGAAGTAAAGCAACTTCACTATCATTACTAATTGCGAGAGCTCAGCAGCTTCCACCTTAACTAAAGCCATGTGTACTTCCTCTGGCAGCTCTCTCTCTCTCTCTTTGATCAAGGTGTTTCCAAGGCTGTGATAGAGGTCTGAAGGGAAATTACCTTTGTTTTGTCGTCTACAACACGAAGACCATCTGCCGACACCCACAACACAGCTCGCACCGGCTTCTTCCCAGCCTGCAAACAAAACACAACAGGGACAGGTACGAGTAAGAAATGAGGAAACTTTCCGGTCTCTCCATGCCCCAGTAAAATCAGCTCCTTTTGTACCATTCCTTGGTACCTATTCATAAAAAAAATCTGTCAACACAGACTCACAAAGCACACCTGTAAATAAAGAGAAAGCACCAGGTAAGAGAGAAAAGAGAAGACACAAGTAGGGAGTTGTTTTTCTGAGTGCTGTGTCATTCAGTAGAATGAAAATTTTATGGTATGAGAATTGGTGCACTGATGCAGTTGACAGTGGCGGTTAGAATAACAACCCGTAAAAATATTTGTGTGTGTGTGCACAAGAAGGAAACGTTCGTTCACACAAACTATTCATTGTTCCCTTCTTGGTTCATGGAAGAAGGGCTGAAGGGAGAGATGGCACTCCTGTTAATACAAAACACACACACACACACACACACACACACACAAAACACACACACACACAAAACACAAAAAAACACAATGAAGTGCCCCGCCCCAGCCTAAACCACCCCACCCGCTCAAAGACACATGCATCATTGTTTGTCTCTCTCCAGACAGATTTACCCCCCTGTGTATGTGTGTATTTCTTCCAGCCTTCAGGTGTGATCAAAGAGTGAAGTGTTATGTGAGAGGAGGAAAAATAATAATGCTCATCATAAAGAGAGACACACTCAGACACATAAAGCAATAACTTACTTTTGCAAAGAATCCTTTGAAGAATTTCCTGTCCTGGAAGTGGATGTGGTAAAAAAAAGGGAGGGTAGGTGAGAGGGGTGGAGGACATGGGGGGAGGAACAAGGCATGAAAATGTTACCTAGGAAGTCTAAAAATTGTCTGGAGTCCACAGGAAGGGATTTGATTTGGGTTTTTTTTTTGATGGAGGTGAAGCTGGGTTATGAGTGAGTGAGTGAGTGAGGCAATGGATCAGGTAGCTCCACATGATTCCATACTGACGGATGTTTTGATGGGTGATGCTGTGGTTGTTATTGTCTTTATGATGAAAACTGTTAGTACTACCACGCTGGAAGCCAGTAAACCTTATTACTGTTCCCAGCAGAGCAGGCAGGAAGGGACACCCCTAGGTTATTCTGTGATTAAAATAAACAACAACAACCCTAGAAGACTACAACAGTCCCACAGCTAAGACAGCACACCAAGATGACTGGATAGAGGAAACAAAGGTGGCAGATATTCAGGTGTGTGTCTGTGTGAGTATGTGGAGGAGATAATCCCAAATCACGTTTTATTTCTTTCTCCTCTGATTCCGGGACCGCAACATGGTCATTCCATAGTTTAGAAGACAGAAACAGATTCCCACAGACAGCAGTTTGAACTCTGAGTCAAGCCTGTGATGATTCACCAGGCAACAAGAGTCAGGGGTCAAGTTTAGGCCACCACATAAAGAACCGACAACCAGACCCGGCCTAGTCTTAATCCTCCCTTCTTCCCCCGATCCCTGAGAGTTCCTCTCCTCCCCATAAGCTGTGAAAAGGAGTGCCACACTGCTCCTGTTACACAGCCATGGTGGAGACAGCACCCTGAGCACCATGTTAATGCATGATTTAATGTGTTAACCAGAACTGGAGATTCATTTAGAATGAGCTAATCGCTTGTTAGTGTGTATGTTTGTGAGAACAAAGCAGACATGCAGATGATGTTAGAGCCGGAACAGCAAGTATTAGCGAGCTATGGTTAGCGGAAAAAATGTTGAAAGGGTTGAGATCACTAGAATGGGAGGGCAGTGTGGGGGAGGGGATTTGAAGGCATATCGCTGCAACACCACAATAAAAACCTGCTTAAAAAGACAAAAAAAATGTATAACACAAACAAAAAGGTAATACAATATTCAGGCATTAAATGTGTGAGCTGGGATGGAACTACAGTTGTGAAAAAGCTTTCTGGGCAGAAAGGAGAGCAGAGTTTAGAAAGATCAAGGCAAAGACAACAAGGCTAAAGCAGGAAACTTACTTTTCAGCCAATAAGCTTTTTTTTTGTGTTGATAAAATTATGTTGTGTATACCTAATCTCTTTTAATAGACAACCTTCAAACCACAGCCAAAATCTATTAGGGGTACTAGGAGCTTGTGGCTTACGGTCATTTCTGTCCCCATCAAAAAACACTAACCACCGGCAGGATGTGCAACAACGACTTGCATGTCTTGTGTAACCAAGCCTACTTTGTGCAACAACATGCACCTTGCAAAGTTTGCTTCAAATGCGACAGCTATATCTACTACAAGAGAGAGTTTTTCCTCTGTGCTACTAATGTTTATTTTTTGTGGCAGTTGTTTTGGTCTGTAGTTTCCCACATTTGGTGTTTACTCAGGAAATATTTCTAGAGGAGGTAAAAAGTCTTAATTAAAAGCACCAGCTTATATATACACTGTCTGATGGACTTGGACACAATTTCAATGATGTACCCTGAGGCTACTGGGTGTTGATGTACAAATACAATCGAAATTCTTTCAGCATGTCAGCATCTCGTGGTGGGGTGCCCCACCCAGTCTAAACAGAGGAAACGCTCCTGGTCACTATGAGCTCTTAAATAACATGAAAAATATTCCCACAGAATACAACTCTATCCCCGGGCCATGGGCTAACAGCAGCAGCCGGAAGTGACATCATGATGACAACACAAAAGGGCAGCTAGGAGGTTGATGGTGCCACAGTGCAGCCGCTACCTCCTTCGCCTCCTCCTCCTCCAGCCTTCATCCACCCCTCTGAGTCATGGGTCGCAGAGCTGTGAGAAAACTCTCATTACCGTCCCAAAGGCTGCTGGGAATACAATGGAGTCGGCTCAGAGCTGTAGCTGTCATATAGACAAACACACGCTGACTGACAGCTAGACTGCCAACACACACCCTTCAGCACAGGACACACACACACATATTTTCATGTTCTTCCTTCTTATTCATCAGCTTCTTCATCTCTCTTGCCCGCTCCAAAATTGTGTTGGTGTTGTGGCAGTTGTTTCAGGAAACCGCCCATCAGCCCTCACCAGAGAGTCTACAGGTATGGGGCCTGGTTCCTGACCAATCTATTTATTAGTTCCTGGAAATGGAGTTTACAGCTGAGCAATATTAACTCGCCATCTCTCCACTGCTAGGAACTGTATTTGTTGCCTGGCAACAGTTAGCTTATTAAAGAGTCAGTGAGGATGAGCTGGGATCTATCAGGGCCTCGCTAATTTCATATCTGCTTAAAGCGTGGCCCTTGTCAAGTCTGGACAGTCTAGCTTTAACACAGATAACTGGCAACAGGGACAGTAACACTGTATACCACCACTATATGCTTTGCTGCTCCACTGTTCTGACCTCCAGTGCTAAATGTTAGCAACACTACTATATTACTCCTTATTAATTTAGCATCTGTAAAGCTTTCCCAGAGCCTAGAAATGCTATTTTACCTGTGTGATGGCCTCTCAATGTAAAGTCTATGGGACAAGCCAGAAGACACATGTAGGGGGCCGCACAAAAAGGAAACAAACCTGGAAGAGCAAGTTCATATTATCAGAATGAATGGGCACCTTCTTGGAACATAGTGTGCAGTTCTCTACCAACAGTGATTGTATTCTGGCATTTCCTGTAAGGTGAATCTCTCAGGCACACAAGTAAACTGATCATCCAGGCCAGGGCTAAACTTGATGAAGACCACTTTAGCAGGAATGTAACAGCGACAGTTACATCGCAAAAGATCAACTGCCAATGTCACCATTTTTTTCCAGAAAAGGAGTGTGTACAAGATGACCTTGAAATAATGCCAGCCTGGATGGAAAAAGTTAATTTCCCACCCTGCTTATAAACGTGGATCAAAAAAGCCATGCCTGTGCTGGCTTACAAATACGGTCTTTGGGTGGCGAGAAAACAAGGGAGTAGAGAGAGGCAGCGGAGGCAGAGGAGGAAATGTCTTTAGGGTGAGGAGGGTCAGATAGTCGCGGCCCGCAGGAGGACATGAAGCAGAAGCACCCGCCTGTCATTTTGAGTTGGCTCCGTTTTGTCCACCTTGCTAAAATGACTGTAACTCAATAAGACCTCACAGCCTCAGGCTCTGTGTACACCATGTGACTTCATCAAGCATCAGTCTGTGTGTGTGTGCTGTGTGTGTTTATTAGGCCTGTGTGGGTGTTCACACTTTGTCAATTCACTACAACAGTATGTAATGTCTGTACGTACGTGTGGGTATACATTATGTCTGCCTGCTGTGCCTCTGGGTGCGCTTCTTCCGGGGTGTATTTTAGTTGTGTTTCTTTTGTGCTTCTGCTTCCTACAAATGTGTGGCTGTACACTGCTGTGTGAGGCTGTGAAATTGAGTGTGAATATGCATACACACAACCTGCTATGGGTGAATACATGTGTGTTGTTTGGCACTGTTTTGTACACACTAGTGCTTTTGTGATTAATATAAATGTGTTTTCTGTGTACACTTCTTACATGTGTTGAAGTATGAAGAAACATGCTTCTGTGTAAATGAAATACTGCAAGTGAGTGTGTACTGTTCTGTTTTAACTGGTGCTGGTGTTTTACTGTCCGTTAAATTGTACTGTGAAGTAATTGTCAAATATGTTCTACTGTATAAGCAGCTTAAGCAGTCTTCAGCAGCTCATTGACTTGAACATGCATAACGATTAAGGCCCTTTACGAAGCAAGAAGAATAGGTATTGATAACAGAAGAAACAGGCTGTACACAAGCGGGAAGCTTCCGGTCTGAGACATAAACCTGCTTTCTATTGAATGGCCAGCAGGGGGCGACTCTTCTTGTTGCAAAAAGAAGTCCGGTTCCATTAGATATTATGGTGAAATGAACCTACTTCTCACCTGAATAATTACCTCAGCTAACACTTTCCTAATGAGTATATGGTCTCAGTCGCTAGTTTCAAGTCTTCTTTAATACAACATGATGTTCATTCAGTAAATTATGGTCCCATTTAGAGCAAAATAGACCATAAAGCAGAGTATGCTTCAGGGCGGGATTATCTATGATTTACAAGTTGCTACCATGGTGACCTGTCAATCAGGCTAGAGTGACTCGTATCCACGGCACTTTGTAAATTTAACCAGCGCTGTTGAAAAAGCTTATTAGGAGTTGGCTGTTCACTTTCTCTGGTGAGTACATTTTGTTTTAAGCCTGTTGTTCACTAGACAAAATTGTCAGCCCCGTTAAAATGACAGTTAACGTGAATTACAGATGCACTGAGCTAAACAAGGTTATCTAGCTCCACACACGGCTGTAAGCTCCACCGTCTCGTCTAAATATTGTCATGTCCGGTGCTGCAGGCTGCAAGAAAAAAAAAAGCAACTCGAGGCTTTAAAACGGCAGTCCACAAACTAACGGTTGATGTCACGATGAATATGTTCACTTCTTATATACAGTCTATGGCTGTGCATTCTCAATTGGTATGAATCATCTTAAACTAAAAGTAAAAGATAATCACAGACAATTCAAGAAGGAGTTCCGTAACCTTTGTTGGCACAGAACCATTTCCCCCTTCCTCCCCCGCTCCCCAAACTGGAATTTTTTTTTTAGTGTAACTCAACAGGAAGCACATTGCCTATCTCCTCTGGCTGAGACATTGCATGGAGAGAGTGAGAGAGAGGAAGAGACATTCAGATTAGACCCTGACACCCTTGAAGGTTGTCTGAGGGTTAAGATGGGTGGAGACCCTCACTGACAAATGGAAACAATCTGCCACACTCAGGTCTCGATGTACTGAGTAAACTAGGCAGGAATAAAAAACGACTAAAAAGAACAAGAGGGACAGATGGAGGAGGGCTGCCATGAAATAAAGGAAATGTTAGAAGTAGTCAGTAGGATGTTGGTAGACCAGTGAAGGAAACTAACGGAGGAAAAGATAAACAGATAAAAAGAAAGTAGGATGTCTGGTATTTAGAAGCCTCGTTCCTGGAAGTATGGAGGGGTTCTCTAGTGAAACCTACCGTCTTCAGCCGCTTCACTGCATCCTCGCAGATGTGCATGCCTCGGGACTCCTCCACCTCCACATGTCCCAAGTACTGCGGGGTAGAGAGGGGTAGAGAGACAGAAGGAGAGAGAGTGAGTAATGCTATACAAACTTTTCTATTGGCTAGCTCTACTGAAGTTTAAGTAAGGTTAAAATAATGAACTCTGGAATGAAATCAGGAATTTATATCAAGTCCAGACTGTCTTTTATCCCCTGGTAGTCTAGCGCTGGTAACTTATACACCTAATTAATTAAACTTTTGAGGTAAATCGCAGTTCAATTGCTCCCTAGTTGATACCTAATTTTGTCCATGGAGAAAATGCTAAACACTTACCTGAGAAATATAAATGGGGAAGTAGGTATATCTAACAAGTGTGATTTTTTGATGAAGAGATTACATGAGAAGAACAAAACCAACACATGAAGGGGTAAAAAGAAGCCGCTCTTCCTCGTACACTTAGCCCGGTCAATGTGAAACCACCTGCTTGGTTTTCCAGCACTTTGAGCTGATGGAAACACACAATATTGCACTCCAAGGTCTCACAGTATACAATGACGAGGGCAGACTGCCTCACATGAAATAATTTATGCCACATGCTAAATGACTGAGACCATCATCTAGTAACTAATTAATCGAGAGACGAGACACAGACTCACAGAGACGAGACACAGAGCTGTCAGACTCAGCTCAGGAAATTGCAGTGAATGATCAATCACAACATAGGTTCGCTCCAATTAACAATTTCCTGGGGGAAACCACTATGTTCCCACTATGTAACAACCTACACTTGGAAATCCTACATAAGTGGGTAACTGCAACTGAATGAAAGGAAAAGGCTGCCTTCTCCAGCTCGAACCTCCCTCCCTCCTCCTGAAGCAGCATCACACCCTGCTGTGTGTCGCTCCAGAGTCACAACCCTGACCGCCCCAGAAGCCATTGTGCGTGTGGAGCCAGAGAGGAAGTCCTTACCCTTTCCTTATAGATACATACACAAACACACACACACACACACACACACACACACACACACACACGGACGGACGGACGGACGGACGGACGGACGCCTGTCACCCCCGCTCCCCCACCCTCTGGCCTATCTATTTTGAGAATGTGACGCCACAGATGTGAGTCATACGGTCGCAGCATTACAATACACATGTGTACACAAACGCATGCATGTAAGCACACAGCAATGGGTCCAAAAGAACATGTCCTAAGGACAATACTGATGCAAAGAGGCAGCTATGAGTAGCGAGGACAATGAAAGCAGCGGCATCACTAATAGGGATCAGCCCAGAGACATGGCTGAGGTGAGATGAGTAAATGCAGGGGAGGCTCGAAGTTTCACAACAGATGCTTCACTGTAGCATCGTTCACCGTCCTGTTAGTAACTAGCTGGCAGCAACAATCTGTGGGCTGAAACATTCACATTTAACAGACGCTAAACCAAAGCAACTTTATAAAATGAAAGGAATATATCCTGAACAGTGTGTTGTACATGTGTAGGGTGATTTGGTTCTGAAATCCAGGTTTGTTTTTGGGCCCACTCCAGGATTAGTTCCACTTGCCACTAATCCAACAGTAGGCCAGGATTATACACCGTTTATATGTCATGATATTTGCATTTGCTTTATTGTGCTGTTCCTGTCACGGCACTATTTGTGTTTGATGATGAAAGACATAAGATGAGATATTGTATTTACATTTCACTGGCTCCTGTGGGTGATTTCCCAGCTGTAAAAGGGCCAGCAGAGATAACACACAGGAAACACCATGTGCAACCCTCTGATGTGCTTAAATTCACATTTTCTAAACATTTGAACAGCCAATGATAAGGAGCACAGGGGTCAAGACAACAGTCTGAAAGTAAAAAAGAACAGTCCTGTATTGTTTGAATATATAGGTTTTATCTTGAAGGAATACATTTTGGGAAGTATGATTTTTGGCTTTCTTGCTGAGAGTTAGATGAGAAGATCAACACTAATCATGTCCTACCAATCAAGTTTGCACGGTAAATTTGTAGCTGGAGCCAGCAGCCAGTTAGCTTAGTTTAGCAATAAACACTGGAAACATGGGGAAACAGCTAGTCTGGTCCTGTCCAAAGGTAACAAAATGTGTACCTCTAGCTCAAAAGCTCTGAAGGTGGCATTTCACATACACTAAAGTATCAAACATATCAATATCAATTAACTGGAGTTGGCTTTGTTGGCGTAAATCCTCTGGATGTAATCCAGATGGATTCCAGGATTTAATTCAGGGTATTGGCCATAAATCAGTTTCAGTGAAAAATCCAGTCAGATTCAATAGAAAGTCCATGCTGTACACAACCTTACAAACTCCTTCTTTCCAATGTGTGAATAATGGCAGAAAACAAGCTCACACAAAAACGCAGACATTCATTTCCATAGAAATAAGTCTACATAACTTAAATCTACCTGCGACATCTAAAAACATTTCCTTCTCATCTGTTTTAGCTGGTAAACAAACACGTGCAAGAAGTTTAATCTAATCTTACATCCATCTCCAGCCATGTCAGTACAAAAAAGTAGTAAGTCTACATTTTCATGCCTTTGACAATCACCTTGAATCATGAATAACTGTCTGTCACTGCATGCTCACTTTGAAAACAAGCACAAACATAAATGTACACACAAACGCAAATGCTGCTCAACAGCAGTCAGTGGTAAAAACTCTGGTACTCTGGTACTGTGGTAATGAGTATAGAACTGGGCGTTCACAATGCTGGTTGAAGGCACTATGTAGTGAGGTAAGCCCCAAGTCACAACTCTTAAGACACCACCACCCCAAATCCCATTTTTTTCCCCTCCACCCCATTCTGAAACAGCCTTTCTTCTTCTCCTTCTCCACTACATCGCCTCTCCGACCCTCTATTGGCTATTCTTCAGTGCAGCAGTCAGTGATAATTTCACTGTAACTATCCAAACCCACACACAACTGGGCTCCTCTGAGGCACCTAGAGCGGGAGACAGGGAGCAGGAGGGGGAGCAAGGATACACAGGAGTAGCATGGTAGGTTGCACCGGCACGATGAAAGCCAGTGCAGAAGGAAGAAATGTTGGTGGAGACGTGTGTGGCGTTGCAGAAGTACAAGAAGGAATGACAAGGATAGATAATTGTTCCTTTGCCCACAGTGGCTGATCTGTAATTCACTGGCCGCTTTCACTATATTAACAATTTCCTTGAACATTTGCAGTGTAGAACAAGATACTGCAACAACGGTCAGTTACCAGAGTTTAAAATTTGGCAAGGTATGCCTACTGGCTGGTTACAGCCTCGTTTTGTTTTGTTCTTTTGTTGCTATATGTTAGCAGCCCATTTTAAGAAAAGAAAAAAACAACAACAGCACTTTAATGAAACTTCTTTACCTTGAAAAGACAATTTTTAAAATCGTCCTTAAAAACAAAGACCAAAGAGCCCGCAGAGCCCAAAAGGATAATAAAGGACAGTAGGGTTGCAACTAATGACTATTTTCGTAGTCGACTAATCTCTTAATTATTTATTCGATTAGTCGACTATTCAAGATTATTTTTGTCACCCCCTAACCCTAATCAAACCATTTAACTAATTAAATATCTTTCAAATTAATTACTGATCTCCAACACACAGCCTAATGGTGCTTTCAGACCAAACGCAAATTTAATCCTCACCATGCTTTCCTCACGTAAGTAAGTTCGCTGCAAGTGTTCACACACAACACGAGAAGGCGATTAGAACCC
Source organism: Micropterus dolomieu (assembly GCF_021292245.1). Lineage (NCBI taxonomy): Eukaryota > Metazoa > Chordata > Actinopteri > Centrarchiformes > Centrarchidae > Micropterus > Micropterus dolomieu. Next base: position 6,295,280 of record NC_060160.1, on the reverse strand, counting down.
GCGCAAATTCACTCGAGTTGGAAATTTTCAACTCACGCAAAGGCCTTCGCGTTGCCGGCACCGCCCCCTTCGCGTCGCTTCGCGCCTCCTGACAGGAAATCGCGGCTCCACACATCTTTTCATTGACTCACTTATGGTCTGAAAGCACAGTAACTAGCTAACGTTACCATTAAGTGAACAAGGTTTACTATTCAGAATGAACACCAGTATCAACAGGGGGAAACCAGGGAAGAAGACAAGACAGCGTAGGCTACTCCTATAATTCACTGATTTATACAAACTTTAAAACTTTTTAAAAGCTTAACAAAAGATTTCTGCTTTGGAACTACGCCTATATAAAATTAAATTAAATTAAAAGCAAGTACTATAACCACAACTGTACACTAACAATGTAATGTCTATTTAGAACAATAAAGCACAAGTCCCCTTTCATACTACTTCTGTAGTTTTATTTTTCAAAAGTGCCTGTAAGTTTTATAAGTGGAGAATGTTCTGCAGGCTACATCACGAGCCAGATGTTCCTTGATGTACTTTAAACCATTACTCATTACTAATAACCTTTTTAAAGCTGGGTCTCAGACTGCCAGCGTTGTGTTGGACAGACTTCTCCTGAGGTGTTTACGGCACTGTTCTGCAATCAAATAAGATTTTAAATAGGCCTAGTAAAATAAAATAAAAACAAAATCAGTATGTGGCGGTCAGCGTTGATATTGTGGCGGGCCGCCACGAATAAATGAACGTATAGTAAACACTGCCTTTCCTCTGTCTCTGCAGCTCTGATGTTGCTGCTGCAGTGGTCTGAGTAACTGGGACCGGGTTCTGTGGGCGTGACTGGCACCGCTAACCTCTCGCCAACCCCAAAAACGTTTGAGCAAATTTTAGATTCGCCATCAACTTTGGTAAACCTGCCAATATTCAAATTCTACAAACTTGATTTCTCGCCTCAAAACCGCTCAAAATTGTATTTAGTGATTAAATAGTGTACAAAACTTGCAAAAATAAAAGCCGTCCTGCTGGTAGCCTCTTTCTCCGTTACTTTCCGCTTCTCGCAGGAACGCTTACAGTCAAGCAGTCATGGCAGACAGTGGAAGCGGTACTGCCCCCAGCACTTCCTGTAGTGCAGTTATAAATAAACTACCAGAAATGTTCCTAATATGAAGATTGCTATCTCTCCCTTAAACGGCATCTATGAAACGATGCATCGACAATGAAATTTCACGTCGACAAATTGTTATGGTCAACGTCGTCGATTACGTCGACTAATCGTTGCAGCTCTAAAGGACAGTACCCAACCAAGCCACAGCCCGTCCGCCTTGTTGCCATTTGGTAAGAGATATAGAAGTTACTGCTGCCGCATCACTAGACTGCAGAAAAGCTTTTTGCTTTTGTATTACCGTATATTGTCTGCCACGTAGCAGAAGGCAGCTACAAACTAATTTCACTTTACAACCTGTTGTAATGTGACAAACAAACCTACCTTCTCCATTACAGTATTTTCAATTCCTGTTTCTTGCTAAAAAATAAATAAAACTAAAGTAAAAACAGAGGCATCATCAAACCATAGGTTGTACTCTTGGTAATATACATCCACATCCGCTGACCAGCCACAAAGTTCATATATTCGGAGGAAAACTTTCTCTTTCTTGACTTAAGCGGTTTTCAGTTCCCCTTTATTCTGAGTGGACCCATGCAATGAAAGGAAGCGCACCATTCAACTTCTGTTTGGAAAAGTGAAAGGTTTTGTTGCCAAAATACAGCAAACTCTCCACTCCATCAACTGCAGCACAGCATGTCCAGTTTAGCCATTTTTGAAACACTGAAGATACATATTGTATTCGAAAGATGCTGCATTGCCTACAGAGTGTCTTGCACTGCCCCACTGCAGTGCCTCTGAATTGTTATTTGTCAGCTATAATGAAACATTTTCTTTAATTCTGTATATTTCACTTAATTCAATGGTTCTCATTAATCTAGGAGGCCAGAAATCAATTGTACACACAAATCCCACAGGTTTGGAAGGCTACAGCAGATAATGTTGCAACCTAGATAAAAGCTGTGCTCACAGTCTCTGAATGGTTATGATTAATCACAAGCAGCGTCCTTGGGGAGTCAGGCAGCGTGAAAGTTTCTCAAAGGTATGAGTGTGCCACAGTAAAGTCAGCAGTGCACTCTGTGTGTGCAAGGAACTATGTGAGGTTTGTATGCAGGCCTGTTTATGTGTGTATGCGAGGGAGAGTCACCTTGACTGCAAAGCTACATTTTCCACTGCGGACTGCCTCCTCGTCTGTCTGCCACTGGTGAGGTCGGCTCGACTCCGGCACATAGACGTCTTTCTTCCGGCGGAAGCTCTGCCGTAGCTTATTCATCGCTGAGCTCCCTGTGAGTGGTGACAGACACTATGTTAATCCCAGGGTGAAAACTGGGCTGTCAGCAGCAGCAAAATAAAAAGGTGCACCACTGGCTGGAAAGCTGGAGAAATAACACAAACAGGAAATGGTTAATGCTACAGAAAAATATAATGATTTTCAAGTTTATTGGCCATACAATTTATACAAAATACAATGCATGCAGAATTTGTTCTCTGCATTACTCCCATCCTAAATAGAAGGAGTGGGCAGCCATTGTGTAGCGGCGGGGGAAAAACACTGACCCCGACATCCATCCATCCATCCATCTATTATCTATAACCGCTAATCCGTGCAGGGTCGCAGGGGGCTGGAGCCAATCCCAGCTGCTACTGGGCGAGAGGCGGGATACACCCTGGACAGGTCGAGGGTTCATCGGATCCCCGCGATGTTTAGTAATAATAAAGTTTGCAATTCTGGGAAATGTACCAATTCATGTGCATGCGCAGGCAATATTGTATGTCAACACAGAAATTAGTCAATTTCCTGTGTCTGCTAACGGATAAGAGGCTGCACCACAGCGCCGGACTACAACTTCGATGTGTCCTGTTTACAGTAGTGCCTGCAAATAGGAATGCTTTAAATACCGACATCAGTGCACAACACATCTCTCTGACTCACAAGAAGGAACAAAAGCATTGGAGGTTGAGTCTCTGTAGTGTTAGGATTCAAGGTGGCCCAAAACTGAGGGAACTGAGGACAATGAGGATAGTCTGCTGCTTCTACTGAGAGAACGTTTTACCTGCGGATTATGCTGGGGCTACAAGATTACAGCTACATGACAATCCACATAATTTACATGACAGTTAACGTTTTAACTTTTTTTCACAGAATACCCAATCTAAACACCCACAACAGTTTCCTAGTTCAGTTTGAACTACCAACTGTGTCGGCTTGTCCCGCACAATTATTAGAAACAATACGGGCACCTCAAAATAGAGTGGTGGATAATTTGCCAAACCGTTTACTTTTTTTGCACTTCTATGTTAGTCTCACCACTCATGTTTGTTGTCATGTAGGTTTCACTTTGGTGCAGGTTCAAACACTAAAATTCTCTGAAAATCTTAAAAAAGCACAATTAATTAGGCTAAAAGCACTACTTTAAACAGTGCTTGTATGTCTTCTTGGCTTTGGCAGGCGATTAAGAGGCACAAAAGAGCCGAGACCCAATTAAAAGTTGCTGATCCAAACTAGAACTGAGAGGTGCATCCATCATCGAAGGCCTGGCTCACATCTTCCTTAATAAACTCATAACTGAGGACCAGAAGTCATTCAGCCATGCAACTCTAACTTTTAACACGTGAGCAGAACGTTCTCCTTGACTAACAACTTCTGAGCTGATGAGGATCGGGTGGGATTAAAGGTTAATCCAGGAGAAGTGAGTGTCCGCACACGCACGCACGCACGCACGCACGCACACGCAGCAACATAGCAGTATTTACTTACACACATGCTCACAGCGACCACACACATATGCACCTACTTAACTACACACACACTCTAAGGACTGAGCTGTCTGTTTACATAGTGAAACCTGTCCTGTGAGCTGCTACTGGCTGGGGGTAGAAAGTGTGCTTGAGGTGAAGCTCTCTTATCTATCTGTGCCAGGCTCCAGCTCTGTGGGCAGCACACAATGAAGCTTTCAGTCCTGACCAGGCCACCGAAACACACAAAACCACATCAAACTTCCTACTGTCACTAAAGAGGGGACCTGGAGTGGACCATGGCCTCTGTCATGAGCAGTAGCATATTTCTGCACTTCAAATGGCTCAAATAGCTCAAGTGCACCTTTAAAAGACATAAAGCAAAGTTAAACCTGCTGCTTAGGCTATTTTACAAGACAATTACATTTTATGAACTAAGAACGACTTCTAAATGACAGCCAAATTCAATTATAGATTTTTGTCTCCCTTCTTCCACAAGTTCTGTAAAGGAAACTCTGGCTATTGAGTGGTACAGCCAACACCTCTCTTCTCTATTGTCTGTCGTCTATGGCAACACTCATAGAAAGACAATCATGACCCCTGTACCACTGTAGGTAGAAACACAAAAAGGGTGAACTGTCTGAAAAGGGGGGATGAAACAACGGCTAACAAGGTGTAAACGCAGGTGCTTAGACGTATACATCAGCAGGGGTCAAGATATAATAGCACCCAGTCTGACTTTAGTGTGTATAAAAATGTGTGTGTGTATATACACATACACATACACACACACACAAGTTGTAGCCTGCAGCAGAGTGAAGTGTTTGAAAACAAGACGACTGAGTGAGAGGGGAGAAAAAAAAAAAACATTGCTTCATCCCTCACTCCCGCTCTCCTAACACTCGTTTATTTAGGTCATATCATGTTTGGGCTCACTGCAGTGCCAGTGACAGGCTGCATGCTTCCAGCCTGCAGAGTGAAGAGGAGGAGCAGGAAGAAAACAGATTTGTCTGCTCTTGGGCACCTCGTCTTCGGTGCAACACATAACAGCATTTGTTTTCAGTATGCTATGCATGCATTTAGACAAATCTTTGTTGCCTTCAATTCACTCGTCATATTGTCACCAGACGTATGACACCACTGCCAGTCCCAGTGTTTTTAATCATATCTTTAAGAAAACTAGTTGTTACTCACTACTGTGTGTGATACTGTAGAATGGTACACAGGGAAGTTGTACTTTTAGGCAGGCAGCGTTTTATAAAACAGGCATCCTTATTTCTTGCAGCTTTTCCAGAATTTGAAACGGCCATGTTTTGGTGCTGACAAACAAGTCTGCCAACTTGACAACCACACATTATCTGCAAATAACTACCAGATGGAGGTTAGGTTTGGAGCTGCTGATTATTTATCCATTAATCTGTCACCTATTTCTCCAGTTAGTTAATGTATAAAGTCAATAAAATGTCTAGGAAGGAAGCATCTCCAAATGACTTGTCTAAAACTATTCTAATTATGGTTTTCTTTGACTAAGCTGGGACTAAAATGTCCAGACTTTCAGTCAACTAAAACTTAACTGACTATATGATAAAAACTAACAAGGTCATTTGACACAGGACTAAGACTACATAAAAAATAGTTGAAAAAATTAACACTAGTAGCCACGAACTCAGACTCAAGTGCAGAGAGTCTCTTTGAATAAATCCCAGGAACAGACACACTATTGTGTCTTTTTTTTGTTGAACAGACCAATGTCGATCCATTAATGCCGCATAGTTTTTATGCCTCTTCTCACAGCACCTTACCAAACTCACCTTCTAAATCACTTAACAGTTATGCTACTGCCAGCTTACAACCCACACACCTTCTCTCCTGTGTACTGCAGTGTCTTAAGAGAGACAAATAAGGAGAGAGCAGGAATGTAAGTAAGAGCACATATAACTAGTCATGTGCGTGGGAAAAAAAGCGTATGGTAGCTGTATTTGTGTATATATGGTGAATGTTTGGGCCTGCTGCGTGACAGTACAACCACTTGCATGAATGTGATATGAGTAGTGTTGCAAAAATGTAACATGTTTGGAATGAGCACTACTAGAAAATATGTATCTTCTCTAAAGTGTAAGGTTGTTGTACTTTTTACCCCTTGTACCCTCGTTCAGACTGACAGAATGACCCGGGAAAGATCCACATTTGCCATTGATTTGAGCCGGCACAGATAATCCGAACCTGACTCCTCGACCCTGCTCTGCATCTGAGTTTAACCCCTTCCTGTTCGTGTACTGTCTTTGCTTTGGTATGACAGCATTTATGACAGATTCTCAAGACTATAACCCTTGTGTTGATTTCTTGTGAAAAAACTGCCATGAAACATTTGAATAAGTGAAATACTTTAGCAAATATAATAAGCTATTTATCCTATATTTATGTACAATGACAAACAGTAAAGTGCCCTGAACTACAGTTGCAGAGGGAGGTCTGTGTCAACAGCGACAACCAAGGATTAACCTGTAAAAACAGACTGGTAGGTCAAATGCAGGTTGAACACGTGTTCATTATCCCATGTCAAACATGGCATTTGCAGCAGTACCACCCGCATTAGGTAACTATTGTGTCTGTGTGTGTGTCTGTGTGTGTGTCTGTGTGTGTGTCTGTGTGTGTGTCTGTGTGTGTGTGTTGGCAGGAAGGTGAGCAGAGACCGGGATGGAGGCCAGATAGAGTGGGCCAGAGGGAGCGCAGCACCGAATGAGCAGTGAGGGGGAAAGTCTGGCTGTGTTCGCCTGGTGCAGAGTGCTGGGGTGGATGATTGGACGGGTGGGGGTCATGTGAGGAGGGTTTAGCCATTGGTCTGGTCATGAGCCAGAAAGAAAAAGTCAAGGAGGGAGGAAAGGGGAGAGACACATGATGAAGCATCAAATTCAGACAGGGAGCGGTGAAAAGAAAGTTAACGAAGGGAAAAGTCAAGTCAAGTGGCAGAAAGGACTACTACTACTAATACTACTACCACCACCACCACCAATAATATTAGGCATGGGCCATTCGCAGAGAAGCTGAGAGGTAGTGTAGAAAAGAGGTAAATAAATGAATTAGGACAGTTTGCCTTGGGTTTGTATTTATTTCAGACTCATTAAAAATAAGGATAATGTTCCTCACACCTTCAAAAGTTAATCTAAATCAATGCTACCTCATGACCTTATGAGGGTAAAGCAAACATGCAGTAGAACAGACAGTATAGCTTCTGACTCTGGCAAAATACTACAGATTATTTGTAGGAATAAATGGCAATAGTACAAAGAATTACACTGGTGTTATCATTTCAAGTAGATAAATACAACTAAATATAAATGGAATGACTTAAATTTTGCTGTTTGTACATCTAGCAACAGCAAAAGCCATCGCAGAACACTGTTTTCCCACTTAGATAAGTGAGTAGCATTTTTCATGCAACAAGCAGTGTTTAATGTCAGCAGTCCATTTTGCTTTATTGAAGTTATGATCTTTGGTTTTATTTGTCTGGCTCTTCAACTTTTGACTTCTTGCTTTTGTTGAAAGGCAATTTAAGGGTGACAGTTAAACCTGATCTTTACGTTGTTATTCATAGATAAAATACAAATATACCAACATAACATTAGTATTACCTATGTTTGGGCACTAACACAGAGGGAAAGGCCAAACAAAATAAGCCAGAAATGAAGGGTACTTTTTATTTAAAGCCAAAGGTTGCATGAGAGGTGTTATCAACACCAATCACAAATAGCAGTGGGATGTTTATCTAAATCATGTCAAAAGACAACATGTCCCAGGGCTTGCTTTTAGAGCATCACAAATCAAACAATACTTGAGTAGTTTTTATTTTACTTTTTAAAACTACAAAAGGCAGTGAATGGAGGATAGAGAGAGAGAGAGGCATAGAGTGTGCTTTGGAGATGGAGGGGGGACTCTGGGGGAGAACAGGCGGGTGGAGAGGTAAAGGCTTTGGTGTAGGAAAGCAGGATCTGAACCCTGCTGGAGCTGTCACAGCTCCTATAGTCTGCTGCCGTGAGGATCTCTGGCTGTTTCTCTATCAGCACTAATGAGAACAATTACACAAGGACCATTTATACTCTCTCTGCTCACAGACACAGTAACAAGCAACAGTGAATGGCAAAATGCATAGAGCTCTCTAAAGACTCTCACATGTAATATCATCAACATACTTAGTGGTTAATCAATGACATAAGCACGTACACCATCAACAATGGTGTGAAAGTGTGAAAACAGAATTACACAGAAGAGGAGACACAAACACATACAGGAAAATTGGAAAACAAAAGTAGAAAGAAAGAGAAAAGATAGAGAGAAAGACTTTCCCTAAGTCAGTGCTGTGCTGCTGCCCGGGAAGGAGGGAGGGAGTGCTGCTTCTGGCTGTGGATGTAACAGTATTTGAATAATCTCTCCAGGAATGGAAAACTGATTAATCCTTGCAGAAGGATCCTAGGGATGAGTACAGCAGTTGGGTTTCACAGAAGATATAGGGAGGAAGGGAGGGAGGGAGAAGCTGGAGAGCAAGTGAGCATGAGACAGAGAAATAGAAAGAATGGGCAGCAACTCAAGACAAAAAGGCCCCACTGTCTCCTTTCATGACATGCCCTACCACTGTGCCAGCCGTTACTCTTCATCCTACTTTACCGCTCTGTTCTGGAAGTTCTATGTTATCCGTGTTCAGCGTTTATAACAACGAGATAGGACAGCTTCAATCAATAAGGCCGGCCAGCCATCCAGTAATGCAAAGCATGCCGGTCCGGCATATCTGCGAAGGCCTGTTATCGGGGAGCCGGCTGACTTGAGGTGATAGTGTCTCTGTTCTGCTCCCAAATGGCCATATGAAGACAGAATTTGAAAAATGCTGTTAGCGTGGTAATCCAATTTTCCGGGCCATGGTTTGTAGCTTGGCATGCTTATGTAAAAAGAGGGCTAGAAGGAAAAAAAAAACAGAAACCCATGCTAGGCACACAAGGGAAAGGCTGAGAAAACCATGTCCAGGAAAACCACTGTGGGACCAGGATAAGGGTCAAAGGTCAGGGCAATCTGCTTTCTGGCAACCTAGTCAGTAAGTTTATGGTGACAACAGAGTGAAACAAGTTAGTCGCTAATCTCTTGGCATTTTTATTACCAATAACAGCCCAATAAATACAATAAAACTGTCAACAACTGGAGTAAAAAATTCACAACAGACATGTAACGTTATTACTTAGGGCTACAATTGATTTAATGACAGTGTGTTATTGACATTCAAAGTTCAAGTACAAGTGAACAATGTGAGATGGGGCGTCCAGCTGGGTCCCTTCATTAATGCTAATCATTAATCCTAACCCCTAAATGTGATATTCTGGGTCACATGCATGAGTACAGAATTAATTATTGTATCACAATTTGACCTAAATTGAGTCTTTTTAGTGGCGTTGTATACATTCAGCAGTTGAATGCTGCATACTAAATATTAATCACTGCTGAAAATGTGCAGACTTTCTTCCCTCAACAAATTTATTTCTCTAGCACCAATCGATTTGTGCTGAATACTCAATAAAATGATTTGCTTCTGTGCTAAAATTTGTAATAATTTGCTAACATAAAACAAGTAAAGCTACACTACCATTTGAATTTGAGTACGGATTTAGATATTTGTTATAGACTAGGTTAGGTTATGTATAACATCGTAGGCTACATTACACTTTTTTAGCAAATGCAATGGCATTTAAAAGGGTTTCACACAATTCACAAAAGTCTTTTGCGTTACAATGTTTTTTTTTAACCTGACAAAACAGATATTTAATACAGCTGTGAACCCAAAATTAGGATCTCTCCTGCCTTCATTATAGCCAATTACTATAATTGACTTCAAATGGCTGAACACAAAATAACAGCAGTAGTAACAGCGTGTCCAAGCTGGTGGAAAAAGAGACAGTCCGTAAACAAGTGTAACTCATCGCCAGCTGCTCTGGCTCAGCACGGCGCTCTCTGCTTCAATGATCTGTACACTTTGCACCATCAGTGTCCCCACAATAATCAGAATCCCTTTATCTGCCAGGTACAGGTATCTACACAGTGATCCAAAAAAATGACACCCATGATGAAAAGATGGATACAGACCCAAGGGACAATTACAAAACAAGCTATGATCAGGAGGACTAATGTCTTCACATGCAATTTAACCAGTTCTTTGTTGCCGTGTACAACTGTAAACATCAGCCAAATGTAGAAAGTATAACTAGCTTGAGAGGAAGCTGGACTAATAGAAATACACAAAATAGTAGCAGGAACATAAGTCAGTTTTTTATTCCTAAAAAGCATCTATTCTTGGAGGTTCACCTTTAAGGGTTAGAACAAGAGCTAGAGAGAGAATGATGAGGTACAAATGGGTGGTACTCCACAGAGGAAGGAAATGGTGGGAATAGAAGTGCTGGCTACTGTTTGCACAGCTCAGTCACTCTCTGTCTGCCACTGAATCATTTCAGACCTTCAATCTGTTCCCTGCCCCTAGCAAGGCACGATGACCTCCGTTTCCTGAGTACACATGACTGATCGGGTTAGAGTTGAGACAGAGAAAGAAAATAGGACCCAGACTGCTGCACAGGGGATACAGAGCTGTTTTTAACTCCTGCCAGTCTAACTGTGTGTGTGGGTACATCAGTATCTGTGTATTTGGCTTAATATGTGTGGTCATGTTTGTATTTGTGTATCTAGGAGGCGTGGCATTAAGGGTCCCAGCCCAACAGCAAGTCAACCAGCCAGCCAACCATTCAACACGGAGTCACACATCCCTTTGGGCAACAGCTGAGGCCACATTTAAACGACCAGGGCAGTATCCTGGCACCAGGGAGTGGCTAATCACTGTCACTGTTTTGTCTCCCCTCAGGCATGCCCCGGCCCTGATTCACAGACCGAATCAATAGGCAGGGTCTGGCCTGGTTTCCACTGCAAGGGCACACAGCGAATCAAGAAGGCATCTTTAAGATTTATGTCTCTTGTATTTTCCCCAAAACAATGAGTGTTTTTCACAAATACTTGCCAGAGGAGATAGTATACAAAATGGAGTGGAGTTTCAATTAAATTAATAGAGATATAACACTCAAGTGATTCTGCGGAGAGAGTGTGTTGACTGAAAGCATTAGCCTGCTAGGAGGGGTTTGATGTAGTGGCCTGAGTGCCCCAACTCCATCAATCCTGGCCCCCTCTTTATAGCAGACTCCTGCTGAGAACACAGTAGCTGTCCACTAATGTGGCAGCCACAGGAAGATGGGTTTATAAAGTGGCTGTGAGTTTGTACACTGGCAGACAAAGTGGCTGTGAGTTTGTACACCGGCTGAACTAAAACTGCCATGTGTTCCCTTCTCTTAAGCTGAAAAGAATCGCTATCTTCCTTCTTTGTTGGGAGCAATTCAGTGTTGTGCAAACTGAGGGACAAAAGCTTAACCTCCTCACAGGCGATCACTTTAAGTGAACCACAACACATTGTCCCAGACTCTAGAAGTGACCTCTGCTGGAAAACTTTGAGTAAACCTCGGAGCGAAAAAGCTACTCATGGAAACCATGTTTACTTTTTCCCCTTGACATCACTGCATCACACACACACACACACACCAGCAGCAGCAGCGAAACACACAAGCAGAAGTGACACACACTTGACTAAACCCAAACCTGCCATACACTCACAAAATGTAAACACAACAGGCACTCATGAAAACACACTCTCTCACTCACACACGTGAGACAGACTATAGCATCTCAAGGCCCCAAAGCCAAAATGGCCTATTGTTAGAGTTCTTGAGAGAAGTGCCATTAGAAGAGTTGCAGCAAGGTGGAGAAATCAGGCCAAAATACTATACGCTTGAAATTATACCCAGGCACTGCACTGACCTGTGGAAACACACAATGTTGCGTAATTATTCACCAGGCCTCAGCAAAGCTTTGTTAATACATGATCTATTAATCCTACTTATGGCTTACTCACAACAAAAAAGCAAGCATTAGCACATTTATCTGTCTGTCTTACTTGGCTCAGGAAGAATGCTGATCTAAGATTGCAGTTTATATCCCCCGGCGGTGCCTATCATATATAAGAGTAAACAGCAAACTAATCCAGCACAATCCCTGCCGACCAACAACTGATAGCCGACCATTCTTGGATCAGTAATCCTACTGTGATTTTGTGAGCTTGGTGCAACCTGAGCCCAGAGGGTCTACGGGGATTAGTGAGTAGGTAGAGACTGTCACAACCTGAGAACTTTGCTTAAAGTCCCATGTGATAACCTTCACTTCACAAGCAACCACAGAAACCATCATGCTAGAACCCTGTAACGTTTAAAGACAAGCGGAGGGGTTCTGCTGTCTTCAAGACAGCTCGGAACTCTGCAATTTCCAAAAAAGTACCATGGTATGCCACTTGAAAGTTCATTCGGAGTTCATCCTTGTGAACTTGAGAAAGAAATATGTACCCTGAATTCACAAGAAGCTGCTGAATGATGTCTCAACAATGGCAGTTTCCATGGAAGCACACATTGTAAATAATAAATCATGAACAAAAAGGCAACTTAAAGTATATTTGCCTGTATTTAATTAAAATAACACATACTATAATACCTGTTTGATGTACAAAAAACTGCTAACGTTATTATAGGTACACCCAAGGGCCCTGCTGCACACATGATAAAGAAACATCACTTTGTAATGGTCAGCCATGTTTTTTGTTCACTTTCGGTGTCATGACCCATCATGCACCTGCTACATTTTGAACGCGGAAGTCAGACATTTCAACTAAAAAGAGTTCCGAGGTGTCTGGAACGCAGCATTAACCACAAACTGACAGGCCATTTCCCCAAGAAGAATAGCTTAGACTGTGCCACATCATATCCATCACAGACAGACAGATTGTTTCTGTCAAGTTAAACTGGTCTGGTTGTCCCAGTGTGAGCCAGTTAGTATGCAGGGCAGAGACATGAAGACAGACAGGCACCAGAGTGCACTTCTTGCAGAGCTGCTGATTCAGACTCGAAAAATAAAATATTAAAGATGTTATCAATAGTTGGGTGATGTGTTTAAGGCAGTCTGTGGCACATTTCATGCATAGTTGCTGGTTTGGACCTCATCAATCACCAGAGAGTTCACAGTAAACACTCAGCTATTCCCTCTGCACCAGCAGCACCGTCATTTCTGATTTAACCACATCAGGGCAAGTGACAGTCTTTAGAGGGGTTTCTGAAACACAGTCATTACTGCTGACACACATAACCTGCTACCACCTCCCAGCTCTGAACTGTAAAAATGCTTTCAATTTGACCACCAATACAAAGTATGGTTTAATTCTCAAGGGAGTGATCAGGACCACAAATAGCACAGAAGATCTAATAAAGTCTGAACATGGTTGAGGGAAAAAACTTTTTTTCAGATTTCTTTGAGTACAACAGCTTTATTAAATCAACAGAACTGAAAATATATAACAGTTAGGTTTAAATCCCTTTATTTTCCTTGTGACCATGACATGTTGGTTCTTTAGCCAATTCTGACAACTTCCAGTGAGTATAAACATGCTGCTAAATTGCTACGGTTACTTTTATATATATATATATAAGTGTTTCTTTAGTGGTGAGAAGTCACTGGCCCCTGTTTGCCCTACTCTGCCTATCCTCTTCCCCATAGTCCTCCCATCCTTATCCTTTCTCTTCAGTTAAGGCAACCCAGAGGAGATGTCTGCACTGCAGCTGCCAAACAACTTTGCCTCTTTAAAAAAGCTCTGATTGTACAGCACAGACTCGTAGCAATGTAACTGGCCTGACAGCTGCAGGGAAACGCTCAGTTAATGGCAACATTTATCGATTAAACGTAGCAACTGCTAAGTGATCACAAATTCACAAAGAAAAGGAGTCAATTTAGGCATGAAACAAAAACTACATAAACTAAAAAAACATGCAGTGATAAGAGCTAATTAACTTGCTCCCCAAATGAGCTTCCGAGCCAATCCGGGAGGAATTAAAAGAACCATACACAGGTTCATTTCATTTGCAGTCAACCAATCCCAATTAACTACAGTTTACTTGATTTGGGATCTGTTTATTTGCTATTAACCATACATGTTTATATGAAGTGCACACATAGTGTAGGATTACATTAGCAAATATCCATTATATCAATCATTTGTTTCTTTGTGTTTAAGCTACCATTACGTGTTGGGGGAGGTCCTTTCCTGGTGAAGTAAAAGGCATGGCTGAGGGCTGAGGAATCTTAAATCCTGGAGCCAGCTCACTAAGCTGCCATGTCATGGGAGAAATTGGGTTTTATAAGATCTGCTTTGTATTTAGTTTCAGTTGCAGTCCATCTTGTTTATCCTTTGTGTTTTACTTAGTTTGGCCAAACCACTATATGTTCCCTCAAGCAGCATTGTGTCAGGTCAGCTTGTTCAGTTAACACATTGTTTAGTTGCTGTTATGTTGACTATAGTTACATTTTGTTGATCTTTTTTAATCGGCCTGGTTATTAAATTCTTGGTTTGTATTATTTTTGCATTTTTTTGGTTAACTAACAAAAACCCAGTTTTTCCTCTAAAATTCCTGTTTCTTCAATACCTCACTGCTTGTTCCCTAATGGGGATCATTTTTCTATCCTATGCATAGTGCTAATGCGTCAAAGGAAAATAAAATCAGGTTGTCTGAGGTTTGCAGAGCCTTTACAATATGCTTGTATGTCGTGGCTATCCGGGTAACTGTTCAGGTTGACTTCAAGCTATCTGTTTTTGCCATTATCATACTACTATCCCCCTTTCTTGGTAAACAAAGATTAAAGAGCAGTTTAGAGCATTTTACAGTAGCAGTAGGTCAACCAGTGTCCCTGCCTATGATGCAACACAATTTGTTATGCTAATATTAAAAAGAAAAAAAAAAGTGAAAAGAAAGGATGTGGATGCAAGATGCAAAAAAAAAAAAATTCTCTCCTCTGATAATCGAGATTAATAATCCTAAATTGTAGTCCCAATAGAAACACATTCACAAATCATCAATAATGTCTAAAAACAAAAATAACCACAACCACAGTTTATTTTAGTTTTCTTAATGGGGCCAGAAAGATCATTTAGGCAGGCTATCTCAGTGTATAAGAGGCAAGGAAATGGTGTCAGCATGTGTGTTCACTGTGTTCACTGAGTGATGAAGGCCTGTCACTATTCACTGCTCTCCCAATCATCATCTAGAGATGGCTGCAGGGTAAATGTATTCTGCTGGGGCTTTAAACGCCGGACTGCTGGCTTCTGACATTCACACACACTTCTGACACTTTGATATGCTTCACATACACACTTGACAGTGTGTGTCACTTAGATGCACCCAAACACAGAAGTAAGATTGAGAGGACAACACTGACACAGAGAGAAAAGGCAAAGAAGCAGAGACAGAGATATAACAAAGAGGTAGCCGTGTGAAAATGATTTGAAAGAGGGTGAATGAAATACTGAAAAAGAATAAGAGACAAAGAAAGAAAACAGATTACATGGGAAAGTACTCACAGAAGGATCAATATCACACAGAGAAGAGAACCCACTCCATGGTTCCAGCCGCTGACTCAATATGCTGTCAATGATCCAGCTTTTCATCCCAACAACACTATTGGTTAATGGCAGCACAGTACCATTGGTCAGTGGCCCTTACGGGGTGTGTGTATGTGTGTTTGTGTGTGTGTGTCAGTAGCAGTATTTGTCCAGCAGCAGGTGTGATGAGAGGACGGAGTGAAATAGGAACTTCCTGCTGAGTGAACAGACATGAAATCACTACACTGCCCCTCTGACCAGGCCAAAACACACACAAATCATGTATTGTTTACCTCACTCACATGCCAGATCAGGTGAGCTTATCTTAAAACAGATTTTTGTAACAACACAGTTATTTGAGTCTAGAAGCTACTCAGTGATGCACGGTGGGTTGTATTGTTGTCAGGAGTCAGCCAACCAAACAGGTCTTACGAGCACGAATGTAAATGGAGCTGTAGTATTCAGTGCAGCTGTTGAGTTGCTCACTCATTTCAGGAATTCTTTCCACGTACCTGAGCTGCGCTCTTTGTATCCTGGTTGGGCTATTTGTCAAGCTGAGGATGACTGTAGAATACCAAGTTACGCAACAGATTAAGCCAACCTGCCAGTGCTACCTGGCTATATACCCAGCAGATTTATGTTGCAACTCAGGCAGGGGTGGAACAAGACTTTATTTCTAGAAAATGACATTCAGGAGGTCCACGACTACTTTAAATATGTTTATTATAACTACTGAGACAATGCTATGTTGGCCCAGAAATATTGGCTGATGTCTTAATGGTAAAAGTAACAAGTATAATAAAAGCTATTCTCTACTAAAAAGTGGTTCTGTGGCACCTGGAAAACACCTGTGAAGGTGTGAAGCTGGACTATGAACTCTAGGAATGTCTGTAAGTATTAGATTTTATCATGACATGGTACACTTGAAAACACCATGATATATTAGCTCATGGAGAGTAATGTTTATGTAAGCAATGGTCTCTAAATAGCAAGCAACATATTCCATGGGGCACTTTATTTTCAGAGCCAGGAATGATTCAGCAGTCATGGTAGACGCCTTCTTTTCCCAAAAATGTTGGAAAACTCTTCTGTACAAAGGAATAGAAAGATGTAATATGAACATAAGAAGAGATTTCACCACGTCCATTCATACAGCCAAGGAGCCAGGCAATCAAGGTCTTTCTTTACAACCAAAGAAGGAACTAGGGCAATAAAATCATTTTACTTTTTAGGACAACATTTAATGAGCAAGCATGCAAGGCAGTTATACTTTAATTATACTTGATGAGGTTAGTATGAGAGTTGGAAGTTTTCATTCCAACCAAGGACTTAACCAGATGATGTCACAGACCAACCACACCTTCAAGCAGAACAGAAAGGAGCATACTAGCTGATTTTGCTGAACAGAAACCTGCATGGCACATGACTGGGGTGTAGGTGTCTTGCCAAGTCACATGGCTGTTGGACAAATTACAGCTCCAAGGCTTGAACTTGTGAACTTACCATTATCTATTGATTCTGAGAAACTGATTTTGAGCTCTACCCGTATTTCCACATTCGTGAACTTAATCAAATTTTTTTTTTTTTTTTTAAAGGGCAAGGAAAGTACAGCCCTGCCCTGTCATCTCTTATGAGGAAAGCATTATAATGAAGCGGACAGACATCAACCCTTTCCCTCCTTGGCCAAAGATGGGGTCTGGGCAAGCAGGCAGGCAGGACGACAGACGAACAGGCAAGGACTGCAGAGCATCAGAGAATGGAAAATTACCAGAGCTCTACAATCAGCTGGGCACCTTTGATCATCCAGAGCTCAGGCACCAATTACCGTGGGATAATCGGCAGCCCCTCAGAGGCCTGACGAGCTACAGGCACTGTGGGCACAACGGGTCAGTGACCAGCAGGCAAAGGCCTGGTCAACACGGCTCACAGAGCCAAAAGCCGGCTGTGTCCATCGCTGAAATGCTGCATGAAGGCGGCCAAACGGACAAGCAGCACAGTGAAGCAATTGTTCCCCTCCTGTCTACTCAGCACAGTGGCACTCTCACAAGCCAGACATCCCTCTCCGCAGACCACTTGGTGGTAGAGGAATGGTGCAATGGTGGAGTGTGTAAACCTGCTACGGCACATGCACACATCCTCTCTCTCTACAATGAAACATACGTGGAACAAATGTGTACACACATGCTGCTCGCACACCTGTGCGTGTAATTCTGTGGTAAACAAAAAGCTGCAGTGCTCAAGGCAGCACTTACAGCACAGTGATGCAACACTCTGGAAACACTTTCCCACTGATAACCCCTTCCTGCCCAGGAAAAAGGCTTACATGTTCCAGACTTCCTTCACATTATCTGAGAGGAATCTGGACTGACAAAGCAAAGTAAACCTAACTCTGACCTATTCAACACAAGTCTCATTTTTCTCTCACCAACAGCCTGGTGTGTGACTCAAGGTCTGCCTCTCTACTTGAGGCAGAACATGATATTCAGCTCATTAATAATTGACATCTTTCTTGTGCTGGGGAACATTCATCATCGATTAGACTAGGCTACACTGTTGGCTGGTGTGCTGCTCCTCCCTCCTTTGTCAACACTACAGTGACCTGAAACAGTTCATAAACCACTACAACTTAATTTAGTCACTGCTGCAATAATAAAATAACTCAATTACAACATGAAACTTGAGTGTCTTATTTGCCTACTCATACTGTACAGTTATTTAACAGAAACACAATAGCCAGTGGAATTTGGATCAGACACATTGCAGTTACACAACAGCCAGCGTCAGTCCAAATAAACCCATATGGACCAGAAGGAGCTTCCCTTTAAACCACTAGTCAGTAAAAGAGTCTGAGCTCAGAACAGGGTGGCAAGAGATGTTTCACGACTTCAGGCCTTGATACCAAATCTGTATTTCATTTGATATCTTATTTTGCTGAAAACAGATTCTCTACAAAATGTTTTTTACATTAAACAAATTAAGCCAAACATCTCAAATACACAAGTATAAAAGTCTTATCAACTGAAAAAGAGCTTTACCTAAATATAATACAGCAGTACACTGACAAAATTATGGTTTCAGTCATCTGACCATAATTCCCGGAGTGTGGCTTGATAGTCAATTCTGATCTTTAACAGTATGTTGCCACTGCAAAAATATCTTGTATATTAAACCGTTAATACGTTAACATTGCACAAAACACTGAAGCCTCTTTACTTTGTATAGTTATACTTTAGAAACATTTTAATTCAGTATCAGTCTTTCCCACAGAATGAGAAAAAATTATTGCGTATATTAAGTGTATATTTTATGAACATTGTCGTCAATACTTTATTACAGTTAGTGGAAGTAGCAACCCTTGAGATTAAGCAAAAAGATGTGGTGATAACCACTTTTGATCAATGTGCACAGCAAAGTGTCTGAAAAGGACCTTAAGAGGTGCATAATTCAGCAGAACAGATGATGTAGGCTACCTGCTGAGATTTGCATCCATTTTCTCAGCATATGTCAGCATTGAACTTCCCATGAGGTGCATGCAATTCTTGGTGGGCTTCCAGAACTTGGAAACCGGAAAGGGGGTTTCCGATTTGATCCGCCTCTGAGACGGGAACAGTGGTTCCGGAAAGCCGGACAGCTATGTGAAAGCACACATGGTTGTGGGATTATCCTGCAAACTTTTGTTTAGTATAAATGAGTGAATGCAGCATATTGGCGGATATTCTTTCCATGTTTATTGCAGGATCTCTGACTGGAGGGTTTGAGGGAAATTCATGTAATTTACTGTGAGTCAAACAGGGGCTTCCAAACACACCCAGACAGAAACAATAACAAATCGATAAGATGTAGTACCAGTACTTTGGGGGGTGGGGCTTGCCTTGCAGTAAATTTCTGAATGGGCGAGTAGAGGCTACTGGCTTTACATCGATCATGTTGGGTGTTTTTCTAATACTGCTCCTCTCTTTTCCACCGTGCAAACCAATAAATCACAATCAACAGTCAGATAGCCACACAAGTCTCACCGATGTCCGCCTGAGATTGTACATAAGCATTAAATGTATTGCTGGGAAAGAGCAGCCAGCGTGGAGCGGTGTGTTTACAGCGAACATCTGATGGAGTTAAGCTAAATACTGGGTCTGAAGTTTTCATCAGTCAGGAAGTTTTTACACAGAGCCGAAGTCGGTCTCCTCCTCTCCAAAACAAGCAGAACAGCTGATTACAGCAGGTAATAAAGCTTGTTAAACATCACGTTCCTCCGATGCCCAGGTGGAAACAGACAGTGTGCTGCCAGCTGCAGCTCTTGTCGGCTGGAAATAACCTTCAAAACTGTCACAATTTTATTTTTGTGTTGCTTTCTCTGTGTCTGAGTTTTTTTAAGAACTTGATGGCTTTATCCAGTTTGTTAATAAATTTGTAACGAACTTGAAATGGTGGTTGTTACTAGGGAACTGGTCTCACGTCAACGTTGATACCAACGTTGAAGTCCAGGGTGACGACAGTAGGTGGGGCTAAGGAATACCAGGACTAAACTACAGATTAGACAGAACTACAGTGGAAGCAACATGCAGACTTACTGCTCAGCCAAGTAAATGGACATTGTGCACAATGTGTGAGGGAATGGGATCAGTGTCACCCATGCTATGGACAGGGGGTCATTAGACATAAACACAGACACAGTCACACATATCACCTAGTTTTGAGACAGGGAGTTATTACACCAACCACATACCGAGATGTTCACATTAGTGTACACAGAGGAACTGAGAGGTGGGATGCACCTCCGTGGTTTTATAAAGCCAATCCAAAAATCAGATTTTGTGTCACACACATTAAGGTTTTTATTTGTGCTACAAATGCAGCTTTCACATGGGTGCATGTTTAGATTTAGGTAGGGTAACTAACATTTAGTTGTAAAAAGTAACAAACCTCTAAGAAGAAAAAAATCACAAATGAAATAACAAATATCAATAGTCAAAAATTGCTGGTAAAAATAGTATTGATTGACCTGAGAAGCCAGAGAACAAGGAGGGTGGGGAAAGCAAAAGTGAACCCACTGCCAGTGGAAGATAATAAAATGAAATGCCTAGCAGAATTGATTCCTTATTTTTATAGTTAAGTCAATGTATTTGTAACATATGGGGGTGGTGATGGCGCAATGGAAAAGACTATGCCTTTGGTGTGAGAAACCTGGGTTCAACTGTGACCCATCCACCATTGTGTCCCTGAGCACTTAACCCCTCGTTGCTCCAGAGGCGTGCAACCTCTGACATATGTAACAATTGTAAGTTGCTTTGGATAAAAGCGTCAGCTAAATGAGTAAATGTAATGACATATTGGTGCCCTTTTGGGTCAATCTAATTTTTTTGTTTCATAAATACTTCCATCTTAGTAAGGTGACAAACACACTTCACACAGGCTTAGGCTACACGTCTAGCACAACTGGCACCGGTAACTGGTACAAAGTTCCGTCCTGGGTCACTCGTAATTAAACCAGAGATCAGAGGGCTGAATAAAGCATGAGCTGTCCAGGAGGATCAGGTATCACTCTGTATAGGGGCCCAGAGAGACAAAAGGAGTCCCTTAGCCCCATACCATACCCAGAGAGGAGTGATACTGACACAAACCTGAAAGGCAACTCCTTGCATACAGTGATGCACCCCCAACCCACCCAGATCTAATTCACAGTTTACACAGCTCAATGTCCCTCAGACCTAATAAAGCTAAAGATATTGTCACAAACGGGGACCCTCAAAGAACTGCATTCAAAGGTGTAAAACACCATGCAACACCCACCCTCACACCAGGCTTGTTTTTTCATATCTTCATACCTTCTACAGTAGATGACAGTATTTGTTTGGTCAAATATAGAGATACAAATACTGCATGGTTTATATGAAACAGTGAGACTAAATGGTTATGTTACTGCATCCGTAGTAACATAACCATTCTTCACTGACAGTAGGAGCATGATTTCAAAAACAGAGAAAGAATTCAAAGCCATGCATGCCAAGTAATGTGAGGGGGAAAAATGTTGTGAGTGCTAGTTCTGCTAGCTACTTTATGATTTCTTCAAATGGACCGCAAATTTTTCAAATGCATCTCATATAGTCAACATAGAAAATGACACAAGATCTGTTTTAGGTAAATATTTGTTTTATTGACCACATATTATGGAAACTGGGGGTTTAAGAGTGCTCAGAAACTATGCAACAAATATAAACATGTTAACTTAACCTGATTTGTGTGTGTACACATTTACATTTATTCATTTAGCTTATTCAAAGCGACTTATATGTCAGAGGTCACACGCCTCTGGAGCAAATAGGGGTTAAGTGTCTTGCACAGGGACACATTGGTGTCTCACAGTGGATTCGAACCCAGGTCTCTCACACCAAAGGCATGTGTCTTATCCAATGCACCATCACCACCCCCATACATATACATAAACACAGTTAAAGATGCTCTTCAGTCTTCATCTTGTGTATGTCTGGGTTTGTGTACAATCTGTTTCTGAAACAGGTCTTCCAACGTGTATGTATGTGAAAAGGCCATGACCAATGACAACAATTTCCCTCCATGGTAGAGGATAACACTGTTTATCAACAAACACATTAAATGCACAAGTTCAAGCCAACTCTGTGGTTCCACACAACCTATTTTAGGCTACTTATGTTGAAATGGGGTCAGCTGCACATTTGAGATCCTGATTCTGAAACCTCCCCTCTGGTTGGATCTTCTCAGAGTGTCTCTGTTGGATCCAATCCCAATCAGCTCAGAACAGGGAGTTCTTATCATCCCAAAAGGTTAGGGCTTTTGGTAGAGGAGAGTGTCAAAACAAATCACACTGTTGTAACTTTAATAATGGCATTGTCTGCATTATTTGTCATTATCTCTGCCATTCATGCCACCAAAAACACTCACATTTCCATTACACTGTCACTCCTAATGAACGATACCACTAACTTGGACTATAACCGGATTTTCAGGCGTCTCAATGCACCTGAGTTTACATGTCCTTATTCTCACCTTCCCACACAACGTAAATATTTCAGCATTGTTTATAATCCCTCCAAATATACTCGGTGTGCCCACACTGCTAGTAAGCAGTGATATTGCCAGCACATTCAATGGTCCGCATCAAAACTGCAGCCAAAGGTAAGGATTAACATGACAAATAAACAGGACAGGTGAGCACTCAAGAGATGGTCGCAGAGAAATTCCCCTTATCATGATCATTTATTGTAGTAAAAGAAGAACAGAAACACAGATGCACATCTCCCATTCTTACAGGACTGAATGCTAAACTGACACGAACGCTCGCTCTGCTTTCACCATAAGTGGCAAGAAGCTCAACTATCTCACTGCCATCAAGGGACAAAAGTGAAGCCCTTTGATTACGGCGTCATCGCACAGCAAGTTTATCTACCCATGTTGCACCACTACTCAGCATTCACATGTACAACTCACTGCCAAGAAAAAGGGCCTCTCCTTAGAGAACGGAGCAAACTGCTGATAGCAACGCTAGTTTCTCCCACAGAGTGAATCACAGAGCTCCGGACAGTGACTTGCTCTTACATTCTCCGCCTCTCTCAAACAGCTGACAGACTTGCACAGTGGGTTTGATGACCGATAGCCAATCTGGCCTCCCTCATTCTTTGAGATGAGCTATGCCACGAGTTACTAAGTGAAACAATGATTCATCATTTTTCAAGCAAAAATGCCCAACATTTGCTGGGTTGAGGATCTGAAATGTGTGAATTTGCTTTTCATTATCATATATTGTAAGAAAATTGAATATCTTTGGGTTTTGAGCTGTTGGTAGGATAAAGCAAGTAATCTGAACACATCATATTGGGCTCTGGGACAATATAATGGCCATTTTTCACTATTTTCTTAGAGTTACTATCCAAAACAATTATTTGGTTGATTGAGAAAATGACCTGCAGATGAATCGTTAATTAAAAGAATCATTACTTGCAGCCCTATATAACTGTAACATCAGTTTTATAAAGATTGAACTGTCAGTTCAATAAACATCTACCTTGCAGTTTACCTATTCACAATGGACAAAACAGTGGTGTATCAACGTTTTACATAATGCTGACAACTTGATAAGCCATTACAGATAACTCAGCTTGTCTTATTCTAGTCACAACCCGCATGATTCATGAACCATTATGGCTGATGAGAGAATCCAAATGTGGTTACTGTGTTTTAGTGGAAAGGGAGTGCTGCTGTATCTCCCGTGCAGCTAGCTATCTTTGTAAAGTCTGCATGTGGAGGTGATCAGGCCACTGATGTTTATCTTATCACGGATGGCAGCCCTGAATGGAAATCTCTTGCTCTGTGGTTGTTCTGTGGAGCAAACTAAACGTCTAGCAATGATACCATTACCTTATATGATAATCTAGGGCACATTATCACACTTCACAAATATTCAGGGTGTTGTTGAGACTGAGTCACAGTTTATATCTCCAGGGCGATCAACCTGTCTGATTGCCGTATTTTTAACCATATGTTGCGACTCTAACTAGGTTGTGACACTTTTTTTTTTACAAACTTGCCATGTCACTAAACTGCATATGAATCAATCTCCTGAGCGCCACCCTACATTAGTAACGATGATATAACACAAGTAATCCGTGTGACAACGTGAGAAATTATATTAGAAGTGATGTGCTAGCTGATAGCTATTCCATAATTTTAGTCCGAGCAAGGTTCATTAACGTTATTTTGCTGAGTAACGTTCACCTCTAAAGTTAACCAGGTAAGTTGAGTATCGATAGCTTTGGCGTTGGCTAGCTAACTAAATAACTAACCTCTTAGCTCATTCGGTAGAGCTGAGGAAGACCTTTTCCAACTCCCATGACAGATGCTAGACAACCTCTACATTTTCCTCATTCTGTTTCCTAGACAGGCTAACATGCGAGCTAGTAACCTAAATGCCATGTAATTGGGTTTACAGGGAGCTAAGAGCCGTTGAGCTAACATAGCTGCGTGTGCCGCATCCGAAAAACACCAAGCTAGTGCCGCTTAGCTCCCTGAGCTAACACAAGCATTTACCGGGGCAGGGTGGTTAAAATAAAACGTTTCACATCTTTCAACCTACCTGTGATCACCGCTGCGACCCAGACGATGCCCCGTTAATGTCGTCACCTATGTATCACGACCCGTGCAGTGCCAAAATAATTCAAATTCCACAGAAAGTGTTGAGGAGGACGCTCGCAGTCCAATCGCTTCAGCCACCGCCGCTGAATGGCTGCTACGCGGAGACTCAACCAAACTTCCTCCTTAGCAACGGACCGCCTCCCCGAGACTTCATTGGCCCGGCGCGTGCAGATTGGAGGTGATCGATAGACGTCGACAGGATCGCCTGGATCAAACTTCACTTTCACTGCATTTTTGAGACATGTAAGCGTTATAGCGCCTGTAGACTAGGAGTGGAATGTGGGTATTTCTACTCAAATACTGTACTTTAGTACATGTTTAAGATACTTGGATATTAGTTAATATTACTTTACACAAGCATATCAATTTTATGCGATTTCTCTTCCACTACTTTTTGGAGGTAAATATACTTTTTATTCTACTAGATTTATATGATAGCTTGAGTTGCTAGATACTTTGCTGATTTAGATAATTACTACAAATTATAAATCAACTATTTCTTTCTTTGTACATTTGGAATAGCATATAATACCATGCAATGAGTGTATGATGAGTCTCCAGCAGAGGTAGAATAAGTTATCACATCTATTAGATCAAATAATACAATGTTAAAATACTCAGTTCAAGTTAATGTCTTACTAGTTAAGGTCTTTACTTTAAATATTATAATAATGGAAGTCTTATCAGCAAAATAAGTGCTCATACATAACAATGACCCCTACAAGTGTTATATTATTATATTATTTACATTATTTTTTTACTTATATCATTAAAATTGGATCATTATTACTGCTGGATTAATTTGTACTGTAGCCTAACTAGCCTGTAACTTTAATATTTGTTTGAGGTGAAACTAATTTTAACTACATGCTTTGTGGTTGTTTTAATCCATGAGGATGCATTAAACTTTATGTTTAAGTTGACATTCAGTTAATTTTTGTATGTAAAACAGAAATACACAATAACTGTGAAATGAGGTATAATCTAGCATAAAATGGCAATGCTCAGGTAAAGTACAAGGATCTAAAAGTTATACTTGTGTGTGAGTACATGTTGGTCACATTTTACCACTCGTGTCAGTCACTGAGCGATCTTTCATTGTATATTCACTGGCTGATATGCAAACATGGCCCTGGTAGTGAAGGAACTCTCTAAACCACAGTTTAAAGGGTAAAACCACAGACCACAATTTTAATGCCCTTCCTGTTTTCGCATTAGTGTTCTCAAACATATTCTTTGGTTGTCCCTTACAACAATTGTCAAGTCTTGATCTGTGGCCATTTCTTCTTTCTTTTAGGAGTTTTTATTCCCCAAATGGCAAACATGTTTTAATGACTCAATATGTTGCATTTAAAAGCTGATTTGACTTTTCATATGTATTTATCATACTGTATTTTCTCCAACTCCTGCCATGATTGCCTCCACCCAGTCTGTCCCTTATGATGAAACCTTGGCCCCTTAAAAGGCCAGGAGTTTATCAGCATTAAGTTGCATTCCTCGCATAGCTAAGGAGCCTACTAAGCTGCAGTGTGGCATGTTTTGTGGCCTGGAAGGTTGCAAAACCAACAAAGGAAAAAAAACTTAAGTTAATAACGTTGTCAAGCCTGTTATGCTGATTATTATTGTCATGCCAGTGTATTTCTTTGTGCCATGAATCAGCTTTGAAAATCTCCCTCTCAGACACACACATGTTCTCTTCCTTCTTTTTAATGTTACTCCCCGTTTGTTCTTGATTATCTTAAAAACATTGTTCTTTATGGCTCCTTTTTTTTTTGCAACAAGTGTTTACCCATCAACCTGTCAAGGACTTTTGAGTCATAAAATGTAGCTGGTGAGCCTCGAACATATGTGTGAGGATATTCTGTCCCCTTGTGGTCACAGAGTGTAACTTCACTAACGTTGGCGCACCACACAGGTGTTTCACTTACTGTGCTTAATTAGACCTCCTCTCCTCACGTTTTTTAACAACCTTCTGCGCTGATTTTGTCACTTCATCATATGTTCCTCCTTTGAAACCTGCTTTCATACATGTTTGAACTTGTCAGTGGTAGAAGAAGTACATTTGGTCTTCTACTTACTGTAAGTAAAAGTACCAATACAACTATGTTAGAAACACTCATTACAAGTTCTGTATTCAAAATTATACTTGAGTGGAGTAGAAGAACAAAAGTTTGAACAAAATTAGTATTCACTATGCAGAAAGACCCATTTCAGAATAATGTAAGCATCACCTTAATGTTGCCGCTGGTAAAGGTGGACCTAATTTTAACAACTTTATGCACTGCTGTGTAGCTTAATATATAATAATACAGCAGATTGAATTTGTTTCTTATATTTTTTATTTATGACCTGAATCTGCAAAGTAGCTTGTAACACTAATAAAGCTGTGTAAATGTAGTGGAGTAGAAGTATAAAAGATTTCAAAATTGTACTTAAGTGCAGTGTTTGAGTAAATGTACTTTCTTACAGTCCACCACTGGTACTTGTAAAGTACACTTGTAATTATCTAGCTCATGTCTGTGTAATTCAGAACAAATGCAACAATAATACATTAACTGTAAACACTTTTGCAATACAAAATGAAGCTATTACACCCAAAAGTTTCTTTGCAGTGCACAGATGACAGTACAGTGCAAACGTTTTAGCCAAGTGTGGAATAAATACTATAAAGTCAGAATGCTTTCAAAAACAGACATGGTAATATATTATATTTATCAATTAACAAAATGCAAAGCGAATGAACAGAAGGAAAATCTAAATCAAATCAATATTATGAAATTTTTGAAGGAACTCGACAGGTAGGTTGGCTCAAACAGCTCGGAGGATTACCCACAGTCCTTCTGTGGATTTACACAGACTCAGTTGCTTCTCCATCTTCCTGAAATACCAGACAGACTTGATGATGTTGAGATCAGGACCCTGTGTGACCGATGCCTATTTTTGAAAGCATTCTTACTTTATAGCAGTTTTCCACACCTTCCTAAAACTTTTGTTAAAGACAGTACTGTATTTGCAATAAAAAATGACACAAATGTTAAAAGTATCTTGTGTTATTTAAAATTATATTACTAGTTGCGTTTAAAGATCGGATGTTATTGTGTAATGAAAAGGCACTCCTCTTTGCAACATTATTGGAGATCGAACAAGGCTAAACAGAACAATATTCCATTGTTTTTTGCAAATAACTAGAGCGATAATTCCTTTGTTACCACATTTTATTTTTCAAACAACATATAGAGTACTTTACACAAAAACCAAGCCATTGTCTGCTTCCAATATTTACATAAAACTTTGTAGAGAGACAGGAAAAAAACATTCTTTGGGTCTGACCATGCAAAACAATAAATAATGTTCTTAACAGGTGCTTTGCATGGTGCTTTCAAGACTGCTATTCAACAATAAAAAAAAAGCTCAGATTTAAATGGCTATACATAAAGCTGCCCTGGTCCTAGGCAACAAGACAAGCAGTGACTTTTACTCAGAGTAGGTCAGGTACACCGCAACACATTTGCTACAGTATAGTATGCACTCAATTGTTCTGAGGCAATCCTCACTACACCAATTTTGAGCATATTGTTGATCAGGATAGATACAGAAATGAAAAAGTGAGATGTGCAACAGTTTTCAGTGAAAAGCTTAGATTACGTAAAAGAACTGCAGCATCCTCGAGGGATGAAGCACTGTACACAAAAGACCTCTGATGTTTTGCTCAACAAGGCCTTAAAATGTTTTCAGCAATGCTCTTGTCGCAGAGACACAATGAGCAGGAGCTTGAAGTTGACATCACAAAAGTACAATTCTCACTCCTTTCATCCCTCAGCAAGGCAACAGACAGTGTGCAGATGTGAACCCCCGAGTCCTTCTGCAGGCCAGGTCCAGAATCTGCTCCTCTCCTCTCCTCCTTCTCCCTCTCCCTCTTCCCCTGTCTACAGTGGCTCAGGTGACAATTTGTGGCTCCCAGGACTGGCTGGCCATCTGGGGGCGACACTGTGTGATGACTGGAGGGCCTGTCGGGGTCTGACTGTCCAGGCAGAGGCCACTCACCATGTGCTGCAGAGCTGTGCCTTTTGGCTTCCACTTCTGCAGAGAGAGAGTAGAGCGAGAGAGAGAGAAACAAAAGATGAAAATACATGAATTCAATTCATCTCTGTCAGTTAGTTTTATAGAAAGTATGGACGTCCTTGGACGTTGTCTGGTTTGAGTTATTCAGCTGCTCATAAGTGATGTGTATCAGCACAGGAGGTTCATGTTAGTAGTGAGTAATGGACTGAGTTACACCTGGATAACAGTAATCACATGAATGACTTTCTGAACTCTGAGTGGAAAAATCAGAGTACAGCCAGTTGCAGTGTGCAGCAGCGAAGAAACAATTTGTTTTATCTGATAAAGTTTCACAGAAAGGAAAATTACCATTTGTTAATGAGTTCAGCAGTGGTGGAATATAACTTTGTAAATTTGTACTGTAGAGTATGTTCTCAAGTACAAATGTGCAGTACTTGTATTTTTTACCTCAGTTTTAGTTATCAGTGACTTTAGAAATTAAGATTTTAGAAGCACAAAATATGAGTTTAAAAAAATATATACACTGTTATAGATTAAACTACCCAACAGTATATAAAATAGTTAAAATTAGCGCAACCTCAACCAACATACACAATAACATCAGTAGTAATTATCCAATAATATTATATATAATAACACTCAAATAGGCCACTTTTCTGTTGGTACGTTCACTTTTACTTTTAATTCACATATGTGAGTCTATGAAGGTGTAGTGCATATGAAATCCCAACTGATACTGAATCTGTCGGCCAATAGTTAGTTTTTAAAAGTTTTTACGTAAACAACAAGCTTGATTTTGACCCCTTTGATTTGTTTTTTTAAGAATTGTGACTATGATACATATTTAGTAGGGACATTTTACAGCAACATACACACACTGATGCAAATATATCTGTAATAAACTGCCGATATATCGGCCTGGCCTATGTATCTGTCTAGCTGCATTCTCTATATATGTATGTGTATGTATATATGTATGTGAATATTAGTGTACGTATCATATCTTACAGAATAGTTGTATTTTTAATGTGCAAATAAACTCAGTTGCCAGTTTATCAGATGCAGCTAGGTAGAAATTATGCTGCCTAATACAACAACCATGAAATAAATCCAACCTTCATGAAGGTTAATATATTCAGATTTCTTTTAAACTGTTGGAGAGGTTTTGATTCAACTCTATGATCATTCTGGCTGTAGATTGTGGTGCTGTTGAATTATATGGCATACACATAGCTGTTCCTGTTAGTTATTCTACCCTTATTGACATAATGTTCCTCCAAAATCAACACCAAGTACAAACAAAAACAGAACATTACTGCGTGTGTGTTGCAATGTAACTACTCTTAAGTAAAAGATCTGAATACTTGTTCAACAACAGAAGTTCAGTGACAATGTATATGACTATAGGCTAAAGCTTAGGAGTCATCTTATCACCACAAGAACACAGGCTATCATCAGCCTAGCTGGAAATATGGTGTTGTATAAAGGTTTTTATTGTTGTACTTTCTCCTAATATCTATTCATGGTTATCATTAAGTCAAGTCACTCACAGGATACTATCCATAAATCCAGTATTCTTTTCACCAGGGACTCCCCAGGGTCTAGTCACTGAGTGTAAAAGTGGCGGAGCAAGTTCGACAAGAAACATGAGACTAAAGAGTGAGAATGTGTGTTCCCATAAACAGGATGTCTATAAATCATCATGTGTAAATGGTTCCTTTATTAGCTTGCTGATCAAAGATGGGTTAGGCAACTTTGGAGAATCTAGCATGAAACAGCTAGATTTTCCAAGTATTCAAACTGAAAAAAGCCCAACCTCTCCATTCAGGCCTCTCTGTAAAGCAACTGACCCAAAACCCATTTCTCCACACTTGTGTCAGAGGATTTGATTTATTGATTACTGTGAGGATGTAAAGAGAATTGCAACAAATGTTTCTGAAATAAATTGCGTAAGCTCAGAGAATGAGAGGGCCAAGTGCAGATTTCTGGAGCCATATGGAGGCTCATCAAAGTCTGGAGGTGAAAGGGGGGGTTAATCTTAAAATCCCAGAGGAGGGAGAGTGCGTCTGTGTATACGTGTGTGTGTGCGTGTGTCATCTACTGTAAAAATGCACTGTAGTGTGCCTGTAAAGTGTGTGTACCAAAGACAAGGATGAAAATGTGGAGTAGAATCTTTAACCGTTTAGTAACAATGATTAGCACATTAAGTGTTAATGTTGTGCAACATGAACCACAGTTTACATTTTTAATGCATATTTAAACGCCAATGTATCTGTGATAAAGTTACTAATAGCCAACATTTTGAGCCCATTTTCTGTGTCTTGAAGTGTGGCTAATTGATACCAAAAAATCTCCATGTATTTAATTTCATATATTTATATTTTGTAAACCTCTAAAGTACCCTTTAAAATCTTGCAAAATTATTCCAGACTGTGTTCTTTCATGCAGCAGTAAACAGGGAAAAGACTCTGTCATATTGATGATGGACGACATGACTAAAAAATAGCCATTAATGAATAACTCACAACATCAATCTAACCTAAGTTCTGTGTAACGTTGAAACACTCCTACATATTTACACTGTTAAATAAGGTGACGCCATCACTTGTTGCTCTAAGAGTTTATCACTTCAACACTCTTTCATTTAGAGAGCAAAGTAATTTTTTCCCTTTCTCTGGGATTAAACACACAGGACAAAGAGGCCAAATGTCTTCCACAGCAAAAACTGCTTGCTTGTTGATGGGCAGGTTCCCAAAGAACTCTCAAAGGATTTGTGATGGGCCTGCAGAGAGATGAGAGGATGGCCTGGCAAGAGTCCTGCACACTCATACACATGGTTTGAGTTAATAACTCCCTCTTGGATTTCATAAATCAACTGTGCAGCCAATGAGAGTTCACATGGGATCTGAGTGTTCAACATTCACAAAGAGGAGAACTAGGAAGGAACAGGGTGGGGTCTTAAGTTATGGGAGCGCTTGTTCTACTGCATCTATAAAATCAGAAGCTGTTCCTTTGGCGTGAGCTCAGTGCATTAAGGCCACTCAGATTGTCTGAGCCTTCTGGCATCATCTGCAGGCGGGCTGCTTAGCATCTGTCCTGGAACCACCTCTTATCTCCAGATCTTTTCAAGTCTGAGTTCAACAATGTGAGTGGCACATCAAGGACAAATGATTCCAAAATGAGATTACCAATTGGAAAATCTGAGACCTACTTTTAAAATGACTGATGAGTGCAAGATTTAAGCAAATTCCAGTTTCTTTGTTAACCCTTAGTTAACACAAAAAATTAAATTAAATTAAATATTAAATGAAAATGTAGTGCACTTCTATTTCTTCTTACCTGTCTGGGCTCTTTTGAATTGCAGGGCTCCATCCTGACCTTTGACCCTGCTGTGAAGGCTGAAATTGCCAAGCAGAAGTCCTGCTGCCGGATCAGTGGCTCTATTAGTTCCCATCTCTGCAAAATACAGAAAAACTGACAATATGCTACAAATTCACACACACACACACAAGACATTCAACCTTAATCGACTATCAATCACAAACCACCAAGTTTCTGTCTAAGTGATTTAAAGAGATGCAGCCTGAAATCCATTAACTGGGGCTGGGTTTACTTCCTATTCCAGGTTTTTCTCACATTCACTGGTTTGAACCACATTTCCTTTTCAGTAACTTCACCACAGATTGCAGGTACAAACACAACACAATAAAAACTGTGATGTCCAGGTGAGTTGGCCTGCATCATGATTGATTAATGGTAAAATTGTAACAGTGACTAATGTTGACGAACATGACTAAACTTAAATTACGGTTGTTTATCGGCTCTGTAACCAGGCAACAGAGGGATGTTTTTCTCTACAGAACAGGAAGACTGAAGGATCCTGGCATTTCCATGTTGATAAAAATGTCATGTCTAAGAAACATTTTACCAAATGATGGTAATGCTTAATTTAGCCGTTTACGTTACCATACTTATGCAATACATTTATACTATATTACATAAATAATGCAGTCATAACATTTTGTACACGTCCACTCATCCATGTAATTGTTCACATTTGACATTCACATCGTCACTGTTGTGCCTCTTGCACAGAATCTGAGCTCTTACGTAGTCCCTGAGTCTGTACACTGAAACCTGTGCACTGGCTATTAATATGCCCACATCCCTATCCACCCCTGTCATCAGGTCAAATTCCTGCACATTTTTCTGGCAATAATTCAGACTTTAAGTGTATGACCAACACTCTCCCCCATGTCGCAGAGTCCTGACCTGCGACTGCGGCCTGTTGGCGCCGATGCCCCTGCACTCTGCCAGGCCGAGGGTATCTGTCCCACGGGTCTCCAGACACAACCCGCCTTGTTTCAGCACACTGGACACCGCTTCCTGCTCAGGGACCCTGGGGGAACCATTGGCAGAGAGGAGAGAAGCCAATGAAAGGTCTTATTACAACTATAAAGAACAGACGGAGCGAATTGACTGGTCGCCCCTCTGAGTAATTGAATTGCACCACAACCAATGCGCCTTATTACAATACGTAAAATCTAAAATTACAATTTGAGAGATCACAGTTATTTGGAAGCATGACATTCACAGATATATACAGAGAGCAGATACAGTCAGAGAGGTGGGGCCTGAGCTTTAAGAAACAAGCTGGTGGGATACACACTGATACCCCACTCAGAGGTTCCCATCCAAATCAGATATATTTAGATCAGAGGTTCTGAACTTGAAGGTCATTACACCCCAAGGAGTAGCAAGATTTTGAAGTGCTTAGGAAAAATAAATCCCTAGTGCATGTATCTTTTCTTTCTCTAAATGTGGCTTTTTCGTTTTGAAATAAAACGAAGGCGGAAAATCATTTCTGCCTCATTTCAGCCTCTTGGGCTCCTTTTATATAATCAATCAAAAGAAACACAAGCAAACACATTTTTCACAAGTGTTTTCCATTTGTTAGCTTTTAATGGTGTCTGGAAGGAAACTTTGGCCCTCTTTGGTGTTACATAACAGACAGCAGAAAATAAGCATTAACAGTTTTATAATGGCCACAGGTCAGACATAAAAGCCATCCACAAATTCCAGAATAACCTGCATTCAAACCGTAAACCTGCACTCAAAAATGTGTTGCTCATTGTTACTTCACTTGAAAGTTTGACCTCTACTGTGCAGGGTTTGCTATAAGGATGTTTCCACATTCATGTACTGAGGGAAGGTTTCCTTGCTCATCTTAAATCTGAATTTCAGACATGTACGTATGAGCGAGATTTTCAGACATCACAACTTTTTAAACCAATTGTGGTTCAATATGCAGATTATGTGAGATGTGGAAACTTGAAGCCCCCAGTGCACATACATCTTGAGCTATCGTACCTCAGCTCAGGATAGACATTCTCCATATACCAGCGGAAAGGTTTGCAATTCAACTTCCGCCGCAGTGTCAGACGGTCTGCAATGCTACAAAAAGAAAACAAATGAGGATGCAGAGACAGAGCAAGATCAAGTAGAGAGGAGAACATAGGTAATGGTGTAAAGGATGGCAAGAGGAGAGTTTACCAAGTAAAAATGCCAATCATTCTCTGGTTTCAGCTTCTCAAATGTGAGGATTTGCTGCTATTCTTTCTTTTATATGATAGTAAATATTGAATATCTTTGGGTTTTGGACTGATGATTAGATAAAACAGGGAATTTAAAAATGCCACCTTGGGCTCTGGGAAGTTATAATATGCATTTCTCACAATTTTCTTATATTCTATCCACAAAATGATTGCAGAATTTGTTTTAAACTTTAAAATAAAAAAATAGGGAAGAGACAAATCAGTGAATCTCTTACCTGCATGAAACATAACCAAACCTGTATCTGAGCTGCTGCCTGTACTGTATAACACGAGAAAAGGATGACAGTATAATGGACAAACCTGCCAAAGGCCTTCCCCTGGGCTGACGGCCTTGCAGAGTAGTAGTACTGTTTATATTCATCCATCCACACCTCAGCCGCCCGCCGGGTGTTCCTGCGTAGATACAGACACAACACCAGCTCAGACGCAGTAATGACAGTGCTGGTCGCATTCCTGCAGGCGACTCTAATGACAGTGTCAGGAGCCTTCAGACACCAAAAAATATCTCCATCAGGAAAATCTTCCTTAAAATCTAGGTGTTTTTGCAAGAGAAGACCAAGTTTGGGACCAATACGACTTGTTTAAAGAATTCAACAGCAGCAGTATCTTTATAATATAAAGTTAAGAAATGTAACTTTCACTGTGGTTACTTACTCATTAAAAAATACAGATGGACCTGGTCACTAAGAACAGCAATTTCAAGATAAGGATTGAGTCATTCACCAATTTTATGTTACTTGATGTGTGGGTGAAGACTCATTTCTGACTGCCCAAGACGTGAAAGGTTTTGCCTGGTGACGCACTCAACGTCATACTGAACTGTGCTGAATCATGTGACACTTAAGATTCTAAGGTTGACTAAAAGATTAACCTTCTTGGCAGTTGGTAATTTGTTTTGCCGTGTAATAACACTGTACAGCAGACAGGATGTCAGGCTTCTAACAGATCAGCCCACTCACTTAATGTAGGTGAGAGCATTGCCTTCTGGGAAGTCATACGGGTGTCGTTTCCTGAACACATGACCCACACGGCTGCAGGGAAGAATCTCCAGGCTTCCTCCACACATCCACACCCGGAATGAAAGCTCTGTAGGAGGACAGACACAGGGGATGAGGTCAAGTTGTCCTCGTCTGTCTGTCTTTAGATTACACTGTCTGAGCTGCATCATCTCAGTATTGGCCTGGCCATGTTCACCTGCTACATACTTTATGCAGCAGATGGCTACAAGCTGTAAATCAGTAGTATGAAAGCTGTTGTAGCGCATAATTTAATGCCCTGCTGCCTTGCAAATTCCAAGGACACAACTGCCAATTTGGACAGCGGGCTGCTGAACCACTGCAGCATCCGAAAGTTTCTGCGGTTGAGCAGAGTCAGGCATGCCGCAAAAAAGACACAATGTTACTTGAATTTGTTATTTATGTGTTTAGTTTCCTGACAGTAATGTTCTTGGAAATAGCAAGGGTTCTCCCCCAAATAAATGCAGAAGTAAATAAGAAAAACAAAAAAAAAAGTAATTCCTTTTTGTTCCAAACTAATGATATTTATTTTATATATCAGTGAAGACAGGACTCTATATTTATTTACAGTGAATGGGGAAAAAAACAATGTTCCAAACGTAAAGTACACAAGTGGGGTGCAACCCTCTAAAATCCTTTATCCCTCATTTGATTTTATATATATATATATATATATATATTTAGTATTAATTAATACAATTATAGTTTATGTCGAAGCTTTATCACTAGATCTTCTGAGTACGATGTCTGTGGAAGATAATTAATAAAAAGTAATTATTCTGATTCAAGTAAAAGTTAAACAATCATCAGTGAGCTCACCAAAGTTCTCCCCTCCCCAGATGTCCATGTGGGTGTCATACTGGCCAAGGTGGTTGAACCAGCTCTTGTCCATGACGAAAATTCCACCAGCAATGACGGGAGTCCTGCAGAGTGGGAAGGGAAGGAGTCATATACATTTTCTACACATACTGTGACTCACATTCTTATTCAGAGACTCACTAATGGGGGGGATCTTCAATAGGAATAACTGTTTTCACATTGCCCATTTTTAGTGCACCAAAGGGAGTTTGGAAAGTCTTTATAAGCCTGAAGATGGAATGATGATAATTTCTAATTCTACAGATGGGTAACATAAAAAATATCACCAACATTGGCATGAAACAAATGAAAGTAGGCAACTTAGCTTTAATTCCTTCATTGCCACAATTTGCAATGTTAAGATGCGTTAAGGGTGCAACTCAGCTCTAGGCTTACTATGTGTTTACTGTTTTGTGTTTAACCATTTGTGTTTAAACACATTTGTGTGTTTTGTGTTTACTACTGGTAGTATTTTAGCGTAGAGAAAACAAACATTGTGCCCCTGCTGCTCTATATCTGTCATCATGTTTTTGCTCATGTCCTTTGCACTTTGATATGTTAATGCATATCCATAATATTCATACATGTACATAATATATGTTCATGATGAATTTTTCAGTATTGGAATGAATACTATGGCGCTATGGATCCCTATACCATGATGACAAGAATAAAAGACAGACCTGATAGCCTGTGTGGGGTCGCTCCTCGCCATTTTCTGCTCGATGGGAATCTGCTCCCACTTGAAGTGGAGACTCCAGTCAAATCCTGGAAGGAACGACAGCAAATACTTAGACAAAAAGTTAGATCCAGCAGATAAATTTACAACCACATTGTCTAGACGTCAGTTCTAAAGCAGCCAAGAAAACAGATAGGAGCTCATCTTGGCTGATCTTACTTTCATGATTTCACCTTCTACGTTTTGCCCACTCTTCATACCAGTCATAACAACAAGTGCTTTTTTAAAACTCACTCCTATTGGATGAAAAAGTTCTATCTTTACAAACTTCACTACCAGATTAACATTAATTTCTTTCCTTCTCTTTGGGATTTTCTATCATGGGGTTCTGAATTGGACTGGCAGGCACTGTGATGTCATATAACATTTGGGAAACATGGGTTTTCCTTGACTGCAGCTGGGAGTTATCAGCTGTTACTGTGCATGACTTGTGTTTTGTGTCCTGACCTCCCCTCAAGTCAGCAGAGGCAGCCAAGTAGGCAAAGTTATCCAGGCTGATGACATCAATGATGGGGCTGACCACTCGCGTATGGTCCTGCATGGGAGGAGAAGGACAGACAGACACATCATTAATTAATAAAACGAGACTGAACATTTTTTAACTCTTTTAGGACAGGTTTAGATCAGTATCTTTATGTACCGTATGTTTATTTACTGTATTATAAATCATTACATTTAAGTGACAGAGGTGATGTGGTGGTCACATTCATCCATGATAGCGGTTCAAGCCACAGTAATTATCTTTATGTTAACCAGATTGCCGCTTAAATAGCAGGCAGATAATTACTGTAGGATGGGAATTTAAAGCTCTTTTTAATAATACATGAATTGCAGAGTAGAGACTTCTGCCATAACTTTAATTACTACCAAGGTGCATGGAGAAGGGAAATAGATCTATCAAGAGGAATGATGGAACTAATCCTGCTGTAAGACATTTAAAATAAATGAAGCTTCACATTTCATTTCATTATTTGTTTCTTTGAGGCACACAAGTCATTAAGCCCAGGAAAAGAGGTGTCCAATTTTCTCAGAAAAAAGGCGCATTTTGGATTTTTTTACTCTCAAAAGTTTATTACCAAGAGGCATATATATATATATATATATATATATATATATATATATATATATATATATATATATATATATATATATATATATATATATATATCTACAATACTAACTGACTAAACCTGTCAAACCTGCCCATTCTTCCTACAGCATAGTGAACACACAAATAAACTCTGAACTGTTAAACTACCTCCTGCTGGATAAGTAACATGAACCATAACACAAACAACCACCAGAAGCGAAATGTTGATTTTGTGTGTGTATGAATGTCGTCTACATCTCTCTGTGAATGTGTCTGTGCCAACACTGCTGTTTGCCCATAAGGCATCTGTGTGTGTCTGTGTGTGTGTGTGTGTGTGTGTGTGTGTGTGTGTGTGTGTGTGTGTTTGTGTAGCCCAACACTTTAGCATTGGGAAAATCCAAATGACTGTTTCCAATTAGAGCCATCCCCCTCTTTGCTCAGAGATTGAACCCGTTGTGAACTTTGTGTTGATTGCATGGAAGAGTGCGGGGGAAGAGCGAGTGTGAAATACCACTCTGCCAGAGAGCAATTTGGAAAGTGATGCTCTCAACAGCTTTAAGCAATAGACATTTATTGGGCTTTTAATGAACCTCTGTGATTTGGTAATGCGTGAAGAGGCTGCTCTTACAAAATGGATGTCACTGATGATCTGTCAATATCTCTACCCTCTTTTCCTGTCTCTGTGCTCTCTTTCTGTGTCATTACAGTGTCAGAGTGCTGTTATTTTGTCTCTCACATCTAGCTGCTTTTAATATAGCTGATAAAGGAATTTAAGCTTTTTCTTGTGCTACTGTATGTCAATTTGTGGAAAAGTGGATTGATATACACGATGAAGTGAGAAAGAAGAAGACAAAATGGAAGAATTAACTGTAGAATAGAATAGAAATCATTCCCTCTATAAATGGAAATATGCACACTGAGTTTCCAAATGCCATTTGAAATGTGGAGATTTCTAGTCCTTTGCTTCATCGCCCAGTAATGTCACATCAATCTCTGAATAAGAGACCAACAGAAGACACACTGTCCAGCTTGGGCTAAAGGTCAACAGCCAGACTTACATGTAGACGCTTATTGCTCATACACTGCATGGAGATATTTTGTTTTATTTTGCGATACAGATTTGACATTTTACATAAAGGAAACATGGCAGAAGTATTTTCTGTGGATAAAAGTTAAATATCAGCATGCATAAGAATGACATCTGGTCAACCAATACAATACATTTAAATAGCAAGTGATTAGCCTGCTAACTAGTGGAACTACAGTCACTGGCAATAGTACAGTTTTTCATGTTTTACAAAGTCCATGAATTGTACTCTAATCTGCGGAGCCAGTGAATTCTTGTAAACATTGTTGTAGGACTCAACCTTGTATGATTACCAGAGAAAACCAATATCTGCTAGCCTGACGCATGAACTACTGTCTCTACCTAATCAGTCTATTGTTGTCTCCCTGACAAGGACACGGACCTGAAATTAAATCTTTCTAATCCCTCAACATTTGTGAGTGGAGAGCTCATTACTGGTACTTCAAGCTGTTTCAATTCATGTTCTAAATTAGAAAATTAAAAGCATAATTATGTTGCATTAAAGGACATACTGGACAGTGATCCTTCATCAGTATTCCTGCTGTCAGAGGCCTTCATGAACCCAGGACTGTGGTTTTGGGAAAACTAATGAATCCAGGACCGGGTGCAGCCGGACCGAGGAACTGGTAAATTATCACTGAGCCCGGCACTCTCGTGAATGCCAGACTAAAAGATTGTAATGCAAGCTGGATGAGTCACAGCTGCTCAGAGCCAAGGATGAGTGTACGGAAACACAAACACGATGTGCACACACTCACAATGTGTAGAGTCTTTTGAATAAAACATTGAGGGGTGTTGTACAGTACAGATGTCTGAATATGTGATTTGAATATGAGTTTGGCTGCATGCACAGTTTTTCAGTGAATGTGTTTTAGTTTTGTTTTTTGTCTGGTGTACTTTGTGCACAAACTGCAGACTTTTGTCCTGCAAAGAACTGCTTACTTTTTATGTAGTAAATCAATACTTATTCTCTGTAGTTGAGCCAGCGGATGGGGGCATGGTTCTTTCAAGTTTCAAATGAGCCTATCTTGGACCCAGCCTGACTGAGCTTTTTTGTTGTTCAGCTGAATATTTTGAATCACTCAAACTGTTTGTGTGTCTTGAGAGTGACAAACACACCCCCTTCTGTGTCTTCTGCAGAGACGAGCCCCCACCACCGCCAGGAGGTTCTGGTCTCATGCAGCAAACAGCACCAGTATGGACACTGTGGTCTGTTTGTATTGTCATTTCCACCCTCTTAGGATCCCCTTTATAGGTCCCCTGCCACTCTGAGGTTTTGCTTTCACACATAACATTGTATCGCCAAAGAACATAAATATCAGAAGCATTAAAGTTCTGTATAAACTTCTGTCAGTCCCCAGAATTAGATTTCCCCACGTGGGTCCTCATGATGTCCTGATGATGTCCTGATGATGTGTTGATGACAGTTGACAAAACTTTCCAATCAACGAGATACCTGTTAATCTGTATAATTGCATGTTTACTCCTCTTGGTTAATTTGTAAAAAGTCAGCATGTACACGAACAGAAGTAAAATGCAGCAATGTATAATCATTCCTTGATCCGGATCAAATGAACCTAACTGGTGTGAAATC
This sequence comes from Micropterus dolomieu, assembly GCF_021292245.1. NCBI lineage: Eukaryota > Metazoa > Chordata > Actinopteri > Centrarchiformes > Centrarchidae > Micropterus > Micropterus dolomieu. The sequence goes on along the minus strand of NC_060160.1, from coordinate 6,254,683 downwards.
AGTCTGCTGTACTTCTTTTTCCCTTGCTGTCATAACAATAAAAAATGTGAAAAAAAAGTGCCCACTGAATAAGAGTCCACTTAAGCAGCTCCATGCCTGCTTATTCTGCTTTAAAAAGGAATAGAAATAAACATTTGGGGCTCTACCGGCTTTCTTTGTAAGAGTTAGATGAGGAGGTCGTTAACACTCTCACTTTTGTACCGTAAATATGAAGCTAGACAGACAGCTAGCTTAGCATAAAGATTGGAAACTGGGGGAAACAACTGGCTCTGTCCCAGAGTAACAAAATAGACCTACCAGCACCTTCAGAACTCACTAATTAACACATTACATCTAATAAGTTTGCCCTTTTGTACAGATGAAACTACTGAAATATAATGTATTAATATGAGAGCTTTAAAGGTGCTGGTAGTGGATTTTATTTTACCCTCAGACAGAGTCAGGATAGTTGTTTCTCCTTGCTTCTACTCTGCTAAGCTACCTGGCTGCTGGTTCCAGCTACATATTTACTGTAAAAACATGAAAGTGATATCAATCTTCTCATCTAACTCGTAGGAAGAAAGTGAATAAATGCACTTCCCAAAATGTTAAACTATTCCTTTAAATAAATGTAGTGTGTCGTATGTTCCGTGCATTACAGGACTGGAGAGGCATTTGGAAAAAGAGAGGAGAAAAAGTAGATGAAGAAAGTTGATTTTTGTAATGGACTCTTAAATCCTAAAAAACCAAGGGAGTGGACGAAAAAATTAATCACAGTGGAGGCGGCTCTGTCTGAGGGTCTTACTTTAGTGGGAGCACACATGAGAGGAAAAGTAATTACTGAGAAAAATCTGAAAAGAAACAGCTCCTCCAGCAGAGTCAGTGAATGCCTGTGATGGGGGATAGCAGAGGATTTGGGGTAGCAGCTGTGTTCGTTAGAGCCCAGTCAGAGGTTAGTAATGTCAGGGGAGGGAGGAGACAGTCAGCAAACAGCCTATTGCTCATTAGTGAGTGATGAAGGTCTATTTTCACAGTTACACTTCTCTTTATCAAACCACCACCACTCATATCTCAGTAAGTACACACGTTCATCTCATCTCAAACTAATCAGAAATCATTTATTTACGTGCTGTACGAGCTTTGCTTATGTGACTTGTGTGAAACTGATACAGAAAAGCAGACTAGGACAGAAACAGTCAGGGCTCACAGCCAAAATTCCCTTGAAGGTTCACATGGAAATGCCAGTGAAATTAAAAATGACAGAGCATAAATCCCAGATAATGAAGAGTGGCTGGTTTAGCATTTCATCCTGGTCAAATTTTCATTTTGAATTGCGAAACATTCATGTGTGGATGTAATGGCAGTGTCCCTGGTGGGCTGCATAATTTAATTTGTAGGATGCGGTGAATGGGAAGGATCTTCCCACTGCATTAAAAAACGACTGTTTTTGATCACAAAAGAACCCAGCATGCAGCCTGAAGCAAGAGCTAACGCTGTCACCGTGCACAACATAAACCAGCGCAGCAACACCAAACAGACCAACTAATGCGGTGAAACACTCGAGAATCAAGTGGAAAACGGATTGCTTGGGTATATAGCACAGAACTCTTTCAAGCAGTGACAGGGTGGAGTGTGACATCTGGTGTAGTATGACTTAAATCTTAGCTGAACAAATTGAGTTTATTAACGATATGCAATGCCAATACATCAGCCAAAAAAAATCTACCCTGAACGGGAGCAAAATTCCCTGAAGCGTTACATCACTGGGGCAAAAAAAAAAGGTTTCACCTACAAAATGCATGTGTGTGTGAGTGTGGATTAATTAGATTGTGGGAACATAAATCTGTTTACACAGTCACATTGTGGGGACTTGGCTTCCCTTTGGGGACAAAACACAAGTCCCCAAATGCCATAACGTAAATCATTATATTTTAGGGTGAAGACTTGGCTGTGGGTTAGGCAAGCAGTGGTAAGGGTTAGGTTATTTGATGGAAACACGACCGTGTGAGTTTGTGTGAGCGCGTGTTTGGGCCAAATGTATTAAGTGTCTAATTGGAGAGTGTGAATGACGGCAGACTGTGAGCCTGTGATTCTGTACCTCCTTCACTCTCTGGATCATCGGCTGCAGCCAATCAGTGTTGACCTCGCAGTGGCTGTCCAAGAAGGTCAAGATGGAGGCAGAGGCTGTGTTGGCTCCTCGCACACGTGATCGGATCAGACCTGAGGGAGGCACAGGGAAGAAATGACGCTGAAGTCTGAAACTGGTACAAAATCTATACTTTCATTAAATGATATGCTGCTTCACTGCAACAACTTTGATGCCTTATGTTGCAAAGGGACAGCTGGCTTGAAACTAACGCACACTGTGTGTCACTATTAAAGATACACTGATTTAACATGTCGTAGTCAATCTACTTGTCACAATGACTACTCATCTGCTTGTAAACAGTAGTATAATATTGTCTGTGTAGATTTCTTTACACTGGCTCCTCATCAAATTCAGAATTCAATCCAAGGTTCTTGTGATAATTTATAGAGCTGTGCATGGTGAGGCACCTGCTTGTATTAATTAAAGATCTACAGCAGGCCTGTATCAACAGCAGGTCCCTGCAAACATGCCTGCCTTGTTTTTTATTTTGAAGCCGGTTCCATTTTGGATCTTGTTTATGATTGATGTATTGAGCTCTGCTGCAAATTAATCCCTTATCAAATATCTAATTCACAATCCCTCTTATAGACTTTCTGACACTACAGGCATCTGCAAAGACAAACACATGCTAATTAACAAACTGAATGTGCCAAGTGTGGATATACCAAAGTCAACAACACAACTGCCAGATGCAACACTAGCGGGAGGGAACTCATCATGTTAAAGAAAGCATTTCCAATAACTAGTGCTCTGCCTTGGCCTACTGTAGCTGGTGTTACCATCAGTAGGACTGAAACAACCATTTCAGGTAAGTTCATTGTGCGTGCAGAGAAATAAGCATTTATTTAGTTGATATTTGTTGAACGAAAAAGTAGATTTAATATTATTTCCACAGTGTTGTTTTAACTTTAGCTTCTATGGCTTCTGCAGCTGTAGCACATCCCCCCCACATGCTATATAAATACAAATTCTGCCCAAATGACATTGCTTGAAATATCTATCTTTGGCATGGAGACCTTACATTTTGATGACATGTCCCCACCACTTTTAGAAATTGCTGATTTTGTCCCCATCACTTTTTGAAAGCATTTGTTAAAAATGATCTGAAAATACTTTGCACCAAAAAAGGTAACTAACAAATGAAAATGCTTTGAGAAAGGTTTATTTGTACGATTTAAAACAAACATTCAATGCAGTTTAAATATAGAAGAAACACATCTGTATTGTCCAAAACATTTTTATGAAATGTCACCTGCCAGCTGAATTTTTTGTTTCCCTCCATATAAATACAGACATTTCCACCGTAAATTGGAGCAGAAAATCTCTCCAGAATGCAGGAAATTAAGTCAATGCTCCAATTTTCTGGGGGAGGACGCTCATATATTTCAGCATTTCCTATTGCTTTAAATTAGTGTTAAAAATCATCTCGTCTTGTTCTAGTGCATCGTCACTTGTGACCCTGGTGTATCACCACTTTACAACACAAAGTGATGCCCTTGCTCTGCTGCATACATTTTTGACCAGTGTTTTTATAAACCATCCCTTGCAAGTCCCCCAACAGTATGGAAGTATAATACTAAATGACTGGAGACTGTTTTAAAGCAAAAAACACTCTTACCAAATGTTAATAAATGCACCCACTCTCCCTGCCTTGCCTTGTCTATTTTATTTTCATTTTATGTATTGTTATGATGCTTTCTAACAAAATCTTGCAACAGCTAGGCGTGAAGAGGTTTGTACTCAGGTATGCATTGCATGTATAGGTGGAGAGAATGATGTGAAGAGAGTTTTTACAGATGGCTGCATTGCATTCTGTTCTACTGAGGCAACTGTTGACAGAAAGATTTGTTTCTACCCCACAATGGATTTCTCCTTGTTTTATTATTGAACATCATTGCAAAACATAAATAAGCTGTTGATTTTTGATTAAAAGTGACTTGCAGCATTTCTTTCACAAGTGACGTTTTTAAAATGGCTGAAGACTTTTTTTCTACTGTCAAACTGCACCAAAAGGTCTTCACAGGTCACACTGTCCCTGTTTTCTGCCTGCAAGAATAAAACCACTGCAGATGCAGTGGCACATTTCCTTTTAACTTCTTAACAATATGAAGACCTTTGTTCATTAAATGTTTTTTTCTTTAGGAGATAATCATCTGGGATATTTCAATTTGACTTTTGGGTGGAAAAGCTTCTACAGAAAAAACTGCCTTTTGAAATGAAACCGATTAATTGGATAAGTCTGAATTAGATAGCAGAATGTGTCTCGCTCTTTGCCCTATCAACATTTTAAATAGCTTGTAAAAAAAAAATAAAAAAGCCCAAAATATCAAAAGTGTCTCTACAGTCACAGTAACGTGAATTAAGACAGGGAACTGAGGGGGTGGTTAATTGTCTATTTTTTCTGCAGCATCTATAGTTATTTAAACAGATGCATCTCATCATCTGAAGACTTTTGTTCCAAAGTCTGAGATCATTAAAATAACAGAAACTTTGTTGTTCAGAAAATTGTTTGAAACACTGCTGTTTGTACCTGTTAAGTTTATCTGTATTGGACTTGATGCTTGATGAGGAGGTCATGTTCCTCAGATTCATTAAAATAATCTGTTTTAGCTTTTTTATTTTGGCACCACTTGAAAATTGCGCAGCATCAGCAGGGATGTAAAAGATAAATTTATTTGTGCTGTACACACAAAATTGCTGTAAGGAAGGAGTGATTATTGTCTACATCTTTTTTAAACCTAATTTCTCCAAGATGCACTTTGTAACGAGGCAGTTCTGTATCAGAGAGCCTCAACGAGTACATGCAGCGCAAAGCTGAACAGAAATTAAACAACAAACAATTACAATTTAAAGCTGGAGTAGGCCATTTATTTCAGAAGCATTCATTGTTATATTTGTTTAAATTGTCTTTACATCCCAACAGCAATCCCTAAATCAAATGCTCTGTAGAAAACATGACAAAATCCAGTAGTGGCTGTCTGTAATAAGCATGGGCAATCATTTCATCCGTGCAGTCTGCCCGTGCACTTACTGCGCATTCAAATGTGTTCTGGGAGATTGGCTTTGGAGGGACGCCTGAAAAAAGGGGATGGGATTTTTTTTGGTTGTATACTTTCATAATCTAGCTGTCTCTTGCTAGTTTCTCAGACATTACCTACCCCAGCTTTAACTCAAACTGGTATGTAGAGGCTTGGCTCAGTGCAGTTTGGTAGTAAAGCAGTAAATTGTTTATACAAACACAAACAGACTTGATTACCAGCAGTACGGAACAATGCACACTCTCCTACTAAAACATTTGTCCAAAAGGATGAGGCTTGCAATATTCAGTATTTTTGTTATTGTCAACAAATCCAACGATAAGACCAAAACCAACAATGTGTTTGTCTGTCTCTAAATACTTTCTCACGTCGTATTTGTGGATCTCAGCTCCATACATCTTTTAAAACAGGTCCAAAATACATTTCCTAAAAATAATTCCCTAGTTTTTACCAAATGTTACTCATCAGGAGAAGATGCTCATTTGTGCGATTATTTTCAGCTGTGAATTTAGTTGGCTAGTGACTATTTACAGCAGCAGGACAGTGTTTGGGGGACTGAGTCAAAATAAACACTGTGTGTTTGTGGTAATGAAGGACCCCAATGCAACAGTGGGCCTTTTCAAGTGTATATTACCAAACACATTATTACTGGATTAGGTTGTGAGCATGTGAACAATTGTGTCTTTATGTCTTTGATCTATATTTTTTAAATCTTCAACAATATTTTTCACATTCAAGTGGTGGCCCCTGTGTTTGGTTCCTGTCAGATTAAAGGTGAACAAATATATTTAAAATCTCATTCAGGCTACAGCCTAATAAACAGTCAGATGACACCACTTTATCACCCTTTAAGGAAAACCAGTGTGTCCCTGAGCATATATAGCAATTGTAAGTCGCTTTGGATGAAAGCGTCAGCTAAATGAATACCGTTACCGAATACCGTAAATGATGAATTAATGAACACTATCAGAGCTCTATTGAGGATGACTTTTTTGATTCACAATGCATAAGCTTAAAGGTTAAGTTAATTTTTCAACCTTGACACTAGTTTCCCAAGTTTTTGGGACAATGTTTTTTTAAATTGGTATTGAGGTATTGAGCACTGAAGAATAGTTCAGTTGTTTATACGTCTGTGTCTGACAACGTGAAAGAAAGGATCCCTACAGAGACAGACCTTTTTTATAGAGTAAGATCCTTTTTATTTAACCCGAATCAGTCGCTATATCAGTCTCGTCAAAGCCACCAGACTCTCTTGACAAAAACAGTAATTCAAAGTGAAAAAACGTACCTAAGTTAACCTTAATCTCAGAGTGAACATAAACATTAACCACACGGCTGGTCGGTTTCATTCTGCAGTCCATCACAAGAAGTATGCTGAGATGACCATTATTGCTAAAGCGGTTAGCTCACAATGGCCACACACAAGGCTAGTCTGTCTCAAATGCAATTCGAACAGACAGGATAAACTGTACATCTCACATATCACCATAAGGAGGTGATGATGATTTTGTACACAAAGGATCCTAATTATTAACAAAGGTTAAAAGAGAGATGAATATCTCTCCCATGATTCATGGTGAAAGTAGTGCACTTGACTGACCGGAAACTGACAAAACTGAGATGACTGAGCCTCACTGACTGACACAGTGAGCTCCAAGGTTTAGACTCATTCAGAGAGGGCGAGACCGGTTTTGAACATGATACTGTCTAGCCAGAGCTATCTTAGAGAGATTATGGAACAAAACATCTACAGACCAACTCAAAATCTCTTGCTGTAGTTGTCTAGGAAATTGTATTTTGCTGGTGAGTGTCTGGCCCCATTCAAAGGAATGCATTATCATTTACACAGTCTAGATTTCTATGTTTTGGGGAACTGAAATGCTCTCCCAGCCTTAAATGAAGATTCAAGGAGAGGAGAGGAACAGCAAGGGGGGGAAAACACTAAACAATTTCACAGCTCTGACCTAAACCCTAGTAAATGTGGACAGACTAACATAAGGAGTACAGAAGCAGGAAAGGTTAAGGATAAAAAATACAACACATATATATCTATATATAGATATTCCTACAGGTCCAGACGTGATCTTATGGTGGATTGAACTAACATCCTGTGAATAAATGAAATACTGTCTTGTAATTGTTGGCATGTTAAGTAAATAGGTTAGACTTTTTGATACACAGGAGGCCAGAGCGCCTGCCAAAGGCCCTAACTAGCCCAATAACTGAAATTAATCACTGTTTTTCTTCCTTGACGATGGCATCAGCAACTCACAGAGTGCTGGTGCTGTAAAACGGTATGACAAAATGTTTTAGTGAAGCAAGAAACCTTTTTCCAACATGTGTAAGCGACATTGCCTTCACAGCTGCCCTTTGTAGCCACAGCTACTCTCCATTACTTGGAGCCAGGGACTTGGGTATTCATCAAGGGCTAAGGATTACTGGAACAGCAGTAAAGGTCTCAGTAAAGGCCCTATGATGATTTGGGGCCCTCAGGTTACATCTTAAATCAACTAGCTGAGGCTGAGGAAACTAAGGATGTGCTAAGGACACGCCAGGATGGCATGCTGTTGTTCAGGTAATAACAAGTCACTCAGAGATTATGTGAGAAAACATCTAAATAATTTTGAGACTTTTGCAGGCTCCAGTCTTGATAGGTGTCTCGAGCTTTCATCTCGCTCTGAAAAATTAATATCTTGCATAGATGACATCCTACAATCCATAAACCCAGCTGTTTCCACTCCAATAAAAAATAAGTGGGAAGAAGAAATGGGCATTGGTATATCAGACATCCAATGAAAGGAAGGTTTGGAGAACATCCATCGTTGCTCTAACATTACAAGGCACCGTTTAATCCAGTTTAAAATCTTACAACGCCTCCACTACTCTAGAGAGGGGTTACATAGAATATACCATTAGATCTCCCCTACTTGTGCCAGATGTTCTTTGACGGACGACACACTACTTCATAGCTTTGCTCTATGTCTTCATGTCCAAACCTACTGGACCAATATTTTAGGATTACTATCAAGAATGCTACATATAGAGCTGAAAGCCAAAGTATGTGCTATTATCTTGAGAGTATACAACAATACTATGAAACTGAGTAATACTCAGCAATGTTTTCTATCCTATAGCCTCATTTCTGCAAAAAAGAAAAGAAGTCCCCACTACAAAGATGTGGCTTAGTGATCTCACAAACACACTGCACTTCACAAAGAATAAGATATACTCTCATGGACAAACTTCCTCATTTAGACACGATTTGGACACATCTCACTCTTTATCTTGAACACTTGACCCAAGAGTAATATTTTCCCTCTGACATCAGCTGAGTAGTGAGCCGATGGTTGGGATGGCCGATGTTCTTCTTGTGTGGCATTTTATTACATTTTGTCCTGTATTTTGTTTTTATTCTAATTGACTTTTTTTCTTATTTAATGTGTGTTAATGTCACAACCTCATTTATACAAGTTCATTACAACTAAAGAAGAAAAAAAAGAGCACTTTATGTTGTGTCCATCTACTGTATGTCAATATGGCTGTATAAGCAGATCTGTACGGTTGTATTTGTATAAATGCCATTTGCTCAAATAAAACATACATGAGCTAAGAACAAGTCACTCCAACTCGATTGAGGACATCACGGTAAAGAATTGCCGCACATATACGCACAGGTACATAACATTCATTGGTCCTTGGGGGACGTGAGTGAGGGTGGGGAAGAAGAAAGAAGAAGGCAGCCAAACACTACACTACACGTAGCATTGAAATACAGAGTGACCAATGAGGGATCAACAATGGCCAGGGTGGGAGTGGTTAAGTCCCAGGAGTTCAATGTTGTTTTTGACTGGTATTTCTGTGATTATGGTGTTTCCTATACTGTACACACTTGATTAGCCTGCATCCAACTCGACCACATAGTCTTAACAGATCAAAGTGAGCAGTAACACCATTGATCGACAAAGCCCTCTTAGAAACTTATGCTAAATGTCCACTTCTCACAGTCATGAAAAATGCAATTCCTTTAAACAGCACAGTTGCATGCCGTGCAGCGGCTTGTCCCTCCATGAAGGTTCTTCATCTTCCTTGTCCTCACCCTCAGGTTTCTCCTGCTTGAGGTATTCACTAAGCCCTTCATCTTTTTGTGCCATCTTCCTGATGTACTCCTGGATCTTTGTCGTTTCATCCTGGACAGTGGTCTTGACACTCACAAGCCCTCGACCTCCCTCACTACGCTTGGTGTACAGTCTCAGGGTGCTGGATTTGGGGTGAAATCCTCCATGCATTGTGAGGAGCTTTCTTGTCTTGATGTCAGTGGCCTCTATCTCCTCCTTTGGCCAGTTTATTATACAAGCGGGGTATCTGATGACTGGCAGGGCGTATGTGTTGATGGTTCGGATTTTGTTCTTCCCATTCAGCTGACTTTTCAGGACCTGCCTTACTCTCTGTAGGTATTTGGCTGTGGCGGACTTCCTTGCTGCCTCCTCATGGTTTCCATGGTACTTGTAGCTGTCCTGAACATCTGCAATGTGGCCTTCTGGTAGTTCAATCCCCTCGGTTCTGATCATTTTCATCTTTTGGTTACCATGCAACCAACTTGTCCAGTCCGAACGACATGCCAATGTTGTTGCTGTAGATCCTGGTAGTGTGGATCAGTGAGTCGATGTCTCGCTCATTTCTGGAATACAGCTTGATGTCATATATATATATATATACATATATATGTATATAGTGTTTTTTACCTTAACCTTTTCTCTCAATATTAACCTTTTCTTCTTATTATACTCTTTATCAGTCTGTTCACATATGTAGGGTTTAGGTCAGAGCTGTGAGATTGTTCAGTGTTCCCCCTCTTATTCCTCTCCTCTCCTTGAATGTTCATTCAAGAACGGGGAAGGATCTCTGTTCCACATGCCCGAAGCGGCCCTAGGCATCAGGTCTCTGGAGCAGCTGTATATGTGTTGTGGTACTTCTCTGTTTATTCTCTTTTATTAATAACAAAAAGACAACAGTTTGTTGTAACTCAATTATTTGCTTAATCCCTCACCATTTTTATTATTGGACCTTTATTTTACCAGGCAAGTTAATTAAGAACAGTTTCTTATTTACAATAACGGCCTGGCAGGAAATAAAGTCCTCCTGTGGGAAAGGGTACTAGGATTAAATAAAAACATAAAACAATAGACAGAGAATGCAGGACAACAACACAGTCCCGACAATGATTATTGATGACAGACTAGACATAAGATAATCTACAGAGAGTAGACGATACAACAAATGGCACAATAGTTGAGTAATAAAAACAATCTAGATAGTAGCAGAGCAACATATAACAACAACACATAACATCATATGAAGCAATTACAGTTTTCTGTAAACGAGTTGGTGATTTTGCCTTTAAAAGTGGCAGTGGTGACTAGAGTGGAGAGTTTTATTGTGTTTTGGAGTTGGTTCCAATCACCAGCAATATACAATTTCTACGAGTGTTTGCTGCTTCTTATTAATTGAATAACTTATTTATAAGATCCACATATCTTTACAGACTAAAACAAATGCAAAAATTATTAACAGATTCATCAGGAAATGAATTACTACTTATGGCCCTAGTATTTTTCACATTACTTGTGGTGATAATAATAATAGACTGTATTTGTAAAGCACCTTTCATACATAAGATACAGTCCAAGGTGCTTCAAACATCACAAAACACCAACAAAAAAACATTTAAAAGACTTAAAAGACTGTCAACAAACATGTCAGATTTTTTTAGTGGTCTATTCCATAATTCTCATCTACAACAACAAAAGCCTCCTCATGCTTGTTTGTTGTAACTGTGGGTACATTTAATGCTCCAGTACTTCATGACCTCAGGCAGCAGTTTGACACATTAAAGGAGAGAAAGTCAATGACGCCTGAAGGTGTGAAACCATTAGGAGCTGTGTAAAGTTATTAATATCACTGGGACAAGGACTCTTAGTTTACCAGTACAGTAGATTTAGATTAAATGGGGATGATGACTCAAATAATCCTGTCACATAGTTTGTAGAGTTTATATCCAAACTCATGTCAGGTTTGTGCACCTTTCCACAGGAAATTACTAATCCAAATATTACTATATATCAATACTTCTAGTTTACTTGATAGAAATACATAACAGTCACTTTTTGAATTATGTGTATTTCTATCTTTGTTTTTTCTCTTACTTTGATGGGGATTGTCCCTCTGTCTTATCACAAGGTTCTATGTTGGGGCCACTACTGTTTATAATTTACCTCCTTTTCTTTAATTTTTTTTTCAATGTTATGCTAACAATACAGAGCTTTATGTGTCCACTAAGCCCCATTCTATTCTCCCCTCCAATACCCACCCTGCCTGTCTCCGTGACATACAGATATGGATGACAAACAACTACCTACAACTCAACAGTAGTAAGACTGAGCTACTACTCATCGGTTCTAAATCTACACTCTCAAAAACTAATATCTCTTCACACTCCATTGTTGAAGCCATCATACCGGTCTCCACACAAGTTAAGAGCCTTGGTGTCACCCTGGACAGTCTTTCTCCAGTCACATAAACAGTGTCTCCCGGATTGCCTTTTTCCATCAGTTAAACATCTCCAGACTACGCCCTGCCTTAACCCAACACTCCACGGACGTCTTGAGCGATGCTTTGGTCACATCAAACAATGACTACTGCAAAGCAATCCTGGCAGGCATCCCCAATAAACTTATTCAGCTCAAGCTCATCCAGAACACTACAGCAAGGATCACCTCACGCTCAAAGTCTACTGGACATGTACACACATTGGCTCCCTGCGTCATAACTGATTCATTTTAAAATCTTAGTAGTAATATTCACAGGAAAAGAATATGAAAAACTATTTTGATTATCAATTTTAAGTAATTTATCAAGCAAGACTGTCAAACATTATCCGGTTCTAGCTTCTCAACAGTGATGATCTGCTGCATTTTGGGGTTTTGTTCAGACAGAATGGATAAATTGAAGATGTCATCTTGGTTTTCTCAGAACTTGTGATTGGTATTTACTATTAACTATAACTATTTTTAAACTTAATTGAAAAGGTGATTGTTAGTTGCAGCCCCAGTTAGCAAACAGGTTTCCAAGGTAACAGCACTGTTTCCTGTATTTCTTTGTCTATTTTGGGGGTATATTTTCATTTTACTTTAACTGATCTAATTAATGATTTTAATGATTTCTTTTCCTCATTATGTTTTTAAATGTAGTTCTAATGCATTATGTATTTATGTAAAGTGAGTTGCCTCTGTGTTTAAAAAGTGCTTTTCTGCATTAATTTTTCTTTATTTAAGATGTTTAACAGTTATGCCTTCATGTTGCATTGCTTAAAAAACATTGAGCATACAGCACCTTCAAGCCCAGTCTCTTTTCCATTAAGCCAATTTGCATCCTCCCCCATGTGTCCCTCCCGTCCCTCCACACTCACCCTCTCTCCTGCCATTTCTCAGGCATCGCACTTTAGGGATCTGAGCGAGCAGCTGGCAGTCCTCAGCTGGAGGGGGAGAGCAGAGGAGATGGGATGTTATGATGGAAGCAGAACACACACGGAGAAAAACATACCTCCTCATTGCATCATCTTACACACACTCACACACCCACATACACACATATACATGGATTTTGTGCACTTAAACACAGTCACGCAAGGAGACAAGGCTATTTTCACCACAGTGTAATATGAACTAAACACATCACATTCAAACACAACATCCATCAATGCTCCATCACATTCCTGCAAACAATCAGAAACACATAAACACTAAAAGCACACAGTTCAGAGAGACTGCGTGTTGAAACAAAAGAGCTTAATTTAATTGGATAATTAAATTCAAAATCTTTTTTCCATAAACAAATCAGCGGAGCAGTTCGTTCCCATCATCTACTCCCTTTTTCTACGTGAACAGTCTCTGGCACAGACCTTTTGTTGATGCGTACGGGCGGACATCATTACAAACATGGGTACACACACCCTTGAAAGGATTAACATTAGCAGCAGAGAGTGAGTGTGATCTTGCTGAGGGATTGTGGGTAGATCAAGCAGACCCCTTCCCCAGCAGCAACACGGCCTTATACTGACAGAAACAAGCATGACAACTTGTAATCCCCCTTGATTAAATTTGCTGTGTGTACAAACCTGTTTGTTTGCATTTAAGCTGTCCTATCACGGGGGACGTGTGTGTGTGTGTGTGAAAGTAAAAATGTATTAGTGCTCATAAGGAGTGGACAGCTGTCCACACACAGCTGTGTGTATGTGTGTTTGTGTGTATGTGTGTGTGTGTAGTGAAGAGGAAGGGGGCTTTGCCCAGTCAGGGAAGATGAGCAAAAAGTCACAGATCACACCCACTGAGCAGATGTTGTATACTTTTAGCCAGATTAGATGCGTGTGCATGTGTACGTGTGTGCGTGTGTGGGCGCTTGCATGTATTATACAGTTACATGTTCACAACTGCATACTGTGCACTACTGTTATCCATGTTTTGAATATGAATCATGTCCGCTGTGACGGGTGTGGCCTATCTCTCTCTTCCTTGTAGAGGAAAAGCTGATTGCAGTAACTCTGGGCACCTGGGCTAATTGCCCTGTAGAGTATTTAACGCTTTATTCTCATTCTTAGGGTCTGAGGTCGCTGCTGGGCTGACAACAGACAGACCTCTCTACTAACTTGCTACCATCTGTTTCCCTCCATAGGTTCCACCTTTGCCTTGGTTTCTGGACATGCGTTTTTAGTTGATAGTTATTATTTCTTGCACATTACAACACCCTCACACACATTTTCCATGCATTCATCATCCTGACTTGACTGAAACCACTGATGTTCATGACCCATACTTAACCCTTAATTTGGTTAATTTTGGTTTAAATAAATATATTTTGTTAAACTTCTACCATGGTGTGTCTCCCTTTTGTTGTGGCCTTTTGAGCCAGGTCATAACAGGGGGGGGAGCAGGAAAAAATACTAAATTAAGTATATTATAAAATGCCACACTACATACTAAAATTTACAAATTTAAGTTTAAATTAGCATTAGTGACGTTGGAGTTTTATAGATGTAAACTGTGCCACACCGTGCATGATTTCCTGTCAGTACAACACCGCAAAGGCAATTAATTTCTTGTAAGCTAAAGTTCAAAATAGTGCACAGTTAACAACAGCACATAGTGTTCACTGGGGTGTATTTTTATCGCAACACTATTGGAGTCACATGCTGTCGACTGGATCTAAAGATCACTGTCCTTGATTGAGGACAGCATGCTTATGATTAAGGCAAGTCTTAATAGGATTACACTCAGGCAGGATGATCTATCCCCCTGCTGCTGACCATTGTCCCCCACCACCTCCTCCACCTGTCTGCCTGCCGGGTCACATCTACAGACCTATCAGCTCACACTCTCACTGAACCTGACTTGAATATATTTATTTATGTAACTATTTTGTCTTGCTAGTCATTTGACAACATAATAAAATAATATACATATAATATATATATTTTTTTATATTTATATAAAAATAAAAATACATGATGTGGGAAGCAACTCTATGTCTGAATATGCATTAATATTTTAATAATTTGGGCCAACAGAAAAGAAAATACTGTACATTGAATTAGGTTGGTGTAAAAATTCAGACATTGCCAACATGAGCAAATAAAAAAGTTACCTTTCTAATTTTGGTGAACTGACCCTTTTAGTTTCTCAACACTAAGACATGATGGATGTGAGTGGATGGAAGTATCTGTTGCTCATTCAGAAGATTTAAAAGCTGAAAGATAGAAGGTAAAAGTGGGAAACACTTTTCTGACTGTGTGTGCATTCAGGCTACCAAGGCAACAAAACACAAGGACACATTTGACAGTTTAATTAACTTTCATTTAATTTCATACTATACTTATCTCTCAAATAATTTCAGCTGTTTTGCCTTCATCAGGGTGGTATCTGAGGATGTCTCTGCATCTTTATATACAATCCATTGATCAGTCATGTGACTTAAAAATCACCTCAATAATGTTTGGTTTGGACTGTATATAAATAAGCCATGAAAACTTATGATGAAGACCATAATTATTTGGGATATAAAGCATGGTATGTTGGAGTAGAGCTCGCACCTCACAGTGTGTGTGTGTGTGTGTGATCTGAAAGGACAAATAATCCATGTTCATTTAACATCATGTAGTGATTTGGGGCATTAGGGAGCATGCACAACCTCCAGCCTTTAAACCGCACTCTTAAGCAGCAGTTTTATTTTACTTTTCTTAGTAGGGATTACTGAGGCCTTTAATAAAACACAGCATTAGAAAGTGGCAACACATGGAGACCACAGGGAAGAGCTGGAGGAAACAAAACAGTCGACTAATTGGATGCTTATTGGTTCACAGTCAGAGTGACACAAAACTAAAAGCCACAAACCAGAACCAAAGTGTGTCTATAATGATTTCACATGATAATTAATGCTAAAAATGTAAATCCAAGACAGGAAGGAGGTAAAACATCTTGCTCAAGGACAAGAGACAGTTACGAGACTGTCTCCGCTCTGACCTCATGGTACCGCCAGTTCAGCGTGGGTGCATGCAGACTGGCTGCAGCAGAGGGAGAATAAACAAGGCATTAGTAAGCTAATAGAGCTCCCGTTGCTACCGCCGCTGAGACTCTACTGTTTAGATGTCTGGCCAGCTTTGACACCTCTGAGTGTGTCTCCATGTGTGTGTGTGTGCACACAGAGCGCATGTGTGCAGTGCCTGAGTACACAGTGAATGTAGGTCGCTGCGTCCACAGACAGAAGATGCATGTGGTGGTAATTACTGAAAGTGCTGTGGACAGTGTGAGGTCCTGTAATTCTTCTGCTTAATGCTGACAAAGTGGAATAATTACTAAAATGTGGTTATCATCTAATTCCATAGTCCTGGTCAGCTACATAAAAACATAACCTGCACTTTATGGTACAATTAGCTGATTAGCTGATCTGTTTTCTAAATGTCAAGGTCAATTAGACTAATGATTCGAATTAACATAAAAACTAAGCAGCTGCAGCTCATTTCTGCAGTTGCTGTGTTTTTAATGACTTTTTATCCGTCAGTAGTGTCACTGATCAATTACATAACAAGTGAGGAAAACCTCACCTCCAACTCTGTTTGTTTTTCTGTGATATCAGACGCCAGTGTGACACATCTTCAAAGCCACTCCTGTCTCTTGACATTAACACGCTACCTACATTTCACCTACATTGCAGGAAAATTCCTTTGACGTTTGCATCACACATTTTCAGGCAGAATGTGAAGAGCTTAACACCTGGCACCCAGGGCCGCAGCCAGGATTTAAAAAATAGTCTATTCTAGCTTTTAAAAAGTCCTGTAAAATTATAAAATAAGCTATTCAGTTGTACTGAAAATGTATCTCCCTACTTGAAGGTCTGATTATGGTTTTCAAAGCCTTCTCCAAACAGACAGACAGTCTAAATGTGTTTATTTGATTCAATATATTTTCTTCTAACTAGAGAAAATTTTAGCTTTAAACTGACTTGGGGGCCACAATTGCAAACAAGCTGTTAAATTTTCCACTATGTTCACCAGCTAGTCTCGGACTTTGTCTGTTTGCTGTTTGCTGCTGAGCAGGTGGTGTATGGTTGTGTTTTATCACAGAAAACAGCTACCTGCCGTGGCTGAAAATTACACCGATGAGAAATATTAAATTTGCGGCCCTTAAAACCAAAACTTTAAACGTTCACTTAAAAAGTTCGGTAAAGCCGATGGGAGCTGTAATATCAGCAATTGGTGCTCTGTTATAAAAACATTGATTATACCTGCTTTAAAGATGAATCTGACATTAAAGAAAACAATCTTCTGTAATTTTTATAATTATACAATTGAAATTCCTCCTAAAATTCCCAGAAATAACACAGAGGACAAAACCTTTGTGCTGAGAACTTTCACCAGCAATTAAAAAGCAGAAACTCACGATCAGAGCTGAAGTCATCTATCAAGATTATTTCTTGAATCAGAGACGGAGGACTTCGCATCAGGACACTGGGCGGGAGAAAAAGAGAGAGATGGACATCTGAAAGCAAAAGCCAATGTCACCATTCCTGTCTAATCAGGCCATTTGTGTCTGACCTCATTACCTTTTAATGGTGCGAAGCAGAGTGGAGCGAGCCTCATTGTGGAAAGTGATGATGATACTCGTGGGGGGGAGGTCTGTGTCATAATTCAAAGACGCACACCTATAGAGAGAAGAGTTTATCATTCAATAAGAGCAGTAAGAACTTATTTCTCTTTAGAAACCACATGCATGTGTTAAATTTCCTCAGACACTTGGCACACAGTGAAAGAATACATACTGGGCAGCATTTTGGTTGATTGATTTGTTTGATTAGCAGCGGTGCCCTGTGGAGTAACCTGAACATTGTTGCCGTAGTGACATGGAAATACCTGGTTGCCAGGCAACACCTGCACAGATTGCTAACCCTTTGCTTTAATAAGCTACCTGTTGGGATCTTTAAGCACAGGTCTGAAGACGATGATGAAACACATTAATTGTTCATTTGTTTCTTGCTTCATAGTAAAGTAGAAAAGTTAAGGCTACAAGAAATATACACAGAGGAATCTTTATTACAAGGTCAACGTAGATTGATCAAAACGTGTTGCCATTTTAAATTAGATTTATTTCATGACGGTCAGATCAAGACTTTACAATAAACTCACCCTGTCTGACCCTTACACTACCTTTTAGTGTACAAGACACATTTTCCTGAATCCATCCATGTGCAATTCAAGCAAGTTTCTATTTGTGCAGATCAAAGCAGACAGACAGAGCCTGGGCTGGGGCGGTAACCTGCTCACCTGTAGTGTCGGGTGTCTCTGATGGCTCGCTCGCTGCCCAGCCGGTCGCTCTCCTGCAGGTTGAAGGCGTGGTCTCTGTACGGGTCGTCTCCCGGCTTCAGCTGTTTCCCAGCCAGGTAGGCCTTCTCATCGAGGCCGCCCAGTAGCTGGCTCTGCTGCTCCACCCGCGGGGGCTGGGTCACCTGCAGAGGACACAACAAGGTGTGTTTACAAGTTCACACATCAGACAGAAAAACAAGGATAAACTTTAGAACAATGTCTAAGTAGAATTAAATGATTAAAGGAAGAATTACTGATAAATTTAAATCATGTTAACACACTGAGGGACAAACACTACAGCATGAGTTGTTTTTGGTGTCAACACTTTCAAGTGTCTGTCTTAACAAGTTGTACAGCATTTCATTTTCTAAATTCCACTGATGGTTTTGAATATGTTTCACAGATCTTTTGATAACATCACATGAGCTTCCTCAGCAAATGGAGTTTTCCCACTTTTTGTGGAATTGTAGATGTTCACATTTCCATTTTCTGAACACTGAATTCTCATCCATGTTGGCTTAAAAATTGAGATTGAGGCTTATATTTTATGTTTTATTAGGAACATTTTGTCTATAAAAAGTCAGAAAATAATGAGAAATGTCCAGCAGCTTTTCCAGGAGTTCAAGGAGACGTCTTCAAATTGCTTGTCTGATTTCACTAACAATCCAAAACCTAAAGATATTCAACAGCAGACTATGAGATGTGGTTGAAAGCCCTGGAAAAAGCTAGTTAGTGGATTTAAGCTTATTTTTGCAATAGAGCTGAAACAATTACTTTATAGTCAACAGAGCAAATTATGTTGATGATTGATTAATCCATGTCATTTTAAAATCAAAAATGCAAAACATTCTCTGATTCCAGCTTCTCAAACAGGATAGTTAGTTTCTTACAAGGGTTTTGGTCATTTGATTAGACAACAAGAAATGTGAAGATCACCTTCGACTCTGGGAACTTTTTTTCTGACACAGACTGACTGAAAAAAACATTGACAGAAGAATATACAATGAAAATAAGGTTTTCAAGGTCAAAATTGAGTTTTCACACTCATATACAATTAATATTGAGAAGCTATAAAACTTAGGAAGCTGAAATGTTTGGCATTTTTGCTTGATAAATGACTGAAATGATTAATCGTTTATCAAAATTGTTGCTGATTAATTTTCTGTTTTAATTAATGGTAAATGGACACACACACACACACTGTGACAAGGTGCTAGCCTGGTGACTGGGAACTATTTGGGG
Source organism: Micropterus dolomieu (assembly GCF_021292245.1). Taxonomy (NCBI): domain Eukaryota; kingdom Metazoa; phylum Chordata; class Actinopteri; order Centrarchiformes; family Centrarchidae; genus Micropterus; species Micropterus dolomieu. The sequence goes on along the minus strand of NC_060160.1, from coordinate 6,235,368 downwards.
TTCAGTGTCTGTCTCTGGGACACTTAGCAACATTTGCTCCACCTCCTGCATCAACACAGATGAACCAATAAACTGTTCCACTTCTATATTCAGGCATTTTCTGAAAAGTCTAAAAGCCATGTGCAACAAGTCTACTGCTGAATTGCAATCCTGTTGCAACACTGCTTATCTGAGAATTAAACCTTGCTCTTCTATTGCCTGAAATCAGCCAAATTATACATCAATTTAAGATTAAAATGTAAATGCTACTTTCTTATTCAGGTCACTGTGTCAGTGCTAACGAGGCAAAATGGGATGGGCACTCATCAAATCAGAATACAGAGACTATAAATCCTTAAAAATTAATCGGTTTCCCCCCCTGGCAACCTGGAACGTGTGAGTGGGAGGTTTAACAGCCAATGAATACATAGAAGCAGACGAGGGTAGCCCTCAACAAAGAGAAGCAGTAGAAAGATGGACAGATGGGAAAAAGAAAAGGAAAAAGAGAGAATGAAGCTTTGTCCTGTGCTGGTTTTTTAAAGGTCGGTGTAACCGGGTGGATTTAGAAAAAGCTCCTGACCAAGTTCAGGTGAGAGTGACCTCATTTTCAGTCTCTGCAGAGAGATGCAGCAGAAGTTTCAAGGCTTCACACACAAATATGTCTGCAGTGCATAGTTATAAATAAAAATAAATAAATAAATACTGTAGTAAATAAAAATAAAAATAACTGTAGATGTATTTGATACCACTTTGTTATCTTCACAGACTAAAATTAAAAACCTACCCTACACTTCCTGCTCAGCACACAAAAAGCTAATGTCTGGAAGATGAAAATAGTGGAGCATTTAGCAGCTAAACAGACAGATACATCCCTCAGGGGCTGGTGGGGTGTAAAACAGAGCCATAAGGATTGGACTTAAATTCACCATCATTTTTGTTTGTTCCATTTTGTTTGTTTCGTCTCTTAATTGTCTTCTGGTTGCTATTACTGCCTTTAGTAAATACATTTGATTGATTCAAAAAGTCAACAAAAGTCCAAATTGGGAACACACAAGTCAAAGGGACGGACAACACCATGTACTTAAAGATGTTACGTTTAACTTTAACCATGGATGTATTAAGACTTTTTACCATACATCCATGATCTTAACTAGCTTACAAGTTGCTTGCTGTGTGGTGAAAAGTATCAAGAGCTCTGATGCTTTATCAGTATGATGATACAGATAACTATTAAGTTAGTTATTTGCATTCTTAACAAATGATCATTAAACCAGATTATTGTTACTTTGATGGTCTGAAGTCTGATTTATCAACACGAATTAAAATACTTTTTTTAGAAAATAGAAAAATATAAACTTTTGAATTTTAATATTCTTATTTAATCACACCAAATATCCATAAATAAACATAAATCCCCTCCCCACCTCCCCCTCCCCTCCCAAATAAAGAAGATGGCGGCAAAGATAACAAAATTATTATTCATCTTGTATTGTGTCTAACTTTTGTGGATCATGACATATTGGGTATGGAATTAATCTGCAGATGCTTGATGAGACCAAACTTTTCTATGGATGTCAGTTTTTGAGCCACAACAAAGGCAAAATGTGGCCTGCAACAGCCTTGTTTTAGGCTCGTCGATTGCCAGAAATGCCTTTTACTATGTCGTAACGCCTACCGTAAAATAGAGAATACTGCTGAAAAGCCTATGCATTAAGATAAGCTCAGTCAGTAAAATAGGACCACAAGAGGTCCTTGAGCGTACAGTCATAAATGTGCACAAAAAAATTAGGGTGATGGCTCCAGTAGTGTACGAGATTAGCTGAGGACAAATAGGATAGGTCTACACACACACAAACAAATAAATGCATGATCCCCTCCGGGCTTAACCCTGACGGAGAAAAAATAATTAGGTTGTTATGCAATAATCATCCCATGTCATGGAAAACTGGACTGTGTCAGTGAAACTAAGCAAATAAAAAAGAGTTTTGGATGAAGAAATATTGAATTAACAGACATTTTGAATGGCCATACATATAACCTCTGTTATGATATGATATTGTTACATTGTTACACATAAGAAACACATTCAGACCAGTCACCATGACTACTATAACATGACCAGCTGATCCCAGTGCTGCGTGGGCGAATTGATCTAATTAGTGCCGCTATGTAAATAGCGATCGATCAGACTGCTGTAGAAGAAAGTCTCTTAATTGTTACTGCAGCTCTGACAGTCCTTCAGGCTGTATATTATAAAAGGGGTTAGATATTTGCTAAAATGCAGGTAAAATGCAGGTACTTCCACTGCAGACAGGACGTTAAAGGGCAAAATAATGGGATGGGAGCACTTCCTTGTTGCTACATATATATATTTGAAAGGTGTTGAAGAAATAAAGTTTACTTACTCACTTCCTTACATACTGTGCCAACTGGTTTTACAGCAGCTAATCTAGCACATGAAGAAGACTTACACTGTCACAACTCAAACCGAGTTGAGTTTTTTGCTGCTGTCTTTTGTGATGTATATTTGTTGTGTATCCTGAATTTTGAAAGCACGTTGGTCAACTAGGTTTGTTTTTAAATTTGCTATATTAATAAATTCGAAACTTAACTTGAATTCAGTTTAATGCAATTTTATAAAATAAGGCATTTTATTTGGGTATGTTATGCTGCATTGTAAAGCACTTTTTAATCTTGTTTTGGAAAGTGTAATTAATAAATATAATTAGGATATATATGATTTCTGTAAGTCTCTGCATACTGTCAATTAGACCAGAAGAAAGAGGCTTTAACATAATTTTAATGCATGTAAAGTTATCAAAGCTGTTTCCCTGAGTGTATAATTTTAGAAATTGTCGACACAAATGATGACCAAGATGTTAAACCTCACTGCTTACTTCAAAAGCATCTCCACTTAATTGTAATTAAGAAATAAATTATCCTCTCTACATCTAATCACTAATTAGATGAGAGAGATGTCTACTTACATCACTCATCTGCATGCAAAAATTGGTTAATTATAGTGTTTAATTACCAAAAACACAACTCACTTCACAAGCTATCTGTGCACAAGTTAAATAAGTAATGGAGATACTGTCCCACGCAGCACAACTCCATGAAAAGAATAGAGATACAGCTCTGCCAAACCTAACCTGTAGGATTCAGAGCAGATGTGCAGGAACTCTTCTCACACTCATTTTATGCAATATTATATGACTCATTCAGAAAGCCTTACAGGCATCAAGAAACATACTGGAATGCGAAGATAAAACATTAAAACCTGTTTATTAGTGCTCTCCAAATAAAAGACAATAGCAGGACTACAGGCCTATATTCGATCACTTCTATTAATTTAAGCTAGTTTATTTTCTCCTACAGGAGCCAATAGCACAAAGATGGCAGAGTCCGGCCATGAACTAGAAAGCCTTTAACACAAGTGTCAAGAAGAGCACGTGTTTGATAAGTATGTGATTAGTTGCTCTCATATAGCTTAGCATTATCATCAGCAAACACAATAAAGCACGTAACTTCTTCCACCATAAGCAAGATTTCACTCACACCAGTACTATTAAATGGCAAAGAGGTTTTAGTGTTAGTCAGACCTCTTTCCAAAATATTCTCTCTTACATGCCTTGGTAATCCGCAAGCATCATCGTGACTAAATATTAAAGCATACATAAAACGGTACTCCGAGGATAATGAGACAAAAATAACAGAAGGCTCTTCCGTGGCTCAGTCCGCTGAATTAAATATGAAGTTCGTCTGGGAGATGAACACGTCTGCTGTCTCTTTCAAGCTGAATTATACAGCGAGTCACATACAAGTCAAATCTACCAGACTGGCTGGAGATGAAGAACTGAGTGAAAAAAGCTAAAGGGTCTGAGTTTGTGATGACAGATATTGGTGTCTCACAGAGGACACGGGGCATATACTGTCATGTAGTAGTGATGAGGTAGATTAGTTCATATTTATGATTAATTTACATGCCATCTAGTCTGTTTATATTACTGAGCGCAAGGAGATCCCTTCATTAATAAGGTTTTCAATTTTCTGCTTTTTGATTAACATGTTTTGGTTACAGCACTGTCGCCTCACAGCAAGAAGGTCGTGGGTTCAAACCCCGGTTGCCCCGGCCTTTCTGTGTGGAGTTTGCATGTTCTCCCCGTGTCCGTTCTCTCCGGGTGCTCCGGCTTCCTCCCATACATCCAAAGACATGCAGGCTAGGTTAATTGGTGTCTCTAAATTGCCCTTAGGTGTGAGCGTGAGTGGTTGTCTGTCTATGTGTGGCCCTGCGATGGACTGGCGACCTGTCCAGGGTGTACCCGCCTTTCGCCCAGTGTCAGCTGGGATAGGCTCCAGCACCCCCGCGACCCTGTACACAGGATAAGCGGTTGACGATGGATGGATGGATGGATGTTTTGGTTACTTCTTTAACCCTACTGACCAGCCTGTGGGTCACTCACTACAAACTTTGTCCGTCTTTGGTTTGTTCAAACCTGCAAAACTTTATTTCAAATTGTAGTGGAGAGAGTTTTCAAAGATTCCAAATACCGAATATGTCAGACTGAATTCAGAGGGGAATGTGCATTAAAAGAGGTACAGAAAATCCAGACATTTTGGTGTAATTTTAAATATTTCACTCACTGTAAACACAAAAAAACATAAAGGGGAAAACTGGATGTTCAGGAGGCTTTCACTGTCTGTTGTGGTGGAGTAATGTTAGGAAATAAAGTCTTGCTAGCACACAGCAAACTCTTCAACTCAAACTCATGTCCTTGAGCGAGACTTCAGTTTCTGGTAAAAAACAAGGGGTGTTATCAGGTGTTACTCATAGGGATCCTTTCCATGATTTTGTCAGGCACCTGGTATAACAGTCTGAGCCTGTCGATGGCAAAAAGAAGCACTTTTGGTGAATGTAACTTTGAGGGGCACAATTGCCCCTAAGGAATACGTTTCAGCCACTGCAGCCGGTTTGAGGCTGCTGGCTTAAGGCACCTACTGCACGGATTACAAATCTTTTCATACCTACCAGTCATTTCAACACCAAAATATGTGAAAATAGGGACCAGGTTTAACAATACCAAAATCACCCTTCAAGTTTAGATATGAGTACATTAAGTACATCTTGCTGATCATACTACTTTTTATTAATTAATTTGGGAATACATATTCATATCTTGTTCTCCACTGTATTTTTTATTCTCCTGTATATGTATTATTAGTGTATAGTGTAGTGTATTTATATATTGCCTTGTGTTTCTTCTCTTAATGCCTTTTATATGTTATGTAAAGCACTTTGAAAAGCCTTGAAAGCCACACAAACAAACTTGCCTTTCTGGGGTATGTTTACATTGCGGTGTTGCTACTTTTACTTGTGTTAAAGGGTAAGAATAATTCTTCCACCCCTGTTTCTTTTTTCCAAACTAAAGGACAGAAAGACCTATGGCCAAATAAATATAAGGCTTTAATGATAAAAAGAGATGATGTGTTTGAGCACCAGAAAGTTACCAAAATGTGCAGCATTGATGGAGGTTTAATACCTTCAGGTCTTGTATGTATTACTGTAATGGAAAATGTAGCTAATCCTTGTTCAGGCAAGATCGTTAACGGCAAATTTAACCCAGTTCTGTTGTGAAATGTTTATAGTCACATGTCAAATCAAAACATTGTTGTAGAGTTAGTCATAAAAATGTAACAAGAGGTCTTAAGTCTGAGCACAGCCTGACAGGACTTAATATCACATGACGGGCCTGAATCTCAAATACTTGATAAGTTGTATAACCTTTATGGCAAGTTGTAATTGTCCTGGAAAAACTTGACCACACATAAGAAAACAAGCGGTGAAATCAAGTAAAGGCTGAGGACAACAACCAACTGATTAGCTGATGATGAGAGTCATGACAGCAGATGTGCAGGTCAGAGAAATCAGTCTTTACTTCGAATGTTACAATAAAGAGTTAGACTGACAACAGTGCTGGGAAATTAGACCACTCAATAGAGGAAATGAAAGGACAAAAAGTGGAGCCAGCCAAACAGATTTCACAGATGATGTCATCAGTGAATCAAATGCTGCTAATGATCGGGCTTAGGGGAAAAGAAACGGGAAGAGAGAAGAGAAAAGGGGGAGTGAGGGGAGGACATAATGGTAGCAATGAATGAAAAAAGAAAAAGAGAAGAAAGGGAGGGACAACACAATAAAAATAAATAAAGTAGCCTAAGCAATGTTATAAGAATGAAAGAAAGAAAAGTAAATAATAAAGGATGGGACAAAGAAGAGAAAGAAATAAGAAGGGAGGACAGAAGAAATAAAAAAGAATAATGAAGGAAAGAAAAATGACAAGCTAAGAGAGAAGGATAGAAATGGAGGATAGGACAGACGGGCTGATGATGTATAAAATAGAAGACAAAAAGGACGGAAGGAAGGAAGAAAAGAATAAAATGGGATGATTGAAATACAGAGGGAAAAAGAAGGAAATAAGAAAGAAAGGCATGCAAGGGCAAAAGGAAGAGAAAGAATAAAGAGAGAAGGGAAATAAAGAAAGAAAAACAGGCAAATGAATGAAAGAACGGGACGAAAATCAACAAGGAAGAAGATGAGGATAGAAGGAAGAGGGAGAAAAGAATAAGGAAGGAGGGCATAAAGAAGGTAAGAAGGAAGGTGGAAGGAAGGACAGAAGGCTGAAACAAAAAAACAAATGAAAGGCGGACGGACAGAAGTAAAAAAGAAAAACAAAGAGGACAGACAGAAGGAAAGAAGAATGAATTAAAGGACAAGTCAGAAAAGAAAAATAAAGGAAGGAGGGAATGACAGGAGGATTAAAGACTGAGAAGGGAAAGAATGAGGGAAGGACAGAAAGAAAGAAAGACCCCTTCAAAGGAGCCCTTCTTTCTGCACCAGCCTCCTCTTGTTGAACTGTTGGACTCTGTGGTGCCTTGCTGGCAGCCTGCGAGCTCCAGGTCAGATTACCAGAACAAACGACAGGAACTGAGGAAATCTCAGTTTGGTGACAAAGGTGAACGACCCTTCTGGCCAAAAGAAAACGCTCGACATGAAACCCTCAAATCCAAAGTGTACAGTTCAAAGAACGATCTGATTAGAAATCTGTTTGTGGTTCAGCAGCAGTTCACCGTATCAGCCTCTAAACAGTCCTGGAGAGATGATGTATGTCTCTTTTTACTACAATCAGATACTCAGATTATTCAAAGTGCTTCCATATTTGTTTGCAGGCATCTTCTGATCATCACCATATTCTTGGCCTGCGCTCACACACTGATGCAAACCACAGTTTCCTCCTCTTTTTTTTTTCATACATGAGGAGACTGCTTAAGAAGGCATGCAAGCATAAATGCCACAACAGCTCCACTGTTTGGCATTTGCCCTTGAATTATTTAATCTCGTGAACAGAGTTTTAACGATTCTGCTGCTGCCGGAGTGAAATATCCTGACATGCTGGCACACATCCTCGGCCACAGCTGAGACAATTTTATTGGTCTAGTAAATTGTGAAAGAGGCTCCAGTGTGCTGTATTTCCTCAACAGCCGCCGTTTCCTAAAAACACAATTGGATATGTTTAATTGATTTGTCTGTCAGCTTGGCTATTGAGTGGCAGCAGACAGTTAGCAAAGATTTCGAGTTTCACGTTACACTGTTGCATTAAATGAATCTCTCAGTGTTTATTAGGCTGAAAAGTTTGGCACACTGGAAACAAAAAGTTTAAAAAGTAGAGTTAATTCTAGAGCTGCAATGATTATTTGATTGATCGATTGGCAGAAAATAAAATGGCAACTTATAATCAAATAATCCTTTTAATAATTTTTCAAGCAAAATTGCCAAACCTTGCCAAACTTTCACATGTGAGGATTTGATGCTTTGTTTGTTACATTTGATAATAAACTTATTATATATTCAAGTTTTCTACCAACTTTGACAAAAACAAGCTATTTGAACACATTACCATAAGCTGTGGGATATTTATAAAGGCATTTTCACAATTTTCTGACATTTCACAGCAACAATTAATTGATGAATCAAGAATAATCAGCAGATGAATCGAAAATAAAAACCAACCAGTTGCAGCCCTAATTTATAACAAGTCTATTATTTTTTTCATTTTAAGTTGTCCTGTTAATGCAGCCAAGTAACCACGATGTCAAAAACATGAAAGCTCAAGTTTCCAAAGAACATGGTGACATCTTTACATGGCTTGTTTTGTAAGACCAGCAGTCTAAAATTCAAACATATTCAACTGACAAGGCAAAACATTACATTTGAGCAGCTGGAACCGCACAAAAATTACATTCTTGCTTAATAAATGACTAAAATCACTGTTGATCACCTGCACCACGAGAGTCCTATTCACTTTCAGCACTAAAAGCACAAGGTACAGGTCTTGTAATTCTTTACACATAATGCATCAGAAACCCTGCAGCCAAGTAAACCAGATATCCTAATCTGGGCTGGCATGGACCCAGCTACAGTCCCAGCATACACTGCTCAGACTGTCTACAGGCTGTGTTGAAACCTGGAGAGGTTATTGCACGCCAAGCCTGATGACGACCACCACACCTTCAGTTACAGTATTTACCAGAGGTTATTTTCACTCCTCCCCGCTGGCGCAGACAACAGCAGGCGAATATAGACCTGACATGACCTAACTGAAATAATGGGCCTTTAATGACAGACTGAAGTGCAGAGGCGATAAAGCAGGGATTCCTCCTCTAATGCCCTAACCGAGCTGAAAGTCCGTGTTTTTCACCTCACGTGTGCAACCCAAGAAAAGTCTCAACATAATGTGGTTTACAAGGTGTTTGCGCACGACGCACGGGATTTATGGAAAGCCTCTTACGTGTACCTGAGGTTCTCTCGGGCTCGGGGAAGGCACGGAAAACACCGACAAACATAAGTAGCTGCTGATTTTACAGCCTGTAGGATAATGACAATGGTATGGCTGCACGGGAGGAGGTTGAAGGTGGTGCGTGTTAAAGCCGCACAGCCCGTCAAAGCAACACAGTCCTGCTGTGACACCCAGCTGTGCATCACCACCACCACCATCCTCATCCCCCCAGGTTTCACAAACACACACACACACACACACACACACATGCACATCAACATGCAGCACACACTCTCCTGCAGCTCGGCGCTTCCAGCTACAGCGCCGTGCGCAGCGCCACTCTCTTCCCCCCCTTTCTCTTTATCACCCACAGCCGCGCTCACTCACTATCAGCGGGATGGTCCTGTCGTCCCGGTGGATCTCCAGCCGACCGGAGACCACCTTCTGCCCATGGCCCCTGCCGCGGGTCTGCGACGCCGACGACGACGGCGACGACTGGGGCTTGTTGTCCTGCCACAGGTAATAAAACGTCCCCAAGATCCACGCAACGGTCAGAATCGCGATGGCGTTGGCCCGTATCCTGCGCATGGTGAGCCCATATGGAGGGCTCCGGAGGCGAGCCCGGCTGGTTCAGGTCCGTCCTCGGCAGAAGGTGCTGCCTCTCCGCCGGTGATGGGTTGAGTCGCAGCGCAGACAGACCTCTATCTCTCCTCGAACAAGCTCTTCGCTGCCTCTCTGCTGGGATTTGCGCACTAACAGAGCCACGGTCCTAGCGCCGAGTCATATCATCCCCCTACACACACAAACACACGTTTACCCTCACACATCATCCATCCACTGGCTACAACGAGGAGAGGATGTCCAATCTGCATCCAGCAGCTAATGGCGTAATTTCAGCCATACACAGCCCACAGTAGGCTTGGTACAGATGTCTTGTTTTGTATTTCCTTTCTTTTCTGTTTTTGTTATTTAAGTTTATTATTAATTTATATATATTTTGTACTATTATGTTATATTAAGACTTAGCCTATATATATATATATTGTGTTTATAAGCTGGTATGTCTGAATGTTTGTAAACTGATTTCCAATAAAATTAATAAAGAAAAACTAAAAAACAAAGAAAAAAGTAGGCTGGGTGCAGACAGATGGGAGGGGGGGTGCATTTGTCCACTTCAGGTCATTTTAACCTCTGATGCACTTTTTTTTAAACTCCCTCTGTGTGTCTTTGAAGGCTGTGACTGGTTTTAGTTTCAAGAACATCGCCTTTTCTTCTTGTATAAACCACCTTGAATAATCTAAGCATTTAAAGTAGGCATCATTTTCCATAAAGCACAATTTTTCAGGTAGGCTTACTTATCATTGAGTACCTAAATTCATTTTTAACCAGCCCTTCCTCACCAGAAAAAGGTACAGGTCGATAATGCAGCAGGTTATTAAACCCACATTTACAATTTTGTGAAGTCGTGACCTCTACTGGCAGAAGAAGTAATCTCAGCACTTTTACTTGGAAGACCGAGGTTCGAGTCCCGTGTGAAGAAAGTGAAAGTTGACATGTTTTAAGTCAATAACATCTTGTCACTTAGACTAAGGTTAAGAGGGCTAGTTCTGACCTGGCCTGCTTTCTAGACACCAAAGAGGAGGTGGGTGCGAAACTCTCAACCCCTGCTGTACATTGTGAGGTCCCCCAGCAGCTCTCTCAGCAATAGACTGCTGCACCCACAATGTCAGACTCTTCAACACAGCAATGACATAATGTAGCAGTTTGTTATTACATCAGCCAGCACTGTCAGTCACTTTTTTGCGCTATTATTTCTTATACACACTGATTTTAACCTGTATCCACAGCCCTATTTTTATAGCCTATATATTATCGCCAAACTATACTGTTAATTCAGTTTATTTCTACGCCACGCATACTCACTCACATGTGTATATAGAAGGTGTATATATTGTACACTCTTATTCTTAATTTTCTATTTCTCTTATGTACTGTATTTCTCTTTCTATTTTAATTTAATGTGTATTTTCTTATCTGTTGTGTGTTTCTGGAGCTGCTGTAACATGTGAATTTCCCCAGTGTGGGATCAATAAAGTCTAACTTATCTCATCTAAGGCAATGCTTATTTTAACCCAAACCATGATCTTTTCCTAAACCTAACCAAATGACCACGGTTTAACACGTGTTAAACGTCATGTGACTTACGTAACGTACTAATGGTCCTGTACGCCTGTTACTAGACTGGTAGTTGCCAATGCTTGTGCATGTCGTTTTGGGGAATGGTCATATACTGTATGTTTTTGTACTTTCAAATGGACATACAGTGGGGGAAATAAGTATTTGACCCCTTGCTGATTTTGCAGGTTTGCCCACTTACAAAGAATGCAACGATCTACAATTTTAATCATATGTACATTCTAACAGTGAAAGACAGAATCCCAAAGAAAATTCCAGAAAATCACATCATATGAATTTATAAAAATTGATAACCATCTGATGAGGAAAAACAAGTATATGACCCCCTACCAAACAGCAAGTATTCTGGCTCCTACAAGCCAGTTAGTCTTTCTTTAAGACACAGCCCCAATCCCAACCAATTATCTACATCAAATACACCTGCCTCACCTCGTTACCTGTATAAATGACACCTGTCAACACCCAAACAACCAGCATCCAACATCACCACCATGGGCAAGACCAAAGAGCTTTCTACGGACATCAGGGACAAGATTGTTGATCTGCACAAGGCTGGGATGGGCTACAAGAGAATCGGAAAGCAACTTGGAGAGAAAAGATCAACTGT
>NC_060160.1:6172140-6223652 GCF_021292245.1 Micropterus dolomieu | reverse complement strand
ACTTTTTGGCCTCAACTCAACTCGTCGTGTTTGGAGGGCAAAGAACACCGAGTACAACCCAAAGAACACCATCCCCACCGTCAAGCATGGTGGTGGCAACATCATGCTTTGGGGGTGCTTTTCAGCCAAGGGGACGGGACAACTCCATCGTATTGAGGGGAGGATGGACGGGGCCATGTATCGTGGAATTCTGGACCAACATCTCCTTCCCTCAGTGAGAGAGCTGAAGATGGGTCGAGGATGGGTGTTTCAGCACGACAACGACCCTAAGCACACCGCCAAAGCAACAAAAGAGTGGCTGAAGAAGAAGCACATCAAGGTTCTGGAGTGGCCTAGCCAGTCTCCAGACCTGAATCCAATTGAAAATCTTTGGAGGGAGCTTAAAATTCGAGTTGCCAGGCGACAACCTCGGAACCTGAATGATTTGGAGGCTGTCTGCAGGGAGGAGTGGGCCAACATCCCTGCCGAAATGTGCACAAACCTTGTCACCAACTATAAAAACCGCTGGCCAATAATGGCTTTTCTACAAAATATTAACATGCTGTTTGTCCAGGGGGTCATATACTTGTTTTTCCTCATCAGATGGTTATCAATTTTCATAAATTCATATGATGTGATTTTCTGGAATTTTCTTTGGGATTCTGTCTTTCACTGTTAGAATGTACATATGATTAAAATTGTAGATTGTTGCATTCTTTGTAAGTGGGCAAACCTGCAAAATCAGCAAGGGGTCAAATACTTATTTCCCCCACTGTATGTGTCGTGGAAAACAGTCATTTTGGGACAATTGCCAATCAACCTATTTTGTTTTTTAGGTATGAGGACGTGTTGCATTTTACAGATATCAGCCTCAGCTCCAGAATTATCTCAACCATGTATATAATGTAGTTTCAATGAAAACTGAATACCACTATGGGTAAATGTGTCAATTTCAGTGAACTGACCCTTTACTTTCTTCCATACTGCTCCCCCTCCAGCCACAATCAAAACGAGACCTGCAGCTTTACTGCAACATATTTATTATCCTCACTGTATAACAAGAAGACACATTATTCTGCCTATGCATTAAATTATACATTTAAATTAAGAGCCTGCAGCCCACACAGAGCAAATTTAGCAATGCAGTTGAATTGATCATGAAGAGGCCTTTGCCGTCTTTGAACACCAGCATCATGAATATTCAACTCCTCCTGAGTTAATTCTGGATTTGCACAGATGACCTCTGCAACTATGACTTATTCAGAGTACGAATAAATCAGAGGCGTAAAAAAAATTGTCGGAATACATTAGACTCAGAGGACCCCTCTCCAAAATCCATAACGGCCTTAAAACGGCTGCACAGACCAGCAAACAAATCAGAGCAGAGCAATAACACCCCAGAGGCATAACAGAGCTGAGGAGGATGAAATTTTTCGTCGTATTCCTTCTCTGGTAGAAGAAACATTAAAACAGCCCACAGAATGAGCTCATCCAACCCCACCTAACAGCAGTATACTGTGTGTGTGTGTGTGTGTGTGTATGTGTGCGAGGCGTCCACACAGCTGGGCCCACCACCACAACATCAGGATTTAGGAATGCCAAGTTTTCCCTCATCAGAAACACAAGCAAAGAAACCTGATCCAGAGTCAGCGGGGGGAGAGGCAACACTGAGTACAACAAAATCAATAGCTCAAGCGAAAATTCATCTGCAGCTGTACACTGTGTCATTTATCTGTGAAGCATTCGAGCTGCTATTTTCTGATGAAATATGTTAACTTTAATTGGTTTCTACATTACTTTTTATTTAAATTTCCTCACATGCTTTTATTTCTCCTATATTTAGGTAATTTAGGTACAACTCCTACATTTAGCTTTTCTTTTAACAGAAAGCTGTTACAAACTGGGAGTGTGGGGTTTGAAAGAAGTGAGCATTCAGGATGTTAGGGGTCTAATGAAAGGCGCTGTGTATTATGGGAAATGTAGGATCTGGCGTTTTTGGAGCTTGACATACTAGGGACTAAAAATCAGGATTCTGTCACTTGTGGGTCCCCCAACATTAAGGAAGTGCAATACTAAGTTGCTGGAGTTCCACATTTACTATTGTTACACACACTTTGTTCAAATCGCCTCTTTTATCTGACAAGAGAATAAAACATATCCTTAGATATATGGAGGTGATATGTAAAATAGGAAAACTAACATTTACTATAGATGTTTTTAGATTGCTGAAAAATTCCTTTTATATCAAAGTCCCAGCCTGCTAAAAACATATTGATGTGACATTATGTTGCCTATATTTCACAAGTTCTCTTCAGAAATAAGAATAATGCAACACAAAGCAACATAAATGAAAGGTGCAGTTACAATGTGAAAATGTTGGAAGTTGGATTTTATATCAAACAAATCAGACATCTGTTCAAAAGTCCTTCTTTTCTTCATCAGTTAAATTAATCACAACATGTAAATGCACTAAAAATCAAAGAGTCTAACAAGCTGCAGGCAGAGGTGGACTGTGTCTGCTGTCTCTCTGAAGCCTTGCACTTGGAGGTTAATCTCATTATACATGTAAGCTGCTATTCCCTCTCTTCCATCCTGTCATGGAGAGACCTGGCAGCAAAAGAGAAATGCCCCACATCCAGCCTGTGTATATAGAGAGGGAAGGTCACAGGGGTCAGGGCCACATCTGGCTCAAGGGTGGGAGATATCTGTCTTCATTCGTACGGACAGGGCTGTGCCTCTTGCGGCGTTGCTGTCACTGTTATCTTTGGGGAAGACAGTGACGCCTCAAAGCACGGAGGAAAAGTCTCTGCACGTTCAGACAAGGGAATGATAAAAGCATACAGCAGTCATGGCAAGGTGTTGGTCCTGGCATCTCTGTGGGGAATACTGCACACTCACAGCCCTAGGACCTGGCAACCCAGCCCTTAACTGGCTTGGTTATGTCAAGAGGACTGGGTGCAGAGCAGAAACCAGGGCTACATGTAAACTTTCCAACAGGGTAAGTCTACCACTCGTGTCAACAATCTGTCTCCTGAGACTCATGGAAGGACAAAGCTCCACATTCCCATGTCGGCAGTGAAACAAGGGAAAAAATGGGAGACCTTCCAAAGCCAAATATACTGGGTGGGAACTAGGACTAAAAAGTTGGCCTGTTTTTAACCAAAAATCAGCCCACTGATCACAACAAGCGGAAACAACAGAGTTTTATTTTATTTTGTTGAAGAAATTGACATATTTAGCAAGAACAGACAGAAAAAACATTCCCACTTTTTAATAAGTCATCCTTTATAAAGAGGAATTCATGTGAATAAATCATTAACTTCCCCTTCACAGACCAATTAAAAGTTAAAAGATCAAGAATCAGAACCATGTTTGGGTTGCAAAAAGCTGGGTTTTTAGACAGATATCACAAAGTTATTGTAAATGTTGTTAAGCCATTAATAAAGAGTAATAAACATAAATTCTGCAGTTATATTTATTATGTCATTAACAACGGCTCATGAGTTTCTCACTTTCTAATAAGCAAACAGGAAATGTTAGTAAGTCTTCTGTTGATGCTAATGGCTCATGAATATTTAATTGAATTTTTTAATTAAAGTGGTAGCTGTAAATGTAAATAAGCTGTCAATAAATTAATTGTAGTCCCTGCTCAGCATGGTAGCACACCCTCAATGACAATGCTAACATGCTGATATTGACCATATTCACCATCTTAGTTTAGCGTGTAAGCATGCTAACATATGCTAATTAGTGGTGAGCACGGCTGAGGTATTAATTAAACCAAAGTATTGGAACACTTTTGACCTGATGAAGTATCCGCTAAAGTTGTGAACAATTCATCCTAAGGGGAACCTGAATCTGTGTCACCAAGTGTCATTGCAATCCATCCACGTAGTTGTGAAGACGTTTCACCTAAAATCACAAATGTCAACCTCATGGTGGCGCTAGATGAAAAGTCAGAGGATCATCAAAGTCAGCAGAATTCATCTTCTGGGAACCATGTACATCTGTGTAAAATGTAATGGTAATGCATTTGAATTGTTGAGATATTTCATTCAGGACCAAAGTGGTCTAACATTGCTATTCTTTGAGCTACCTTGCTAGCATATCTGAAAAAATTGATTCCCAACTGAAACCATGAAAATAAAGGTAGTAAATCTAGAAAGGGACTCAACGACAGAATAACTGCCCCTTTTTTAAGCAGAATTTATCGGCACAAAAATGGTCAAACACCCCCACAGGAGTTTGTGGAGGCGTGTGTGCTGTGTTCAAAAATCTCAACCAGCTTGAGGGTTTCTGTTCTGATCAGGACTTTTGTCCTTTCTGTCTTTGAGGACGGCAAAGGAAAAGAGAATTCTTTCCACAGGAATTTACAAAAGCGTTGTGTTATGATTGCTACAAGCACAAATCCTGAAGCAGGAAGTAAGGTGGTATTTATGGGTGTGCGTTTTCTGCAGACACTCCCACAGACCGTCACCAGCCTTTTAGTTCCGCCGAGAATCACTGCTGGCATTTTTGACAACTATGCCAAAACAGTGAGTCCGAAAAAAACAACAAAGACACACACAGAAATCCCAGTATCCACACACACACACACAAAGATGCACTTCCTTGCTTCCAAAAGGCCCAAAACAAAGTTACACAGAGGTCTCATTATGCATGTTTGCATGCACATCTTCCAGAAAGATAAGAAGAAAAACACACACAGAGGTCTTAGTGTAAATAACATACACACACACACACACAGTTCTGTAAGCTTTTATGGAATTCCACCATGATAATAGTTGAAACTCAGCCAAATGCCTCCCGACTGTAACCGGTGATCACTGAGCTCTGCGTTGTGCAAGTTCAGTCCTGTGTGTGTGTTGCATGTGTGCGTGTTAAGCAAACACCGAGTGTCAGAGAGCAGACACACACAGCAAGCAGGAATTTATCTGAGCTTCTGTCCTGATGTGGAGGGAACGAGCGCAGGTTTCCCATGATGTTTCACTGCAACAACAAGCAGCTTTAGTGAGTAAACTCTGGATAAATGAACTCTTTTTACATCAGACCATGTTCCAGATTTAAAGTCTCGCTCCATCCAGAATCTGTCCTCTGAATTTGAAGCACTCCCTGCAGGCTTCAGAGGCAGCTATAAATGTTGCAGCAGATTGTAGACTCAATGATGAAAACCTTTCACTGCAGGAAAAAACAAACATCCCACAGAAACTTTTCACACTACTCTTGTCTGCAGTCCATCTGTATGCTCAGTTTGTTGCGCACACAGTATCTTGAAAGAAGTTTTTGGTCATTGATTCTGAGGAATTTGACACCATAATTTGACATATGGCCTCTATGTTGTAGATCTTTGATACCAAACAGCGGAGCTTTGCAGGAAGTGCTGCAGGAGTGAGTCCTACCTAAGGTACACTTCTGGTTCTTTTATCTCGAAGTCAGTGGGGTTTTTCATTTAGGTTTTGGTTAGATGCCTGAAAAAAGTTCTGTTGTTCTACAACATAAAATACGTCAGTAAATTAACTTTTACGTGTCATAAAAAAGGCGGTTGCTAACAAGTTGCTAAATGAGACTTCAGAGGTTGTTGGGGACGTCATCACGCTGAACAGCGCAAAATCAAATTGGAAGTTTAGTGGTTTAGTGGTCATTAGTAGCATTTAGCTTTAGACAATTGTATTTAATTCTGCCGATTACATTTACAATTCAAAAATCATAAAATTGGTTTTCATTTATGAAGATTATCTTGCAAATGTCATTGCATATAAGTGTCATTTTTGACTTCAGAAGAACATATTTTCTGCAGCAATCCAAAATCCAAATCTCTATAACCTATTATGATGTTTCATCTTCTACTGTTGGTTACCAGCAAAAAACATTTTAATATCACAAAATGGATCCAGAAAACTCAAATTCCATCAGTACCAGCTGCTTTTCTTAAGCTGGGTTCTCTCTATGAGTTACTGTAAGACCTCCAATCCTTAAATAAGTACAACTGTTTTCTAAATCAGTCATTTTTTCAGTGCAGCTTACAGCTTTTTTCCTAGAAACATCTGATGGAACAAAGCATCATTTGTGGTTTGTTTTATGCAAGTCATACCAGATGGGTGGAGCAACAGGACACAGACACTTGTGAGCATGAAAGTACACTAACCTGCCGTGCAGATATTGTAAAACCCTGCCACTAACTCTTGTGTCCTGTTTTAAACCTCACCCATCACTCACCAGAGCTGACAGGCAAACCATGAACAAATATTTGCAAATTAAATTAAATCCTCTATGTAAACAATCTTTGCTAGTGTTGTGAGCTCTCAACTCTCTCTGTCAAGGCAAGGAAAAGCTGAACGCTCACACTAACAGGTAGGTTATATTTGCCAAAAGGGACAACACATCCGCCTAGAGGCAAAGCCAACTGGGCCGATTGGAAGCCACTGAAGGCCATGTTGTCACAAGGCACATGGGGGATTAGGAGAAAAGAAGAGGCAGCCAGTTTTCACACATACACACCCACTAAACACACATTTCTAAAATAATAAAACATCATAAATTAAATCATATCTTGGTAAAATAATCCTTGTGGAGGCATTTTTCTTAATCCGATGACAAATAGAGAAATAGATTCCCTGGGAAACATACTTTGCTGTATACTTTACTTGCTGTCAAAGCTCTTACTTTCTATGAAATGGGTATTAATACCCCACTTCTACCCTGCTGTGGCTTAGCAGGCAGCAGCTGTCAGTGTCTGTGATTGTATAAGCTACAGTCAGCAAAGAAAAAGTTCATCAAAAAAGCTTTACTGCAATCCTCAAAGTGTGAAAATCGGCGTAGAGGCTGAAGGCCAGCAGAGTTTGGAAAAACAAGGCTAAGAGTCTACAGCTATGCTAGCAGATGTAACGTTTGTCAAGTTCATCGTCTTAATTTAGTCTTCACATGCTAACGTTTCCTAATTACAACTAAACACAGTCCAGCTGAGGCTGTTGGTATGCCCATTTTGTGCTTGGTGGTAACTTCCCTATAGTAGAGGACATATAGAGTTTAGAGTTATTTCCAGTGCAGCTGCATCAGGGACTTGATCATAGCAATCAGCGGATCAAAAACGTTCTTGAGGACAGCCTGAATGAATTAATCAAATTTTGTCCCAATCGGTCCAGCAGATGTTGAGATGTTTCAACTCAATGACACCATCCTCATGGTGGAGCTAGAGAAAAAAATCAGCAGATCTCCAAAGTTTTTATGAATCATCGCCTGGGAACCATAAATGTCTGGACCAAACTTTGTGCCAATCCACTCGTAGATGTTGAGATATTTCACTAGAATAGTGCAAACTTTTACCTGCTGGTGACACTAGAGGGAAAAGTCAGGGGATCCCCACAGTCATTAGGACAGATCCTCTGGGAACAATGAATGTCTGTACAAAATTTCATAGTTGTTAAGATGTTTCTGTCTGGACCAGAGTGGTGGACGGGACAAAGCGACTTTGCCATCCATGGAGCCAGGCCTCTATAGCATGGCTAAAAACCAGATG
Organism: Micropterus dolomieu; assembly: GCF_021292245.1. Lineage (NCBI taxonomy): Eukaryota > Metazoa > Chordata > Actinopteri > Centrarchiformes > Centrarchidae > Micropterus > Micropterus dolomieu. Next base: position 6,216,157 of record NC_060160.1, on the reverse strand, counting down.
TTTCAGCATTTAAAAAACACTCATCACATCTTCTTCTTCGTAATTTGCTCAGTGTTTACACAATCAAGTACTGAATAAAAACCGAGGAGATATTTTCTCTCTGCCAGCTTAGCAGAAAATAAAGCTGAGGTGGGCTGGGTTTAACTGGGCAAACTTCTGGCCTCACAGCTTCCAACTGGAACATCTTTTCCATTTGCACATGGGCGCACCATTCCAAGACATTACAGCATCCCAGTAAAAAACACACATACACACACACACACAGCTACAATAATTTGGAGCGTGATAAATTATTCAGTGTTTGTCTCAGGCCTCATGAACTGCTTTTTCAAAGTCACAGGGGACCTTCGTACGATCACGCTGGAGCTCTCCATATGCTCCAGTGATGTGTCTATCAGCCGAACATATTCTGCTGGTTGAGGCCTAGTTCTCAGGCTGGGCCCTGTCTCCCTTTCCAGACGAGGGAGTCATCAGGATCCATCCGAGGCCCCGATGTAGAAAGCAGTTGGCAGACGTTATCGTGAGGGTGTGTGACTAAATGTGTTGCTGAGCAGTCGGGCTGTTGTGATTCTGTTACACCAGCTGGCTCGGCTCAGTGTAGGAAGTCCATTAGCAGGACAAGTTCCAGTGTGCCATAGCAAGCAAGCATAATGGGCCTATATGGAGAAAGGACTTCCAGATGGGAGATTGGGATGCTGACTGTCCATGAGTAGATAATGTGGAGCATGAGCACTCTTCTTCATGTATGGGATCAGGAAGAATAAGGCCTTTAATGTAATATAAGACACATTATAGAATTTTTTTTTTTTTTACATTTAACAAAAAAATTATCATGCAAATGTTGCAATTATTAATAAGTAATGTTTCCTTACTAAAGTAAAACAAAGCTTTAAAATGTAGATAGTCAATTTTACAATATTGAATTATCATCATTTAAACTTAAACAATCATGACTTAGTTAAAGCAGTACACACAGTCACAGTTGTGACATATATCAAAATTTGGATTAAATCGATATTAAAGCTAGGGGAAGGTAATGTATTTCAGAAACTTTTGTTACATTTGTAGAATTAAATCAAATGCTCTGATGCAAAAATTCTACAAATCCAGTATTTGTGGCTGTCGTGGGACTATAATAAGTATTGATTGGTTGTCCTACATATGCATGCACGCACTGCGCATGAAAACATGTTTTGGGGGGGGGGGGTTAGTAGGTAGGCGGTGGTAGTTTTCTGGTTGAATACTTATCTAGTTTCTCCAAAGTTGCCTACTCCAGCTTTAAGATATTCTAAATCATGACAACCAACGAAGGTTAAAATCAAGGGCAACTGGACTTCGTTGAAGATACTGGAAGACGTTTCGTCTTAGGTTACGTTCCCTAGGTAACGTAACCTATTGGCCTCAGGTGAAGATACCAACAACGGTCGTTCAGTCTTGGCCACAGGTAGTCTTAACGACTGTAACGACTGTCGTCACAGCAACAAGGAACACTAACGAACCAGCGGTATCGATGACCCGGGCCAACGACCCCACTGAGGTTAAGTAGCTGAGTTTCCCTGCCAGTCAGTCAGAACTGAAGAAGTCCTTTGGATGAGGGACGAAACGTCTTCCAGTATCTTCAACCAAGTCCAGCTGCCCTTGATTTTAACCTTCGTTGGATAACTATGACCTGGATGACTGAGAATCTTCATAGACAAATCATGACAATATCTTACATACGTAAACATTTTGATTTACCAGAGTTATTTTTTTAATAAATAATTACCTCACATTTGATAGATTTGAGTTATCATTAAATCATTTTACTTGATAAATCCTAATTTTGACTTTTCATATTTTTGATTAAGAATCTCACAATTTTGACAGTGTATCTTTTAACTTTATTTATTCATATTCCTCCTGGAGTTAATGCACTTCTGTACATTTTTCTGTAGAATTTCAAAGTATATTTTCACATTATGAGGGCTTTGTGATTGTTCAGCATAAAGAGGAATCCTGTTTGCTTCAAGTAAATCTAAATGTTAGCAGAAATAGGATGCTAACACCTAAACAGTACATACCAGAAGCATCAGTGTGAACATCTGCAACAGTGTGCTATCACAGAGACACAAACATGAGTGGAAATCCTTGTTTATTAATGATTAAAGCCAGACAGACAGATGGGTCGCTGCTCAGAATCAAATAACTTCAATTTGAAATTAGTCATTAACACTCTTTATACAGTATACACACACACACACACACACACACACACCCCGGTACAAATGCTCCCACTAAAAACAAACATCAGAAACAGTCTTAGCAGAGAATGTGTGCAAACCTTTAAGAGCAGAAGGGGAGGAGGAGAAGGAGCGGGTATTTAAAGGGGCCGGAGATGTAGGTAATGTGACAACTTATGGTAAAGTTCATTTAAAAATTCAAACCTAGACTTTGTGGTTCAAAAGACAAGTAATTTAAGTCAACTGAGCAATAACATTGTGGATCTGAACTCATTCAAAATAAACATCCATTTGTTATTTCATTTTCAATTAACTGGGGAGTACTGCTTCTTGAATTACCTCCCATGTGGACCGTACACAGACACATTTCATAACAATATTGCTATTAAAATGCACAGATCAATCAATCCGTTCAAGTAATTGACATTAGTTCCAGTTCTTATCACGCAGATGTGTGATTTCACAATAAATAAACAGGACATCTATCCACTTTTAAAGTGCTGTATTTTTGTGATCTGTCTTAGAGCGAGACTATATAACTTTTGAAGAAGAAGAAGACATTACTTGGTCTGGTATGACCAGTTGCTTATGGTGGCTAATGGTAGCTAATGTCAGCAAACTTGCAAAGAATCTCAACTCAAAAGCTGCAAAGTCTCACTTTAAATGAGTTCCACTTCATTAACTTTTAAAATAAGAAACAAAAAATGAATACAAAGAAGACAGATGACTTAAAAAAAATGCATTATAGAGAGGATGGTGTGCGGTAGCAAACATTCACAAAGTATAAAGACAGTAAATAAGGAAAAGAACATAGCAATGAATACTGTTAGTTAGAGAAGCCGCATCAAATGTTTAAATAAAATACGAAAACGTCAAACACACAGTAAGACGAATGCTGTTTTGCTTAGTCAGTACCAGCACATGCTAACAAAAAGACAGACATCTGACTATACTGTAAGTACAATCTTCAGAGTCACAAAAGGCATTTAACAGTACTCCTGCAGTGTATATGGCATAACAAGCAGTGTTTGAGGCCTACACAGTGTGACAGGAGGGGTGGGAGACAGGTAGAGAGAGAAAAGATAAAATCATAAAGCTTGTAATCATCTCCTGGTGAGAACTAACTTCTGTTGTTACAGCTCCACTTCCTCTGGGCGTCTGTCAATAGCGCCCATTTTCTTCCGAGGCGACATGTAGGGCTGTGAATTCCTTCTAGCGTTACAGTGATGCATGCTTTTCAAATTTCAGAGTCTACATCCCTCTTTCTCTTTATTTCTCCCCCTCCTGTTGAGCGACCCCGGACATTCCTCCTGATACTTCATGCACAAAGAGAAAGAAAGTCGCAAGCCTTTGCTTTCAGGAGGATGTCCTATTCTGCTCAGCGGGTAGAGCAAGACAACAATTGTGCTCAAGGTAACTAAGGTTAAAAAATGTCTGCACTTGTTCTGTAAGGTCCTTTGGATACAAGCATCCAATTCCACAGCCTGGCAATTAACTCAACTCACTTCCAACCTTCTGATGCATTTCCAGTTCAAGGATGTCCATGCACTGAAATCCGTGGGGTGGGGCGGGTTATTTATTAGTAAACAGTCATGTCATTGTCAGGTGGAGTCATTACTGCTCAGTGGGACACACGTTGCGGTCTTTGCAGCAGAAATAATGCACCACCACGCCGTTGGGATACCTGGCAAATGCACTGAAAGAGAAAGATAAACAAATAGACAATTTAACTGTTGGTAGGATTATTACTCACTGCATCACAGCAGATTAACAAGACTTTAATTCAATTTTTTAAGAGCAAACTAAAAAGGAACAGGATATGAAATGAACAGCTGCTCAGGGAATAAAATTGTGTTCTAGTTAATAAAACCACAACAGCAGACAAAAAAAAGCTGATAAAAAGAGAAATAAGACATAAAATGGAGGATGCTGTTACTATACACAGACAGTATCATATTTTGATTATGTGCAGTGAAATGTGGGAGTGGCATACTCAAGAGGATAATCTAAAAGGCTAATGTGCAATAATAATATTTAGAATAAGTAAAAGTAGAATAAATAAAAAAAGGTATGTATGTATGTATGTATGTATGTATGTATGTATGTATGTATGTATGTATGTATGTATGTATGTATGTATGTATGTATGTATGTATGTATGTATGTATGTATGTATGTATGTATGTATGTATGTATGTATGTATGTATGTATTCATAATTATGCCAAAAAAGTTTGCTTTTGAGAAAAAGAAAATGAAATTCCTAAACTGAGTCTTACCTGTTTCCTATTTTCTTCTTGCAGACTCTGCAGGTCTTCTCCTCTGTAATGACACATTTAACCTGCTGGTGGAAAATGCGCTCCTCCTGCACCTGAAACATGAGAACATGTCAGGTGAGCAGAAACAGACAGCACAGTAAATCAGATTTAACATCTTGTTTCTGTGTGCTTCAAAATAACAAGGTACAAAACCTTCATCTCTAACCCTAAAACCCACCTTACTTCAAGATTCAAAAACACATCATGACAGAAGGAGACAAAATATCATGTAATGGATTCCCCTCGTTTTGGAGCAACATCATTAGTTCTAGCTCTCACTCTCAGAGTCACCTGTTGATTAAACACTGAGCTCTACATCATTACTTCTCAACCTGGGGGATTGAGCCCCTACAATGGAGTTTCAAAATGACTATAAGGGGTTGAGAGATGATTACAGACAAAGATAAGATAATAATAAAAAAAAAACAACACTGCAAGATAAACCTTTTAAACTTTTTAAAGTTTATTGATGACAGTTTAATAGGAAGGAAAAAGGCTCTTCAGGGAAATATCAGAAACACTCATGAAGAAAACAATCTTGCGCTGAACATGTCATGAGCAAACAGCTTGTTGTTAGTAGTTTGAAGAGTAAGGACCACACCAGCAAAAAAAAGACCAAAGTGACATTTGCATGTACGCTTACCTGCTGTTTTAAGATGCTGCAGCTGAGCAGCATATCTGCTATCTAGCAGATAATCTGATGTTAGCAGTGCACTTTTCCCTTGTGACTGTTTATTTGGTGGCTCAAACAAGCTAAGGGTGCAGGACAAGACATGTTTCTTGTTTGTAAGCTACAGTGGGTGGTTACGTAGACAGAGAACTAACAGTTTCTGGTTTTCTTTCTCAAAGGAGAACAGAGTACATATGACTCACAGAGCAGATATGTATCTTGAAGCAGACAATTTAATTTCATTTGGACTCAAATGAAAACAATTTGACAAGGAAAATCAATTTTCAATTGAACTGCTCTCAACTAACAGATATGCACCCTGTGACCAGGGGAAAGTACACAATGCTTTGTAATAAGGGGTCACAAGAGGCCGGGAACCTCTGCACACGGCAACCGCAACATCATCTTTGATTTTCTGTTGATGAGTTCATGTGAATGGTTCTCTTTTATCTGTTAAGTTGGCTGTCACTGCGACTGTACAACTCATCAGATCCTATGAGCTAGAGCATTTTATCTCTAAAAAACCCAACTATTGTATAAGGTTTCATGGGCACAGGTAGAACCACTACTGTGCTACATCCCCTTGAAATTATGTGACATACAGCCCATTTAATAATAATAATAATAATATTATTAAGACATGAGTTACAAATTAAATCCAAACAGAAATACACACTCAAACTGAATTTATCCATAAAGAATAAACACTCACCGGCTACTTTATCAGGTACACATTGTTGGCATGATATTTAATTTTGTTTGGATGTATTTATATTAGTATTTTGGACACTGGGTGGCAGTGATTAGATGCACATGGTTGTATATAGGGGGCATAGGTAAGTGGTAGGCACAGGTAGGGGGAGCGCACACAGTTCTCACCAGACCACAGAGCCAGACCACGGATCACAGACCACAGATTAGAGACCACAGATCAGAACTGGAAACAAGATAACAAATTTACCGGTATGTTCTTCTGTTTGTACTTTTTACTACTGCAATAAACCACAAACCTTAACTGCAATAATCTCTGGAAAATCTTGTGTGTCTGTGTAAAAACTTCACGCCTACCTGTGTATGATGGCAAAGCTAAGGAAACTGGAAATAAGGCTAGAGGTACAGCAAAGCAAAGATAGCCATTATACAATATGTTGTGGTCAGCGTTGATATTGAGGCGGGCCGCCACAAATAAATCAATGTATTGGAAACACTGCTGTTGCCTTTCTGTCATCTCGAACCAGTCTGCCCTTTCTCCTCTGACCTCTGACATCAACAAGGCATTTTCGTCCATAAAACTGCTGCTCACTGGATGTTTTCTCTTTTTCAGAGGGCTCTTTCTGGGGGGAAAACTTGAGCATTAAACACTTAATTTACTGTTTTCTGGTGAAATTTTCTGCCTCCACCTATAATCAGTGCTTGAAATGGAAAAAATAGGTGCTTGTGAATTAAATCAAACATGTATTGAACATTTATTATATAAGATTATATGCGATAATCATCATCATTATTTTATTGCCCAGCCCTACTGGTACTCCATATTCACATGTTGGCGTGTTTATCGGCCAGTACTAGGGCTAATGTTAGTGTATTCATTATAAAATCAGATAATAGTATACGATATCTCACCACTAGTATAATATTAATTCCAGTTGTATAGCAGTTTTATTTCTGTGGGTTGTTTATATTCATTAAATCCTTGTGTAAGAAAAATTATCTGCATGGTGAACAGTCTAATTAGTTAAGGCTAAGTCAATAATCATTAATGCAGAGAGTTCAACCTTTTAAAAGTTTGCTGCAGCACGTCAGCCTTTTTCTTAAGTCCCGCCCCATCCAGACTGTGATTGGTAGGTTCACGAAGTTACTTTGAGAAGCTACTTTCTGCACACAGCTGCATGAAAGGAGCTTCTACCTGCTCTGTCTCTGCCGACAGAGATGTTGTTGGAGTAAATGAGAAAGAGAAAAAGAGAGTGTGACTGAGCAAGAAACCGGACAAGATTAAAGTCCTGGTACGCCAAAGAGCAAAATGTAGAAGTAATGGTACTGACCCACCTCAATCAGAATCACAAATACTTTAGTGATCCCAGAGGGAAAATTCTTTTAAAGAGCTGCCTATAATCAAAATTTATTCCACTTATCTGTGAAGCCGTAGTCCACCGATGTATTGCATTCCAACAAAAATGGCCCTTTTTATGTTGGCAGGTCCAGACGATCCAATCCATTTAGTCCAAAACACATTATTATATCAATAAATACATACGGAACTACTTTACAGTTAGCGTGTAAACAACAACAAAAAAAAGTGTCGACACACTGACCTTTTGAGTGACACCCTAATTGATCCAGAACAAACAGCCAATGAATGTCCAGGTAGCCAGGAAGTGCCAGTCCCCTTTCTTTCTTGTGTACACCGAGCTACCAATTGTGCTGAGGACTGGCGCTTCACACATACATACCACGCACCAGTTAAAAAAATATGCAAGTATATTAGCTTCATATCGCCATGTGATTGGCTGATTAGCCATTTGTGTTAACAAGCAATTGAACAGGTGTACCTAATAAAGTGGCCGTTGAGTGTGTATATCTATATGGTTCTGACAATTTGTCCTTCCTGAGGGCGTTGGCTCAACCTCCCTGTGTCACACATCTATCATGCTAAAGTGTCCTTGCAAAATAACTAATTCTTTCTCAGATGAAGGGAAGCAGTTTTGTAGCTGACCCTGCCTATAAACATACTCTCCATCTGTGGGGATCAATATGTATCAGATTATTTTTAAGAGGACAGAGAGACTGTCACAGCAAAGTAATTAATTATCACTACTTTTTCTTAAGAAGGGGTTTTCTTTGACTTTAGGTGAACTAACATTTTAATCTAATTTACATGAACCACCAGGTAAACTCTCCAGGACTCACCCTCAGGAACTCAGCCTGCAGCAGACTCTTCAGCACCTGGTTGCAACGTTTCCTCTGCGCCTTCTCCTCCAGCACGCTCTCCAGGAAAACCCGGATCTCTCGGATCTGGGTGTTTGCTGGGAGCAGATTCATGGCCTGGAAAAAACAAACACGTTGGCTTGTTAAAAACAGTTGACCTGACATTTTATTTAACAAACACCTTCATTATGAGAGAGGAAACTTTGTGGAATAGATGGCGGAAATGTCTCCTTTCTGAAGCAAATTACACTCACAAACACCCGTAGTCGGACTGGATTCTGCTCTGACAACTACGCCGTTTACTCGCGGGAGGAGCTCGGAGTTAACTGCTTTTATTAAATTAGCTTTTTACTTTAGTTTTTGGGATTACAACGTTGATTTATCTTCACTGGAGCTTCTCAGCAGCTAGTTTCCATGCACATCCTGTGTTGTTGTTAGCGTCGTTAGCTCTGTTGGACTACGACTTCATATAAAAACCAGACAAAACTGGACATTACTTGGAGAAAAGAAAGCGAGGAGGTTGAACTACCCGGTGAGTTCAGAAAACATGTGTCTGAAACTTTATTCGAGCTATCATTGTACTTTACTGTGACCAAGTTAGCCCTGAGAGAATAGCCCTGATCGATCCAAACTCCATTCAGAAAACCAACATTTTAGAAGTTGTTGTCCTGTCGTCTTGCTGACAGACCTGACAAAGCATGAATTCATATATTTAACAAATCTGCATCATATTGTAGTTATTTCGGCATCAGTTTAATTCATTTATTGCTATTTAATCAGAGCAAAATGTTTACTTTGGGTTCGTACAGCTGTAGTAATGGCAAGTTGTGTGCAGTAATCTCGCGTTGTGTGTGAACACTTGCAGTGAATGTACTCACGCGAGGAAAGTCTCACGAGGAGAAAATTTGCGTTTGGTCTGAATGCCGCATAAGAGTTACATGCCAAAAGAAGTTTACCTTATTTATAGCTCCACCTGCTGGTTGATGTGTCATTTTTTGAATCTGAGGTGTCGGCAGCAGTTTATACCAGCCCTGTAAATTTCACTTAAAATGGTATTACGTGTTTACAGTTTAGGCTGCATTATGAAGAATATACTAAATAGTGGGCTCTAATGGGTTTGAGCCACGCATGTAAAGCAGCTCCCTTGGGCTTGGACCCTTAATATGCAAGCCTCTGTGGAGGTTTAGCAGAACAAAGATAAAAATTCCTCTTCATCAACATCAACTATTGTGCTGAATTGTGTTACGGCCACCGCCGTTATTTGTGTATGTGTATCTGTGTTGTGCAGCTGTGTGTTAGGTTAAGCAGGATGTGTGAACCCTTGCCGAGGATTGGCTGGCGCAAGACCTGCCTACTTCCTGGTTCCGGCCGGTGATGTGATTGGTGCGGCGTCTGGCAAAACCTCCTCCAATCTTCTACCGCCTTCCAGATCATCCCCTGTTTAAATAGCTGCCTACCTGTGTGAACTTGGCAGTTGTGATTTTGCCCTTGATCTACTCGCCTCTTTTGTATTGTGTTCTATTGTGGTTATCGTGTTAACTGCTGTAGGAGCTTTTGTTCAAGTGATAAGTGTTAGATCTTAGTGTCGGTGTGTTACCTTAACTTGTGAATTGTGTTAAGGAAGCAGGGCAAGTACCTTAGTGGGGGATTACTGATATCTACGAGACACCTGCAGTTTAAGTTTGTTAGACACACTAGCCTTAGAGGGTGCTGCACAGTTTGTATTTTGTTTCTTGCTGAACAGGTCTGAGAGTTTTGTTTAGTTTGATTTTGAAGCAGCAAGTGGTTGGAGAGACCGCTTTAGGTTATATTTGTTTCTTTGATTTAAGCAGCATCCACCAGCCCTTTTACGTTCTGTTTGTAAACCTTGGCAATAATAAATAACTTGCACTTTTACCAAAAACATTCTGGTTCATGTTGCTTCCCTTTTCCCCACGAGCCGGGTCATAAAAAGTGCTGTTGAACATGGAGCTGGACAGGAAAAGACTGAGGTAGTGCCGGGCAGCTCCTACTTACTTGGGAGGTCCCACTTGTCAAAAACTACTTGTAAGCTAACCAACATGAGTTTTGAGACTAGAATTAAATGCTTTGTCAGATTGACAGAGAATTTTCATTTATCGAGCCTAAATGTCTGATAAATTAGCTGTTTCCAGGTTCTCAAATGTAAAGATAGTCTGCTTTCACCTGTATATCATTAAAACATTTTATATCTTTGGGTGTTGGGCTTTCAGTAAGACAAACCATCAACATAAAAACAGGTCACACCGGTTCTGGAAACTTGGTTTAAATGTTTTTCACCATTTTCAGATTTATATTTATATAAAAATATACTGACAGATTGATATTAATTGATAATGAAAATAATTATAAGTTGCGGTTCTAAACAAGAAATTGGTAAAAAAAAAAAAAAAGATAAAAAATTGACTAACAAGTATACAAAACAACTGCTTCATGTTGGAGGTTTTGTACATTCTTGTCGCTCTTATGCTCTCTTGGCGAGGCAGAGTCTTGGAGGGAGGCCAGGGGAAATGGCAAAGGGGGCACAATGGCACAGAACAAAAGATGGAGAGCTCTTAGATGTGGGAGGAAACCTAAACATTCATATAAACCTGCAGCACTTCCCTTAAGAGACTTTTAATTTGACATGCATGTGGTTGGACACAGACCAGCAGTGCCTCTCACACACAACCACATCCTCTTCAAAGCACAGATACAACACAGTCTGTGTGCATTTTACAACAATATTTAGATTAATGTATATTATATTAGAATATAATTACAGACGCATTCATATGTAAGCATGTTGCAGCTGATCAAGGTGGACCGACTACTTTATATACATATATCTATAATAATACATCATAATTTATTAGTTGAATGTATATCTTGAAATCTTTAACTATAGCTGTCAGTTAAATATGCTGCAGTAAAAAGCACAATATTTGCATCCCAATTTTAGCAGAGTAGGAGTACCTCCAAATTGCACTTAAGCAAGTTCCACCACTGTTTTTGTGTTAAAATGAAGGCGTTTCAAAGACTGTGCCTCTGTTCCTTTGTGATAAGATACAGAAAAAAGAATATACAATCTGCTGAGTGATTGTTTTCACCTCGATGTGGAGTGTGTGGGAACATTTTTGCAGCTGGAAGTTGGATTGTATTGAAAAAAACACAGGTTTATAAAGCATTCTTTAAGGGATATCTTCTTTACTAGACAGCAGTCAGTGGATTGCAAGAAGGTCTGACAAGAAAAATAGGTCATGAGCTACTTTTGAGAAGAACAGCCTTTATTCAATTAACTCTTCGCTATTTTGGTTCTGGGTTCAGGGTAGTCGAAACAGGTATGTGAAAGGAATTTCATCAAAGATATTCTCATTTCAATGCAGACGCCTCTCGAGGGAGTTCAGCGCCCTGCTGGAAATCTTTTTTCGGTTCGCCGGATCTTTTCTTTCACAAAGGCAGCAGCTTGATTACCCCCGATAGTGCAAAATCCCTCTCGCTTGGCTCTAAAAACAAACTAAATCAAATCTTTAAACGAGCTGTGTTCAGTCGCTGCTTTAATTTCACACCAAATGTCAAATGACTAATTTTGTGCGAGCGCGTCATCGTTAATCATGTTATTCTATCTCAGTTTAACGCAGCCTAAACAAGCGACTCTTATCAGTTTCACTTTCACTGCCACGTTTTGAGTCTGAATTAGTAATGATTACTAAATTTGTGAGATGGCATCAAAAATCAACTCATAAGGATAAAGCCTGGGTTGAATTAGAAGCTAATTCTTGCTTTCTGGTTTAATGAGCACTTTGAAGTACCAGATGGAGTTCGCAGAGTAAGAAAGAATTAAAGTGCATGAATATTATACACATGTCAAGTACTTTTCTGTGACTGACAACTTACTTGGCATCGACAGTCTTGATGCAGTAAACATATGTTGTACTCCAAGGAGATAAAACTAGAGTTGTTTGTGATTATCACCAGACTGGGGTTTGTTCTTACGTCACCCTGGTCAATGCTGCTCTGTTGTTGTTTACCTTGGTGGTGTTGAGTTTACTGTGGTGCAGTTCCAGGACGTGCAGGGCCGCCTGGAGGTTGGCTTGAGGCTCCGACAGCTCCATCGTGATGGGCCCCAGGCAGTGGACGTCAGGAGGTGACAGGTACATTCGCAGCAGAGACAGATAAACCTAAAGGGAAGAAATACAGCTGTTAATACTTTGTTTAGTACACATTTTATTGGAGACACACAGGACTGCAAAACGTCATGTAAGACAATACAAGACAGCAAATAATAACAATAACTATAATTTTAATGAATTAAAACAGTGAGATAAAACAAGATATAATATTTGCCAAGTTAAAGAGAAAAAAAGACATCAATTAGGTAAGGAATTGATTGAAAATTAATTGAAAATTTCATAAAACGTTATTTATAGTTTGACATGTAGGGAAATATGGTTTACAGAAGTGTAAAAAATGATCGTAGATTAAAAAAAGAAAGCATATAACGTGTAACCATGCTGGTAAGTGGATTTTGTTTCTTCGGACAGAGCCGGGCTAGCTGTTTCCAATCTTTATGCTAAGAAAAGCAAAGTGTCTGCTGGCTGTAGCTTCATATTTAATGTACAGATATGGAAGTGATATCAATCTTCTCATCTATATCTCAGCAAGAAAGGGATTAAACATATTTTCTAAAATGTCAAACTATTCATTTATATCCAGCCTATAATAATGGGTTTTAACAGTAGACTTCACAAAGAGGCATCAAATATTCACTGTTCAAACAGGGTTAGTCTTATTTCTTTCTGACCTTAACAGGAACAGCAATAATTTATTAATTTCCCCCTCAAATCCAATGCTTATTGATTCATTTTCATTACTTTAATGTTGCTCTTGTTTGGTCACATAGTCACAACATTTTATACACATAGCAGACAATGTTAGCTGTCATTTTTGAGATTAGGTTTTTTAGAGAACTAACAATGTGTCTGTCATTGGGTGCTTAAGCCATAAATAATCCATTATATTTGTATAGCAATTTCTGAACACACAAAAGCACTTAACAGAAGGCAGCAGAGCGTACAAAAAGAAAAAAAGTGGTCAAACAAAATACACACAACAGAGCTATAAAAAAAATCCAAGTGGACACAACAAACACAATAAAATTCAAGAGGCAAAGAAAATGATTATTTTTCTGAAAAATTACTAAAATCAGCAACAAATAAACCAAATACATTGAAAGCTACTTACATCTTTATTCCCTTCAACTAAACTGTCGTAATGCCGGTGACAGTATCTGCAGAGCACACAGAGAAGATAAAACATGAATGCTCTGCTTATTTCTATGATGTTGACAATTTGACCTTATTTGATAAACATGCTCACATCCCTGCAAAAAGATAATCAGGATGTGCACACAATTAAGTGATTGGTTTCAGTTGTGGCCCTATTTTGCTAAATTGCAGAGCAAGCTTGCAACTTCATATGATTTCAGGTCAGAAACCACCTTGTTGCTTTCCCAAATTTACTGTTTTAGACTCTTTTACAGTCAGAATTGAATTGCTTATCATTAATCAAAACAACTGCAAATGGAGTTGGCAAACATTAGGCTGATAGTTGGTGTTAATTTAATGTTTCCAATTAATTTTAATTAATTTCCCATGCAGCACTCTGTGGTGTTTGCAGGAGTACTCACTCTTCAGCCATGCGAGTGTCTTTCAGGATGTGCACATAGATGAAGAGCGCCTGCTCGTGTTTACCCATGCGACCCAGAAGCAGAGCCCGTTCCTCCAGCAGGCCTTGGAGATGGAAAGCAAGGTAAAAGGAGCAAGTTTCAACCTCCAGTTTAAACATGTATAACTTCACGAAAAGATTTCTCTATAACTCATCATGGCTCATGAAGTGAAATGTCAGCTTTATTAAAAAAACAAAACCCACATCCTTGTTTGTATTTATAAGCAAACAGAAAATATGTCTTCTTTGTCCACTGTATAAACCCACTTCTTACCATCAAAGGGGAAGTCACTGATGAGTCTGGCTGGCTCATAGCTGGTAGAAATATCCAGGAAAGACAGCAGCTTGTTCCTGAACTCTCCCAGATCACCTTCCTCCTTCCCCGCAGCAACAGCTGGAACTCCTAAAACAGCACAGAGGTTCTAATTATTGAGTCTAGAGCTGCAAAGACTGGTCGATAAAACAATTAGCTGATCAACAGATCATTACTCTGCAACTATTTTGATAATCAACTAATATTTCTAGTGATTTTTTAAAGCAAAAATGCCCTACATTCACTGGCTCCACCTTCTTAAAAGTCAACATTTTCTTAGTTTCTTAGTCTCTGTGATAGCACTCAGCACTTCAAGGATACACACAATAAGATTGTGACAAGATTGGACTGTTGATCCCAATTCACTTGTTACGACAGCTTCAGATACACACAGATAGAAAATACACATACATACAGATAAAAAATAGAACTGAAAAATATACTATATAGTAAAAACAGAAAAAAAATCAGATAAAAATTTACTATACGATGTGTTTGGGTAAGAACACTGAATATAAAAATCTTTTTTTTTTTATATGAAAACATTTGAGGTGAATCTGAAAACATTTTTACTGATACGGCAATTATAAATATTATATATAAAACTGTACAGTTAGTGCTGAAAACAGGCTTTAATATTTACACAGCTAGGATTCTGTAATGTTGAACAAAGTCCTTCTTCATTGTTCAGAATCCCAGTAATCTCAGAGAAACAATATCTTAATTTCACAGGCGGCGTCCTACAATATGCTTCATAACACGACATGAAGCAACAAGCTGCCACAGGGACCGATTAATTTATTTTATTAGTTTATTTCTCAGACAGAGTGCAAATTAATGAGGTTCATTTCAATATATGGTCCATGGATAATCATTAAAAAGCACAAACAGAGAGAGACGGATGGATTTCATAATAAGTCCTGACACAAGCTTTATTTGCAAAGCAGTGAGAGACAACTATCTGGATGAGTAACAAAGGCAAACTGAACCCATATACAGTGATTGTAATGACATGCAAATCCTATGATAAATTAGAATTACGTTCTTTTGGCATTAGTAATGAAAGGATTTTGTTAAAGAGATATTAAAGCCCAGGGGTCACGTTGCCCTGGAGCTTCCCTTTATTTTCTAGCTTTGCTTCAGGTGGAAATCACTCAATGTATGTTTACATTTTTTAAAACATTCATTTCATCAGTTTCATAGTTTTTAAAGTGGTACAACTGAGTTACTGTTAAACTGTCATGACTTTTTAAGGCCCACAGATCCTGTAAACTTCAATTAACTTTCAACTTTTCTCTTGTTCGTACCTTCTGGCAGTGAGTTGAGGTACTGCTTCATGAGGCCTTGAACCCTCTCCAGGTAGAGCTGGATCAGCACATTGTGAAACTCCGGGCCTTTATCGTCCCACACATAGATAATGTGCTCCAAATATGGGATGGCAAGCTCCTTAAAGCCCTCCTTCAGGAAGTTCAGCACCTTGTCTCTGGGCAAAGTTTCCACTTCTGTCAGGTCCTCTGTGAAAATCTGGACAGGAGGAGAGATTTTTTTAAACCTACAAGAGACCTTTCTCTGTGTTGAGTAGACATAAAATAGAGTTAGACTTTATAAAGAAAGGTCTATTGTCATTTTCTGCTCTTGTGCTGACTGTCATTGTGATCAGTGGAGGTTTTATGAATTAAAAATGTTTTTAAAAAAACCAATAAGCTTCCATCTACAACCAAACAGCAATTATTGCAAGACAGAAAACAATTTACAACATGCATAGGCATATAAAATAAAACAAATAACTGAAACAAACAACTAACCTTCAGGCCATCCTCAGAACAGATCTTCAACACCCAGGGAGAAAACTCAAAGATTATTCCCAAATTCTCGACTCCTGTGTGTGAGGGATTACAACAGATACATTTAACTTCACCAAGGAAGCTCAGACGACAACAAGCAAGGACGGAGACACACAGCACACGCAGCACACGCTCGAGCCCATAATCAGTTTCAGAAAACGTCCTTTCAAGGTGATGCCGTGCTTTATAAAAAATAAGTTATTACAACAATGATTTAAAGTTATTGGTACAGCTATTGTTCGGGAATATGGCTGTGGAATATGATTTTTTAAAAATCTTGGAATTGCAATATTTATTGAAATACATTATATACTTCCTCTGGAAAAGGCTTATTTTCCTAAATAAAAAAGACAGCAATGCAGTAAAGCTGCAACAATCCATAATTTATGGCAACTATATTTGTAATATTATATTATTATGCATTTCTTTCAGCAAAATAATTATTGTTAGTCAGACAAAAAAAAGACATCAAGATGTCACCTTGAACTCTGGGAAATTGTCACAGACGTTATTTTTACTGATTACTTGATCAATCACGAACATAATCAGCAGATTAATTAACAATGAAAATATGTGTTAGTTGCAGCCCTAAAAAGCAGTGAGTAGTGGATAAATGGAGTGATTTATTTAAAAAAAATAATATATATATATATATATATATATATATATATATATATATATATATATATATATATATATATATATATATATATATATATATATATATATAGATATATATAGATATATATAGATATAGATATAGATATAGATATATATATATATATAGATATATATAGATATAGATATAGATATAGATATAGAGCAAGAACGTGTTGTTATTGACCTTGACCTGAAAAGGTTTAAGACAGTAATGCTTACATATTAAAAAATGATTTGTGGTAGATCCTTGAACATCCCCCTTGTGACCAAATACACTGCTTAATAGGAAAAGTGGTTAAAACTAAGACTAAACATCGGCACTAAAAATACAACTGGTATTCTAAATAAATCAATCTAATCATCTACATCATGGACTCAATCAACTAGACACATTGAAATTACCTAATCATTATATCACAGTGTCACAATTAATATGAAACAGATACATTTAACAAAAACACCCAAAGAACCTTTAACTGCCAAGTACCCAGTAAGTACAGGGATTTTCCCTGGCATCACTGGTGCACAGACATAAACGATTCAGAGTTACACAGTAAATACTGACACATATGGTGCAAAGAACCTCTCATTTAGTCAGTGCCTGACATATGAAAGGCTGCAGACCCTGACATGTAACCGAATGCAGACTATAAATTTCATCCAAAATCCACAGTCAATCAGGGTGAAGGTATTTTCAGAGGCTTTCCCAAAATCACAGCAACAAATTAAACACATCTAGCAGAGATGACAACTTCTAAGCTATAACAGACACGAGTTGGCCGGTGATACTTACCCAGTCTTTGGAGGTACTGCACTGTTCGCTCGTGGCCCTTTAGTGGAGAGTTGGCCTTGGTAGACTGTTCCAGCAGCACCTGCAGAGCTTCAAGAGGGGCAGGAAGGGTGAAGAAAAGTGAAGGGAGATGAGTGGGAGGGGAGCAAGAGCAAAATTTGAGTTAAGTCTGAGTGATGGAGAATAGCATCTACTCGGGTGTGCACTGCATTATATAATTCCTCTATCAACAGAAATTGGATAAAGAACATGCAGAGTTAATTGGTAGACAAGAGCAGCTGGTTTGAATTGGCAAAGATAAAGAGAGGTAGACTCGAGCTGCCTGACATCACAAACACAAATTGCAGCAGGGCCGATTAAAACGAGCCGCGCACACAGCGAGCACAGAATCTGGCGCAGAATACTGCCAGAAACCAAATGACATTAAGACAGCACTGATCTACGAGGATGACGAGTCGCCCACATGCAGGAAACCTCCTCTGAGATAAACTGTGTCCAGAGTACAGTTTTTGTTACACATAATTGGCCCCTCTTGAAATTAAACATAATGGAGCAATTCAGCTTACAATGGCTCTTGTATTTGAATTGGGAGGTAATGAGGAGACCGCTGACAAAGGCCGATGTAGGTCTGGCATCAAGTGATCCGTCATTTAAATACTAAACCCCAAATTCAACATCCAATTTGAACACAAAATTGGGAACAGATGTTTCATTGTGTTTTATTGTTGTGAGTTCAGTTGTCATACTGAGGATGGCAACAGATAAACCACATTCTAACAAATAAAACTGAACGCAGTCATTATTCAGTTGATTGTCTGCTGCTTGATGATAAATTTCCCACTTTTCCCACAAAAAAAACATCATCACATTTGACATTTCATTGTAAAGTGATTCTCCAAATGTAATTTTCCTATATCATATCATTAAAACATTATGATGCATTAATATGCAAGCAGCATATCAATGTCACATCTGGGTAATTTGGAGCTAATTAACAATTCATTAAAACGAACAAAAAAAATTATGCCATATTTCCAGCGGACACATCAACAGCTGAAGGGTGTGCATAAATCCACACCATTTAAAGTTAATTATTATATCACAAATGAAAAATATTTTAAGAAATTAATTTCTTTTGTTTGCATTCAGAAAATGCACAAAATGCGTACCTAATATTTTGATTAGCTTTTAATACAAATGGAACACCAATTGTTTGCAGGGAAAATACATTTTAGTGCACATAAGTAAAAAGTATGTATCAGAATTTGCCATGGTAAACCCAATATCACTGGAGTACAATTAGATCATCAGGTTTGCAGCACAGGTGACTGACCAGCAAGCAGACCCTTACCTTTCTGGTGCAGGCCCTTCTTCTCATAGAGGATAATGAGCTCGCTGTACTTATGGGCCTTTTTCAGGACGTACTCGCTCTCCTCGATGTGGCAATGGTTGTTCTCCAGACGAAGGAGGGGGGACACCAGGGCCACGTTGGTCTAAACAGGCAGACGATAGCAGCAGATGACATTTATTAATTAATTCAATCCTGTAAAGCGCCTGCTGTGTTTCAGCGAAAGACTCCAGGTGACTTCACTGATTAGTTTAAGCTTGACAATCAAAAGCTCACATTGTCTTAGAGGAACTCCAGTCAGCTGTAGGTTTACCCTGCCAGTATGATCTGGGTCTGCACAAGGGGTTCCTCTGATTAAAAAGTGCCTATTATACCTCCAAAGGGAAGCACCTGGTGGCATTTTTCCTGGATGCCTACATAATGTGGCTCATCTAAACGTGAACAAGCAGCAGAAAGACTTTGAAGTGCAATGAGACTGTTTTGCTCCTCACAAAAAGCTTCTCTTCCTGTGGAGAAACTTACTTTAGATGCTTATATCTGTGATCTCATTCCAACAAGTTTTTTTTTTTTTTTAACCATAGATGAAGTTTGACACACAGATTGCTTGGTAAACGTTTTGCATCGTTGCCCAGGCATCTGCTTCCCTGAATAAACTCCAGACCCACATAGCTGAAGCTACTACACCTACATGAGAGTCAAACTCACACTACTTGTGTAACTGCGGCTCTGCTTTTGTTACTTTGAAGTACTAATGAGCTGCATAACATAGAACCCATTCGGCTATGTGTGAGGTAGTGTTAACTGCCTAATGTTGCTGCCAATTTCTCTGAGTGTTAGAGAATTACTTTCTTGTGACATCAATCATGCCGTTTTGCTGTAAGTGGATGGTGGAGACTGCCAAGTTCATAAGAGCTGACGCAACTTTCATCATGAAATACAACATTTGGAGTAGGTTCACTGACAATTGCGGGGGGGTGGGGGGTGGGGGGTGGTAATCAAAACGTATGACACAAGCGGCTTTCAGCTGATGTCACTTCTTCTATGTGGACTGCCATACAAGCTGGGTCCAAATACAATTTTCCTTTGTAATACAAGTCTAAAGGTCAGTTATGAATATCACATGTTTTTCTTTTTTCATTATTTGTGTTTATAATCTTTTTTGTCTTATGAAAACTCTAAGCCACATCACGAGTGTATGCGCTTAGTCTGTTAACAACAGTGTTTGTGTATACTTGCATGTATTATGAATGAGTGTTCTTGATGTATGTGTCTCTTATGACTATGACTGATTCATTGTTTATGGGATGCATTGTTGTCAAGTACCCTGCTAAACTGTCTCTGATTTTTACTGTGTCTAAAATTATTTGATAGATATATTCAAATTCTGCATACTACATTGCTGTAATTATTTACTGTAATATGTTTTCTGTAAAATGCCACTTTTCAAGCCCCTGGAGGGTTTTTAGGCAATTCTCCTCCACATTCCCTTGCAATTTACATATTGTACATAAAAAAAAAAAAAAAAGAAGAATATATACATGTAAATAAACAGACAAAATGAAAAAATTATTGTGACAAATTATTCATCTCAAGTAATGACTATTGTTAAAAAACTGGCAGATTGGACGGACATTTCTCCATTTGGTAACTCACAACATGCATGAAGAAAGAAAAGGAAGATAGTCTGGGTCTTACATGTAGGTAACATTTCAGCAGGGTGGTATCAATGATCTGCAGGAGTTTTTTGCGGCTTTTAATAGTGGGCGTGCCCTCCATGAGTGGAGATGTTGTAGAAGGGTCAGAGTCATTCAGCTGTTTCACAAGGTGGCTGCGTTTCTGTAAGGACAACCCAAAAAGTGGATTATTAATATTGTACCTCTTTTGATTTACACCAGTTATATATGCCATTATTATTTTTATTAATTCTACTCCAAGTAGAGCCTCATTCAAAGTTTAAGTTGTTCTGACAAAATTAAATCTATGGATTTGTGTTTTACCGACATCATATACACACACCTGGGTGAGGTAATCGATGAGAGCAAGATGAGCCTTCTCCAGCTCTGCCCCGGACAGAGTAGGCAGAGGGTTGGGATAGTGCAGCTGTTTGCGGTAGTCTGCTGGAAGCAGGTCTGGGTACAGCCCAATCACATGGGTGGGATCTGCAGAATGCAAGAGGGGGAATTTGTCGTACTTTATTCCACATATGATACTTGAGCTTCTTTATTAACCTTTTGATTAAAGAGCAAAAATGATCTGAGGACAGAGTTTATACAAACAAAAAACAACCACAACATATACCGAAAAACAAAAACCAACCCAGAAACTTTAGTTGCCCAGACCTGAAATCAAAAGCTCATTAGAGCAAGGAAAAATCTGTCAGCATTTTGGAATACATTCTCACAGACACATGATGTCACATAATTACACATGAAAGTCAAATGTGAATAAAAATATTTACATTAATATACACAACAAGCAACACATATCTAATGAGTTCAAGAAGAGAGAAAGAAATAAAAAGTAGCCAGAATAAATGTGATAAAATTATGACCAGATTCACCTTAATTAGGCTGCGATACATAAACACAGGCCATGAGAACAAAATGGGTGATGTCACACTGGGACAAATATGTTCACCTCATCAAAGTTCAAAATAATACAAACTATTTTCTTCAAAGATGTTTAAGCTACTGGGCACCTATCTTGGAGTCCTATGTAGTGAATAGTAGCCATGCGTTACAGGTTAAAACAAATGAATATTGCAACAAGTACAATTTGATCCATGTCAGACTCTTTCAAATTTGTGACCACTCAGAGGAAAGCTTTACCTGTGCCGAGTTTGGCAAACACCTGCATGGAGTCATCAAATCTCTTCTGGCAAAACAGATTGAAGGCATAGAGATTCTGGATGTGATGTATCTGCTGCTTCTTATCACCATCTGAATCATCCTTCATCTTCTGGCAGAAAAAAAAAGGAAAAGTAAAAAAAATTCATCACGCTACAGAAAACGTTGACAGTTGAAAAGCACATGAAGGCTTTTTTTAATTCTTGGAAATCCCCCAGGAAAAAGAGATTGCTAGATAGACTGACCATAACATACAAAGCTGTGAGCATTTTACTGTTTCAATGTACAGCTCCTCATCAAGATAACTGATTTTAATTTCATCCTCTGCGCTGCAGCACTAATTAAATCTTGAGTAATTTAATAACAAGATTTAACAGTTAAGTGAGCAGTTCTGCTGCTCACCGCAAGCTGAAGAGCCAGTTCAAACTGCTTGTCCTGAAGAAGCTGTCGGATCTGGCTGGCTATTGACACGGGCACAAGGCGCCACACAAAGTGGTTGCTGGCAACGTACACAATATTTGCCCTGAGAAAGGTATGAGGAAAAAACAAGATGAATGTAAGTGTTTTTTTTGTAAGGGCGAACAGACATCATCAGTATCATCATGAGAAAAAGAAACCAGAAGAACTGAAAGAGGCAAATGTTGCATTATGTTCTTTTAAGGATATTATTCAAAGGAACAAGAGTGGTTATTATTGAATCTATAACTTTAAGCTGGGAATAACTGCAGGCTTTTGTTTACCTAAAAAACTGCAGTACTGCACCGTATTGATGCCGCCATACTTGTTGTTACTACATATTCAGTTTTAAGAACATTTTCTTGTTATAACAGCAAATCATCTTATCTTGTTATATCAAGAAACTTTCACTTCACACAAAATCAACATATCTCATTAAAACAAGCAATCTTTATAACATGGTAAGTTGTTATATTGGTATACGTTGGTATGTTGTTATAACAAGACATCATTAATATTTCAAATAATTACCATTTTTCACACCATTTGATATGTGAAAATGTAAAAAAAAATAAAATAATCAACATTCACACTTTTTTTTTTTTAAAAAAGGTACAACAGTGCGGCCAGTGTGATGTCAAAGGTCAGATGTGTCCATTAAAAGTAAACGTCCACAAAATCTGTTTGTACTACAGTTTGGTCAGAATTAGGTATTGTAACTGCAATTTGTCCAAAAAGTCCCTTGACAATTAATTAATTAGACAACAAAAATTCACAGAGGACTGCCTCACCCTGCTGAAGTGATGAAGCGAGGTCTCTGGAGCTCCACACTCTGCACCAGCAGCCTTGGCTCGAAGGTCCGGATCTCCACGTACCGAGGAAGAACAGCTATGATGTATGGAGGCTGGTGCTCTGAGAACATTTGAAAAAAGGCAAGAGTGTCGTGTGCACATCAACCAAAGCAGAGGTGTCACTAAAACATCACAGCCAGATATTTTTGTGAAATAATATAATACTTATAAAATGAATATATATATATTAGCTGGAAACAAACCAGCAAAGTTGCAGTTAGCAATATAAACAATATATTTTGTTGCAGTGTTGATATACTTGGCTCTAAAAGTGTCATTCCAACATTAAGAAGTCAAAAGACTATTTTTTCTTACTTTCATCATCTTACCCAATCTTCTATGTATTGTCTCAATCAATTGTTTAGTCTCTAACATGTCATCTCTAACATGATTATAAAATACAAGGAAATGACCACTATAATTTCCCAGAAGCCAACATGATATATTCAAAATGCTTATTTTGTTTGACAAACAGTCTTTATTTTACAATGATATAAAAACAGAGAACAGAAGTAGTGAACCCACTGATGAAGCAGGAACCAGTGAATGGATGGCATATTTACTTTAAAAAATTTTGATGGAATAGTTGTTGATCCAGTAATCATTTAATACACTTTGTATTTGAGAGTTTTTATGTCCACCCAGCCTAAACTCTCAGTTTTGAGAACAGGTGCCTCAGCTGTGATTATGGAGTGAACCCTTGAGGCTAATGAAGCAGGAAATCCAGCTGGAGACCGCTCTCTAGACAGGTCTGAGGTTGGGATCTGGGTATGGGACAGACTACAGCCACAGGGCAGAGCGGAGGCCCTCTGCTCCAGCCATAAACATTTAGGACGGTCTGCTAGATATATTTTAAAGTGACCAGCACTCATCTTTAGCTAATGCGCGCCAAAGCCACAATGTTGACTATATCAAAACAAGGAAATTGCAAACTGTATGAAAGCACTGCTTGGAGGCTTCATTTCCCCCTTCATATTGTCCCTGTCTGCATCCCATGTGCGCAGAAAGAGCAGCATTTAAAACAACGTGAGAACTCATCTGCATCACTTCTGTCACAAAGCTCATTAGTAACCCAGACCTGTGGTATCTTAGTCACGGGATAACAATGCTGTTCTAAACTGATGTTTCCTCTTTTGACATGTGGAAAACAGCAGCACAGGTCAGAGTGGAAATAAAGACTTTGGACAGGGGAAGGAAAGCTTAAAGAAGAGAAAAGAAAAGACAGACAGCAGCTGGATGACAACAACTGGCAAAACAATGGTAGTATTGACGCCAAAAGCTTCATCAGGTATTTGTTTTAATATCCACTTACTGCTATTAAAAAAAACCCTGCTCAACCAGTATAAAGAATAGAATAAACTGTACTTTTAGGCACAGGCATAGTCAACATACATAACATTTCTTAACCAGTCAGTGTAATCAAATAGTAGCATACTGAATACTTTATACAGATCCATAAATGCTTACTATTAGCTAGCTATCAGGCTATTAGCTAACAGAACATGTACTGAAACTTCTCCAAAGAGGAAGGAGATTCATTTCAGATGATGCTCACGCTCGTGCTGAAAGAATTCCAATTAGATGCCGACTATGTTTTACACATACGCCTACTTATGCTCTCTTATACCAATACTGTCCCTTTTACCCCCAATCTCAATCCTAGTCATTTAATGTTGAGTATCCACCAAAATCCCAATCAGAGTCATGATCAGATATTTCTACTTTCCCAGATAATACAGGCGCACAGAGCACACTTCTAGTACCCAATGTACAACTGAAAAGCTCTGCATTGCATTAAGAAAAAAATGCCTGCGTTCAAGCTGTTCCTCAATTTTATTTCTTTTACAAAATAAAATAAATGAAAATAATCCTTTTGGCCTTGTCGCTGTCTCAAGGGATTTTCCATTTCTATTTTCTATTTCTATTTTTAAAGGGTCCTCCAGTGTTTGATGCTTCAGAGCAGACTTTGCCTGAGTTACCGGAATTAACTGTTTATTTTTACTTTTTGCTCACAGGGCTAATGGTGAACTTGCAGTGCTAGTTTCTCCTCACCCGCAGTGAAACATCATGCACCATTTAGATGACAGCAAAACGCAGGAGTCTCTCATATTGAGCTGAAATGAACAGAGTGCACATAAATTAGGAAAATAACATATATACTCATTCAGTCTCATACTGCGTTTTGCTGTAGTTCATGGTGTGTGCTTTCCCCCGCAGGTGTGGCTCAGCGTCTGCGCTTACACACACACACACACAACTCAGCAGAGTGGAGGAGAGACAAACAGTGAAGAGCTAAGGACGGCTGCTCTTGTTGCGTTGCTCTCGATGAACGCTTCACAAGTAAAAACATCTGTGTGACAGGAAGCTGACATAAAACAAAGGATCGGATCGGGCTCAATATAGCTCTGATAATGATCTTTGAAATTGGAGAGGGAACTCCCTATTGTATTTTTTTACCCTTTAGTGTATTCATATTTATAATACTTATATTGTACATATCTGACCTATAGTGTTTACACCACAGATCCAGCTGTTTATTCTGTATATGTCTACTAATATCTACTAATAGCATCACTCTTACTTATACCTGCACTATAGGTTTATTCTTATACCTGCATGCCCGCTGTAACCGCTGCTCATGTTGTATATATCCTGGTGTATTTATTTAACTCTGTTCATACTGATTGTACTGTTAAAACTGTATACATACGTAAAATACAATACATAACATACCATACATATCTACCCCTCACTGTTATTTATATATTACTTCTATACATATGTACATTACTCTGAATTTAACTGATTTTTCCTTTCTGGTTAGATGCTAAACTGCATATTGTTGTCCAGTACTTGTAGTCTGAGCAATGACAATAAAATTGCATCTAGTGTAATAATTTACAGCAAAATCAACTTTTGAGATACTAAAAACTCTAATGCTGTGACTTTATTTGAAGGTTTTATGGTTTAGAAAGTCTGATAAGAAAGCATAACAAAGAAATTAAGCTGATTGTGTTCCTGAGTGAAATCGACTGCCAGGGGTGACACATTTTGGCTGAACACCTTCAGTGTTATCTGGAAGACTAACCCACATAGAGAGCTGGGGTGGATTTTTGGCTCGTTACTCAGCATGCGTGTGTCCTTCTGACTTTGCTGTCAGTTCCTACTGATATCCAACACAAGTTACCTCTAGCAAAGACATCAAGAGTCATAAAAGGATAGAAACAGCAACTTCGACTGGGTATGTATTAGCTTTTGCATATAAGCAAAAATATAACACCAAACTACAAACTAGTCGCAGAAAATGGACACAGCTAAATAAAAATAACTACAGTAAGTGTAGAAACAGAGGAATTTGAAAATGTCTTCATAGTATTAGTTGTTGTGGCTCTTTCTTACCCATTGCTATAGGGATGTCTGTCCAATTCAGGGCACACTTCTGAGTGCAAACGCCCTCTTCATTCAGAACTACAGTTAGGTCATCCTGACCAACCGCCACCTTCCCATCAGCAAGTGGGGCAACCAGAGGCTCCAACTGTTTCCCAGTGGGGAAGAGCTCCTTGATGGAGCCACGGCCATCCATCTGGTTGACAGGAGAGATAGAACGAGTGAGTCAGAAGATATAGAACTTATTAATAACATCTTACAAACTTCATTTGTAAGGTCAATTATAAAGTACTTTAGACAAGCAATAAAACAACATTACAGAGAAGATGATTAAACTAGCAATAACACTACCAAATATTCGTTGATAATAAGAATAACAAGAGAAATAAATACAAAGAAAGAAGCCCAAAATAAACACACAAATAAATTTAAGGACAATAAAACAGACAGGAACTAATTATATAACAGCCTGCTTCTAAACTTTTCAGAAGCGATATAAAAAGATAATTTTAAAGTCATACTCCTTCCAAAACCTGTCAATGAAATACTTGAAAGGCACCTTCAAAATGTTTGTAGTTTGCCCCTTCACAAAGAATAAAAGAGTCATGACGAAGTCCAGCCAAGTCCAAAAGGTACACATGAATTGCTGAAGACCGAGACTTATACAGTGATTTTAGCAATATGACAAAACATGACAAAAACTGAGCCTGACAGTGGGGAAGTGAATTCTGCTGCAGCCATGGTTTAAATGGTTTCTATGGATGTTTCATACTTCGATGAAAAACTGTCACTACAGCCTCTCTTCTCTGTTAAGAAACACACTACAAACCTTTTTACAGCCTTCTTGCATATCGACAAGGGACAATGTTTTTATGTTCAAAAGGTAGATTATGGGTGGAGTATCACTTTAAGTTGTAAGTACCAACTTATAAGTAAAGCTGAATGAAACTTGTGAAAGTGTTCTCCTTTTCTGTGGCACATACCCGAATGAGGTAATAGTCTCTTTTGAAACCAACACATATGGAGTTTTCACACCAAGCCATGGACTTTGGAATATCTGGAGCACCGAAGTCCCCCTGACAGACAAAAAGAAAACATTACAATGTCTTAATGTTTCAAAGGGTTGGAAAAAAAGACTAAGCTTGGATCATACTGCAGTGAGTCACATCTCAAATATATATATTTTTTAACCTGCAGTTCGTGGAACTCTCTATCTTTCCAGTAATACAGCTGGAGTTTCTTTTTTACAGCAACACACATTCTCAACCTTTCCTCTCCAGAGCTGGTTAGCTGAGGACAAAATAGACAAAATATACAATTCATGACTTCAAATCAGGGAAAACACAAGTATAACACAGAAATGTGGAAACAAAAGAATCATTATTATTGTTATGACTGTCTTTGACTGTGCCATAAAACTTTAAGGGAATCACAACACATTTTTGTATATTTTAGCCCATTTACTGCAAATTGTGTGTATCTTACATTACTGTGGAACAAAACATATTGTTGTATAGATATCTAAATGTGTTTCCAAACTGAATTTAATACAGTAAAAAAAAAATCAGCTAACAGAAACTTAACACATGCTTGAGCTTGGTAATCCATCACAATGATATCATCACATCGCTTTTTATTCTTGTCAAGGATATTTTAAACTCTGAAATAGGGGGCTGGTTTAAAAAGTGTAGTGTGTTTATGTGCTGGTGGGAGGCAGCAGCAAGTAAGATATGCTGATTCAGCCTAAGGAAATACAATGAACTTGACATGCATTGCGTCTGCATGTAGGATTGTAACTACTCGTAAGTCTCCTGCTCTTTATTTGCTTTTGTTAATTCAAGCATTACTAAAAATGTAATAAATATTATGGATTAGCTGTCTTAATCCTTTAAAGGTTTTTTTGAAATTAATTGCAAAAATTAAAAGGCTGGCTGTAACGTAGAAAACACGTATTCAAAACGCTAAAAGAGTTGCAGCAAATTGGTCTATACATGTAAAAACACTGCTTATGACCCAACTCAAAGCCATTTGATAAAACTGAATCCCTGGTCATAAAACAGCTCTACTCATCTGCCTTTTCTCTTAACCAGTCCACTAACTTATAGCTGTATAATTACAACATTGTACATCCTGTCTAGGTGAAAACTGTTCTCAGCAGAAAGATTTAGAATGGGAATAATTCAAATCAATGAATATGATAGCAATACTGTACAGTAATAATACTGCTGGAACAGTGCCTGAAATCCTAAACTGCAAGGGGATTGTAATCAACCTGCAAGTCACAGGCGAAGAGCGTGGCTCCTTTGGCTTTGGACAACACAGTGATCTGCTGGAAGGTCAGGAGGTCATGGACGTGGATGTTGTTTTCTGCAGGAGAAAAAAAGATTACTCTGTATCTGTTAATAGATGAATGCTATGTTTTGTGTCAATACACAAAAATATTGGCAGTTTCAAGGCTGAAAAGGTTTGACTAACTAGTATGTTCTTTTTAATTATTATCTATTTATTAATTAGGGAGAGAAACTTACCAAGAAGACTGACAAGTATTTTGTACTGTGAGACAACGTAGAGCTGTGGAAAGAGTAAGAAACACAAATAAAAGGTTTGAAACAAATTACTCCAAGAACAACCAGGCACCCATGTGGACAGTAAAGTGGTCACATTATGCATATTCAGGTTCATAATTTTATTTAGCGGTTGTAGCTGAACAGGTTTACATGGTTTCATTTTCAGAAAACACCATATTTTTGTCATAATGCACATTGCTGCAGCTCCTCTTTTCACCCTGTGTGTTGACCGCACTGTTTGGGTTTTTTTCACTTTGGAAACTTTTTACATGTACAAAAAATATATATGAAACAATAAAGCATAAAACACAATATGACCTCTTTAACAATACATCACACCTGGGATGAAAAAAAAACTAGAGCTCAGCTGTTTCACCCACTTTGCCTGGGGCTATCTGTAAGCATGAGAAGTTTTAACCACACAATTTGAAATCATCCCAATCACATTAATCATCTTTGGTATGTAAGTTGGCATGTGGATGGGTCTTCAGATGTGTGGGATTTCCAGATTCATTCCACGAGAGGGAGTATGCCATTGGCAATTAAGAGCCGAATTTAGATCAGACAGTGCGAATATTAATTATAACAGGGCAATACAGAATGTAGTACTACACATTGAAAGTGCTTGAGTTCCCTCACCAGACATCTTCCCCACAGTGTTTTTGATTTGTGCAGAAATTAGTCTGGGGTTATCCTAAACCTCATTCTGCAGTCTTATCTACCTGCTGAATCTTCTTGGAGAAGTTCTTATTGGATTTTTCCAGTGTTACCTCAAACCGGTTGGTGCCTAAGGGGAAAAGAGACATGTTTATCAATGACTAACTTTTATTTGATGCGGGCAACAGTAAGTTAAGAAGGACTGCAAAGGAATCAGTTGCATCCCACATCCCCTTGGCTCTTCCTACCTGCATCCTTCTTTATTCGGTAGAGAAGAAGATGTCCTGGCTTTGTTCCCACAAGTAGCCAGTCCTCTGTGGGAAGAAAAACTGAAGAGTAAGGTTCTGACAGTTCAAATGATGCGGTCTTAAGTTTAATACACACCTAGAGGGACCAGTGTCGAAGAATAAAAAAGTTGCATAAACATATCGCACTATACATAAAGTAGTGCCTCTATCATTGTTTTTACGAATTGTTTGTGCGTATATGCTGATGTCTTTTATGTGTCATAATATTTGTGCTTGTGTAATTATGTCTCTGCTTATGTGATCTCTGCTTATGTGATCTCTTTTTATGCGATTCATGCTTTTTTGCATTATCTATGCTTCTGTGTTCTGTGTTGTACTTATGAGCCTGTGTATGTTTTAATACGTAAAACATCAATTAATCGCCCAAGCTTTTATTTGCTTAAATCGCTGGACTCACCCTGCCTATATTTGGGGCAGGCCTTTACTATGCCTGTAAATCTGAATGAATAATATATTGGTGATCATTGAACTAAACAATTCAATAGTGGAGAATCTAACCGATCAAATGATGTGTAGCATGTCCATACTGACAAATGTTTAAACATTTATATTTGTATGCACAATCTAAGCAGCTTAGAGCTAGCTCAAGCAAGTGACCCAATGGGCTTTCAGAGGTTGTATAAATCCAGAAAACTTCTAATTGAGACCTGTTTTTATTTATCAATATGAGTAGCCAAACCAGGCCAGGAAAAGGGACAGGCGTCTAATTAGGACAAGGCTTTTAATTGAAGTTTTACAGTACTGTCTGTTATGCTATCAACCAGCCAGTGACTGCAGATGAAAATAGGTCTGTTTGGCTACATCTGGTACATTTATTGGACTTAAGTCCTCATGTTGATAAATCTGGACTCTCCCTTTTATATAAACAACAAACAAGTGTCAACAACTTACCCCAGGCAGCAAGACAGTCAATTTGAAGGGGAAGCTTTTCCAAAATAGGCACTGATTCATATGCGTCATGCATCTTGAAGTAATATTGCTGATTCAATTACAGACGGCACTGATGGATCAATCCCACACGGAGTTGACGCCTGCTGGGCAACAGCTGACCGACTGACCGCTGATAAATCTGTCAGGATGGTACGCCTTTATGTATCGCCATTAACCGACTGAGCAGTTCCGTGTTTCGACAGGCAATGAGGAAATCTTGTCTGGTACGCCTGGTATCGCACACTTTTTTAATGCTATGCAGTTTGGCTTGTTAGCCACCTAGCTTTCCGACCAAAACAACAGCTGGTTGTTAGCCTGCTAGCTTAGAAGTTAGCAAGCAACGACTTCTGCTCCCAAACATTGTTCCCTCTCACTCCATGCTGGCTGAAACTTGAACAAAGGCAGTCAATCACTTTGTCGGTAAAAGACAAACACAACCTTCAGTTAACTTAATACAAACAGTAACCGCTGCATTGGCCGTAGCGGTTAGTTTTCGTTAGCCAGGTTAGCTTCTTGATACTTCCTCAGCTGTGTTGACGACGGCTGCGCGAGAGAATGTGGTTTGACAGGCACGTGACAGAAGTCAGTACACTCACGAGGAACTCATTAAAGGTACAGCTTGACTAAATTTGTAGTTTCAGCCATACAGTTTTATTTTTATACACTTTTATTCATGGATTTTTAAAAACAATCATTTACCTGTCGAAAATAAAGACTGGAAACTGCTGTACAGTCTGTGTGATATTGAAACATTAGAGATTTTTTTTTTACCTCCATTTTTTTTAGAAAGCACTTAGGTGCATCAAATCATAAAAATACTTGGTTTTAATTCCTGATTACACTTCCTTCTTTTATATTTGTTGTTTTGTTTTCAGTATGTCTTGTCTTTTTAAATCACTTTAATGTTTCTGCTAATGTTTTTGTAATGGTTAAGTTGTTTTAAGATACATACAGTATACATTATCGTTCAAAGGTTTGTGGGCGCTTGTATTTGTTTTACAATATTTATATATATATTTGTTTTTTTGACCATTAAAATAACATCAAATTGATAATATTTATATATATTTTTGTTTTTTTGACCATTAAAATAACATGAAATTGATAAGAAATACAGTGTAGACATTGTTAATATTGTAAATGACTAATGTTGCTGCAAACGGCTGATTTGTAATGGATTATCTACAGAGGCATACAGATGCCCATTATCAGCAACCGTCAGCCCTGTGCTCCAGTGGCATGTTGTGTTTGCTAATCAAAGTTTATCATTTTAAAAGGCTAAATGATCATTAGAAAACCCTTTTGCAATCATGGTGGCACATCTTAAAAAACTTCTGTGCTGATTAATGAAACAACAAAACTGGCCTTTTTTATACTACTTGAGTATTTGGAGCATCAGCATTTGTGGGTTCTATTACAGGCTCAAAATGGCCAGAAACAAATAACTTTCTTCTCAAACTGGTCAGTTTATTCTCGGTCTGAGAAATGAAGATGCTGGTCCTTCTAGAGAGAGTTGCAAAGAATAGCCTTATCTCAGATCGGCCAGTAAAAAGAAAAGAATAGGGCTGAAACTGCCTTGTTCTTTGCCACTGGTTTATAACATTAACAATCTACCCTGTATTTCTGATCAATTTCATGTTATTTTAATATACAAAAAAATTACTTTTGATAACAAGGAATTTTCAGTTGTACAGTAAAAGGTACATTATTATTGTTGTTAATAATAATAATAATTCACAACAGTCTAAGCCACCCAAAACTAACAATGTGTAGCATCTATTAGCAACAATTATATAAAAAAACAACAATATGCTTAATAATAGGAACCTACTTAAATACACACAAAACTGACATTATAACCAAATTTCAATATAAATTTTATTTGCAGCACATATGCAAAAAGCCATACAATATCATCAGCTTCACATTACAATGCAGACTCACATTCAGAAATTGGGTTTAGTGTCTCTTTAAAATAAAATATCCTCAACAAGACTTGAAACCCCCCCCCATAAATTAAGTAATTTAAAATATTCACACATACTACAGTAGGTTGCACAAGGACAGGGATATAATTCTGCCAAATAAGGCGAGATTATTTTGCAGTGTGAATGGGATAGGCTCAAAAAAATCTGAAATTAAGATTAAGCATGTGCATTATATATATATATGTTTTAAACTACCCTGTGCTTCTGTACTCTGACCTAGTTAGTGGAGGTGTAGTGAGAAATGTTTACATACATACAGTAAATTACATGTATAGCTAAATTTAGGCCCAAACCACATCTTTGAGGCCAATCGTTGGGTTTTGTGATTTAATATCTAAAAAAAGTTTACAACATGAAGTGGACCTAAATCACTGCTTTGTGAAATGCTACAAAATTTAACTTTTTATAGAAAAAAAACAAACAAAAACATCCTTATGTTTAGAGTTATGACTACTTCTGCACAGTCTATGCTTCTGCATGAGAACGGGTCTGGACAATATTTTTTATAAGAGTCATACATTTTCCCCACTCACTAAGGACCAAACAATCATATTTTCACTTGCTTGAACTGTTCTGTGTAAATAACAATATCTCAGAGAAGTGATCTGGTGTAATGCTCATGTGTACAAAATGAATACTTCTGACGACACTGTGTTTACAATAGTATTAACTTGGCTTTGAAAGAGTTTCATTCTCCCAGCCCAGAACAGTACTGCATGTTCCAGTTAACACGAGAATCTTTAAAACACAGATGTAGTGTGTTTTACCCTGACAACTGCGATATGCTTCAAGTATCAATATTCACTGATGCAGTATTGTTTACATAGAGTAATCCATGTTCAGGATTACTCAGTTAGCCAGACAACAAAGTGTTAGTTATGTGTTAACAATAAGACTTACATATATAATTTGTTGGTGCAGCTACAAGAAATGAGCTCAGGAAATCTTCACTGGTAAGGTAAAAGCATTAAAACTTTTTTTGTTTGTTTTTTGTTATCTGGCTAAATGGTTAATCATACCATAAAGTTGCTCGCTCATTTCAATTTTAAATATACGTCATTATGTGACCTATGAAATATATAGTGCAATAAAACACAAACTGAAAACAGCATTTTATTTATGGCACAGTACACCTCTGAAGATAACCTACAGTTCAAGTGTTTCATTCATTGTGTTTGCTCAAATATAATTTTACTATGCATAATAACTTGGCGTTTTCAGCATGTGTTTTCAATCATCTGATTTCTTGGCTGAGACATCCGCCAATTTGTACCTGAACAGATTTGAAATCAGTCCTCACAGTCTTACAAATTTGACCAATCAGGCGATCTGCAATTCAGGCGAGGAAAAGCAGGTGAGGAAACTTCTCTCAGATGTTTTCATGTTCCTCCCAAGTGCTCATAAAACCACACGCCCCATTAAAGTTTAAAACCACAGGACAGGATTTTGATAAATAGTCTATTTTTCACAAGGGCATCGCGTAATTCACCCAGTTTCTGCTTGACTTGACTTTGGTGTTACTGAAGAAACATCTATGAAACAAATAAAATATTTATCAAAGTCCTGTGCTTTGTAATTGATTCAGTTTCACCCCCTTCACAGAATGCCAATCATGACATTAACAGCCAACCCATCTAACTACGGATTGCACAGTCCCGCCTTAATATAAACACACAATTAATGCTTCTGTGAGCTTTCTAGTGTTACATTGTACCTGTAAAATAAAATTAAAAAAGGAAAGTCTCTGGAGGGAACGGTTAGCTTTGCCCACATTTTTTGGTAATCAGACCACTCAGAACGCATTCATTGACGCCTCAGTGAAATTGCCTTCAATTTATTCTCACGTCATCTTCTCGCTTTTACGTCTATTCCATTTTGGATCTCTCCATCTTGGTTTTCAGGATTTCCTGGAAAAAGAGAACATAGATTAATACATGCACTGTAACGCGATTGGGGGAATGACAGCACAGTAAAAAGGTCATAACCAGGAGCATTTTAAATAGACAAAAAGGTCATTGGAAATCATGGGACTGGCAGAGGGAATGTAAAAGGACCCTTTACCTCTTCCTCATCTAGCATTACAGGGAGAGCTCTGTATGAAGAGAAAAAATGCAGAGGAGGAGGCAGTCAGTTTAGTCACACAGTCCAGGCCTGGGTCAAACACTTTAAGATACTCTCTATAGCTTGTTTGTGCCCCCAAAGTGTTATATTCCCAAAGTGTTAAGTATTATATTATTTGAGTATACACAGTATATCTTTCTAGCCTGAGCTGTCCTTGATAAGGTACTGTAAGCTGCATTCATACAATTACATAAACTGAGATAATATGACATTTTAAGAAGGATTACCGTTATAAGCCGATACCTTATTCTCACAAATTCCAGGTTGCGTAAGGCTGTATGTTTTTGTGAAGCCTTGAGCCTGCAGAGACTGTCACTACGAGTGTCAGCTCAAAGTGACTTTACTTACACATCGGCAACAGTTGTAGGAATGTTCTCCTCAACCCATTTCAGGTCTTCATCCTGGAAAAAGCAGAGTTTAGAAATACAAAATTATTAAATTATGTGTGAAAAAGCAATAAATGGACAGAGATGTTGACAGGAGACAGTTGACCCACCTCTTTACTCAACAGTTTCTGGGAGCCATTAGAGTCAGGCTTTGAGCCTCTCATCTTCATTCCCTCTAAAAAATAATAAAAAAAATAGAGAGAGAAAAAAAGCCCATTGAAATCACATAAGTCTCTTGTCCAATAATATGATTATAAGATAACCATTTTCCATTTATATTATTATATGCTTACAAGGGTAGCAGTTCTAAAATAATCTGTTCTCCACATATCTGCATGATGAGATTAAGATCATGGCCTCAATAGCCCCAGTTAACACGGTCGTCTTTATGGGATCTGAGGTAAATTGTGAGCAGACCTAAATTATTTGCAGATGTGTACATTTATCACAGGCCTTCCAGCAAATTTAGACAAACAGCTGATATCTATATTCATATAAAAAAATTTGCTCTATTAAATCTAGCTTTTACTGGATACTTTAGCTAGCCTGCATATCAAACATGTTTACAAGAAGACAATACTGGTTAGCTGACTGAATAGCATGTTGACTGATCGTAAACACTGACAATATGACATTAAACAAATGCTACATCAATCATAATTATCAGAGACAAAAGGATCGGGGGCCACAAACAGCACAGGCACCTGGTAGCAGAGTGGTTAAGATACATAAAACCACATGCATGTTGCAGAGAGCGCAACAATTAACTGTGCATGTTTGAATTGTATAAAGTAGGCCAAGTCATACAATGCAATCATCAAATGTGTTCAAGTGTTGATAGCAACTGATGCCCATGAGCTGAGGACATAAGATCTAAAAGTCAATTTCTCTGGTTGCCAGGGCATCCCACTCCACCTATTTCTATTCTAAATACTGTCTGATGCAGGTGTCATTGAGAGAATAGTAAGTCTTACCAAATGCCTCACTCAGCATGGGCTCCTTAGCCTCTTCCTCTTCATCATCTTCATCAATAAGAGGAGAATGGGAGAACCTAAAATAAAACAGAACCAAATTTTAAATATAACTACTAACAACCTTAAATGGGCTCCAGAATCAGCCCCAGGTCCAGATTGACTCTGACCTCTGGCTGTTAGCAGAGGGTCGCAGCAGCACCATGATAACCAGAAGAATGGTGGAGAACAGGAGACGCCAGAAAGCATCGTCTACCCACAAGTCCCTCCAACCCTGTGGAAAGGATAAAAATAGAAAACAGTGAACACAGAGATCATTGTTATCAGTTCACTTTTCATCTCTGTATAAACAAGAAACAGAAATCTAATGAAGGCACAGGACCGGAACACAATACAATGACTAATCAATCAATAACAGAAAACAAACTGACCGTCTGGCAGTCTACCAGCTTGAAAACTTTGGTGGTCCAGATGATGAATATGATGGAAGCTGTGGACACAAAGTAAACACTCATGTCACTTTGATGTCTGTAAACCAGATGCAAATGCTCACCAACAGCCCCCAGAAAAAAATAATTAGAAAAAGTTATCTCTGCCAAAGGTTTGGCAAACAAATACAAATGCATTTATACACTTTAATATATCAAAAGCAACAGTATAGGACATGCATGTTAAAGGAATTGTTCATATGCTTATTAGCTTTCTTGCTGAGAGTTAAATAAGGAGATCAATACACTCCTACATCTGTACATAAATGTATAGCAGGAGCCAGCAGTAAATTAGCTTAGCTAAGCATAAGGTATAGAAACACTTAGCCTGGCTCTGTTCAAATGTAATAAAATTCGGCTAACAGCACCTCTAAAGCTCACTAATAAATGCATTATATCTCCTTTGTTTACAGAGAAATAGAAACTGAAATACTTTAGTTTCAGATGTTGACCTTGCTAAAAGAATACTCCACCAAATTAGCATTGCACTCCAAGACTCATGACAGACAGTTAAAAAAACTAAGACATAAATAACAATAACTGTGAAGCTGACTTTTTAATTCCACCCATTTTTCTTCTCTGTCAAAACCTGGTGCCGACATTGACCATAATGCAATTCAGGTGTTTACAGTTTGGTCAGGGTTATGCTCGTAGCGCCTAAAGTAACCTCGAGCAACTAGCTTCAGTTTGAGATGAGGAAAGTGCTACAGAGGTCTGGTAAGCTCACTTCTTTTAAACTCTTCTTCTTGAACCTCCAGATGTTTCCATTTTCAAACAGTTGTTGCCTCAATATAACCAGCTCCCTCTGGACCCATACGATGCTTTTTACAACTTTTTTCAGTGGTACGCCCCAACACCTGTTAACAGACTTTAATGTGTAAAATCTGTAGAGTTCCCCTTAAACAGATTATAATAGAGCAGCTGTTTCTGAACTCAGGTACAGCTCTACAAAGGATAATCAATATCAGAGCAGTTGCTACTCACCGACAACAGAGAAGATTAGAGTGTTGGTAAAGTGCTGATACAAAGAGAGTTTCACTACATTTCTGCGGAGCTTCAGGAGACGAGTGGTTTGAGACAGACTGATGAAAATGTAGATGCAAATTAAGGAAAATATACTGTATATACAGTAATTTAACCATAATAAAAAGCTTGTATCTGCAATGCTTCTGAAATACAAATCCTGATTAGCCCTGAGTAGCCATTTTGGCTGGTTGGGTAAAGGATATCCACCACATGACACAGGAGTCAATAAGGGAGAGGCTGAGATTGGCCACCAGGGCAACCGTCCCATAGAAACCCTGTAAAAAAGAGGCAAAAGTCAGATTTTACAAACGAAACAAAACATGAACCTAGAGAACAGCAACTGTGTGTGACTGAAAGAGAGAATAATTACTTAATCATGAAGTGCTTTTACAGAGATAAGCTGGTGTTGAAATCTGGTTAAGATTTAAGTTTCCCCTCTTTGGAGCGCCCTCCAAACGAGTTGTTTGTTTAACTGTTTTTATGACTTTTTGAACTTTCTGCAGTGTCTCTGGCAGCTTTAGAAAATCACTCTTAGATCAAATTTGTCATTCTCTGTTATCATCACTTGTCTGCCTCCCAGAGACTGAATCCCTGCATAACCTTCTCTCTCTATCGCCTTCTCTGCTCAGATCAAATTTATTTATACAGTGTGCCTTGAAAGCTGCACCAGGCAAGAGTTTTATGTAAAAATACACCACCACTATCAGCTTCAATCAGCCTGTGGAGGCTGCATCAGACAATGTCCCATCTGCCCTAGTTGAAATGCAGAGGGTTCATTATATTTGTCTGTATGAAATTCATCTGTGGCACAGAAAATGGTGAATTAAATGAAATAAACAGCAGCAAGAATGTGCCTCCCAGAGAAAGCTAGGCTCAGTGTTAAATCCTTTTCCTCTCTCATCCATTTAGTATATTTTGGGATACAATATCTTCACTGGGTGGTTTGATTGATATAGATTTGGGTGCACCATGCAGGCTATTTATGCCACCTAACAGGATCTACCCGTCGCTGTCATCTAAAGCTAAGTTTAGACTGTGCAGAGTGCTGCCTTTAATTTAAAATCATTTCAAACCTCGCTGTTGATCGTAATTATGGTCAGCATTTTTTTCCAGCAATAGCCATTTAATGTACTTACATTTTACTCAAGCATTGGCAATGCAAACGGCATTGTTCACCTACTTGCCTGCGTACTTTGCGTGTAACTGGAGGATTAAACCTGAATCCACTAGGGTGCAGATCAGGACCGATCATCTCTTGGTGACACCGGATTATCTTCCTTTACAATCTCCGAATTTGCACATCATAAACTAACCAAACATAGCAACACTCGAGCAGGTTGTGATTTTAATGAGACATCGTAACGACTAGTTTCAGGAGTTTTATTGTAAACATCCCACCATAAATCTCCTTTTTTAAGTCTGCTACTGACCTTCTTCTTTTGGGTTTAATGGTGGTTGGCAAACCAACTGCATAACGTTACCGCCACCACCTGGGCTGGTGTGTGGAACAGTGGAGAGCTGCTGACCTGCCGGTCAGATCGACATACTGCCCCCACGTTCATGTGCGTAATTGCATCTTGCGGACACGTAGTGTTAATTCCTGGCGAATTGCACAAGCTACGCTCCAAAGGAACGCAGGATACGCGTGGCAGCCATCAAGTACTGGCGGGGGTGGTGATGGCGCACAAAAAAATGCCTGCCTTTGGTGTGAGAGACCCGGATTCAATCCCCCACTGTGACACATTCACCATTGTGTCCCTGAGCAAGACACTTAACCCCTAGTTGCTCCAGAGGCGCGCAAAATCTGACATATACAACAATTGTAAGTCGCTTTGGATAAAAGTGTCAGCTAAATGAGTACATCTAAGTATATCCAGGGCTATAGGAAACGATGCAGCATGTAAATCCAACGTCACTGTTTTTAATTTAAGATCACTGATATCAGCTTCACTGTTCACTCTGTAGTCACTGCTAGTGCAAACCAAACATTTCCTAATTTATTAATAGTCAATACTAAAAAAAAACAGTACTTACACCAGTCACTCTTAGCACACCTTCCACAGAGGAGAAGAGCAGGTAGAGAAGCCCAACAGCTACCAGCCTGTGCACTGTGGTACCCAACCTGGGCCTACACAAGTGAGGGGAAAAAATGAAATGAAATGAGAGTATTAGCAGCAAGTCCTCCCAATTTGTAATGACTAATGACTCATCATTTCACTGGATAAATATTTAAAACTATCTTAAAATGGTAATAGAGGTAACGTGAGGTAACAGGTCAGTTTTAAAAGAGCGAACTTACTTGACTATGCCATAACCAAGACTGACAATGAGGACCAGGATTCTGGCTAGAGATCTTTTGAGTGCAGAGAGCAGCTCAGCAAAAATCACAGCACCTTGAACTGTGAAGACAAAAACACACAAACAAAATGACGATTATAAACAGGCTAAAGTGTAAGAGAAAAGAGAAAAAACCTTATTCCACAGATAGGCCAATATATTAAATCAACCAACCGTAGTCTCCTTTGTAACGGATGCTCTGGTATTCTGAGTAAAACACAGCTTTTTCCAGCATGCCCAGGATGATGACAGCACCGATCCAGAACTGGATCCGCAACAGATCCCTCCAATAGCAGGCACACCAGAAGAGCCAGAGAGCCCCAAACAGCACATACACAATGCACATGATCATGAAGAACTGTGATGGAAAGAAGAGAGAGAAAAGCATAATATGTGCAGAATATTGAGCTTGAAGATTCAATCTTGGCCTTGGAAACTCAACCAAAGGTATAACTTTTTGTTTCCAAAGCTTTCAACCACATACAGTCCACTCCACTGAGAAACTCTGTTCGATGAGGAAGGCCACAACATGTGGCTGGAAGCTTCAGAAACAGAAAGACTGTTTTGTAAAATATTCTGTATGTTTTGATTTAAAAACCTTTATGGCTAATATGGTTTTGATTTAGTCGTAACCATAATTTGTCTTTAAGACTTGTTTCTTTTTATTTAAAAACCCTCCCTTTATATCATTTTAAATATATACCATCATCAGGGGCCAGTCTGCTGGAGAAGAGTAG
Organism: Micropterus dolomieu; assembly: GCF_021292245.1. Taxonomy (NCBI): domain Eukaryota; kingdom Metazoa; phylum Chordata; class Actinopteri; order Centrarchiformes; family Centrarchidae; genus Micropterus; species Micropterus dolomieu. The sequence continues at coordinate 6,175,291 of NC_060160.1, read as the reverse complement.
TCATGTGGTCTCTTCATCTCAACTACCACTGGGGAGAGAAAAATAAAAAAGGAACTTCTGACTTCTCGCTTATTAGATTTTTTACTCTTTTATATTTACCAATGTATCTACTGAGTAAATACGATACATTCTAATGTTTCTGAATTGATTTCTCACTTGTAAAGGCAAAGTTGAGGTGCTCTGCGTTGTCTTCATCCTCAACTCTGTACAAAGGTTGCACCTTCACTATGAACAGATATGGACTGTCCTCCCAAGCTTTGGCCACTGCACTGATATCCTGCAAAAAGATGATTGTGAGCAAATTATGATAGGGGTTATTTATACTTTATATGTACACCCACTAAAACCATAAATGAAGACATTACCTCAATATCTGAAAAGCATCAGACAGAACTGAATGTTTCCGGGGTCATGGTTTGATATCGTAATACTGAATTACTTATGTGATCTCTCGCAATACTTTTGCGTTAGCTTGCAATACAATTTGCATTACTTGAATTTGGGTTACCTCACGACACGAGGCTAGAGTGATTGCACCATCAACTGTGGCTGATTCTGTCCGTTTCAGAGCAGCAAATGTTACTATAACTACTGGAAGCTTGTTAAAATTGTTCCCTACACGTTGTCATAACCGGCTGCCACTGTGGCTGCGATTCTGACAGGCTGCCAATGTGATCATAACTATAGCTACAGGATGGCTACAGCTTTGGTCGCTGCTGTTACTGTGATTATGTCTGTAGCCATGGCTGTGGCTTTTGACTGCTATGACGACCAAAGCTGTGACATATTAGTTTTTGAATGGGTGTATCAATGCAGGGGCTGTGCAGTGAGGTGACATGGCTGTGCTGAGTGGGAGAAGCTATTCCTGAACACTTGTGGTGTACAATATGATAACATCTGTCATATTGGATAGAAGAACCAGGAAATCTCAGCTACAGTGCTTTCTTGGCTAATGTTAGTAGGAGCAGTAAAGAGAAGTCACAATACAGCTACCACAGTCATATCCATAGCATCACAGAAACAACTACAATTAGAGTCCAGAGCCAAACAGAGCAGATACAACAGCATTAATGTCAGAGCTTGCCCCTTACAAAAGGAGTAATAAACAATAAAGGCATAAACGTAACATGCCAGATCATCTCTCTATTCTGAAGCATATGCCAGATCGTTACTCTAAACTGACTGTGTATCATAACTAGACTGGTCACAAACTGTTCCAAGGGGTATGCAAAAGAAGTTCAGGAAAAACTATTCCCACTGTGACCCTCGGGAGCTCAATGGGACTTGAGCTACGATATGAGCCCTGATAAAAACATATATTTAAAGACATTTACATTAAATGTGATAACAACATGTACTTACTGGCTTGTCAGGCCAAAAAAGCGTCTGATTTGATGGGTCACTCTAACCAGAACAAAGAACAGTGTTAAATTGGACAGACAACACAAACAAATTTTAAAAACAACCCCAATGCTTCATATTACAGAGTATTTAGATATTATGGTCAATCCATCCATGATCAGTGACTCACCTTTGGGCTAGTGAGGGGCTGATATGGGTTGAAGTCTGCATAATACACCTAAGTGAGATGACAGAGTAAAGACGTTTTTATGGAGTTACCTGAAATACCCAAACATTAGATAACTGCAGCACTAACAAACACTGAGCTTAAACTTATGTACATAGTGATGATTAATTGTGTAAGCCTTTGTTTATGTACTATTTATTATAAGATAACACCTTTGTCTTGGTCACAAACCTTTGGTAAGAAGAGGGAGGAGCAGTTGTCAAAGTACATATAGCCCTGACTGTAGAAGCCACTCCAGCCGTCTTTCAACATGTGGTCCATACCGAACATGTTCATGGCTTTGTTGTCCTACAAAGACAGTAAGGGGAACTAAATTACACTGTTTGCAGCCAGTTAATTCTCTTAAAGTATACTGATGTTGCAACATTATACCAAATTAATGGTATAATGTAAATTATCAAACTGTGTCAACTGTAGACTCAACAGGCAGAATACTAAATTTACGATCCAACAGTGGTTGAAAGACAAATTGTCATTCAACTACAGATGGAGGTTAAGTCTTACACAAGTGAATGAGCAAATTGATCTGATTGTTTCACTTTTTTCCCAATGGATATGTCCCAACGTTCTCTGGGTGTGCATTTTTATATAAAAAATCCACATGTATTACAAAATATTAAAAACTGCATGTGGCAGTAGTTTTTCATATTCTATATCCAGTTTATTTATTTTATATAGACTGCTGTGTATAAAAGCTGCACCAAACAACTAAGTTATTAAAAAGAACACCAAAGCCACACAACACTGCATATTTCAAAACAGAATATGAGGAGTAGTAATGAAATCAGCATCAATGTGCAGTTTTAGTAAGACCAATGAATATCACAGTGTTCATTTTTGTCCCAACTGATTTTCTTTTGATTGTATGGATTTCATTTTGTGATCACTACAAACAGCTCAACTTCACGTAGTCCTCCAAATACTTTCAATTCAATCCATCCCACTACGTTGGTATATTCCTTTACTAGTGGAAACCTATATAAAACTGCAAAGATTAGATATCAGTCAGTCCATAAGAAACATCATTGCTATGTGATTCCTCTTTGGACAGTGGAGAGAAATTCTAATTTATTTAGGCCTTATAATGCCTTAGCCTAAACAACCTACTAAATAAGTAAAATAAATGTTGAAAGAATAGTTGCAAAAATCCAAATCACAAATGTGGCTTCTTTTGTTTACACAACAGATTGGTGGTAAAACTGCACATCTGAGGCACACATTAGCTTGACAGTACACTAATGACAATTGGAAATAAATGTGCAGCTTTTTAAATTGAATACTTAGGTCTTATAAAGGAACTCAACCGAACAGTTAAAGTAGCAGGTAGTTAGACAGCTTGTTAACTTTCTATTTGAATAATTTTAGACTTTTGATTTCATTAAAAATATAAAACATATCGTAAAATGTATTACAATATCTTTTTTTATTTGGTGAAAAGCGTTCAGGACTTCTTCACTACTTTCTTGTCTTATCTGCCAGTAAGTGAAGAACAAAGGAGAAAAACAATGCTTGAAGTCAGTCTTCTTATTTCTTCTTTTTTAAAAGAATGCTTTGAGTCTGACA